>NW_023998492.1:95504-104601 GCF_014805625.2 Glossina fuscipes | reverse complement strand
CGGTGCATATTTGACCCAAATCGGACAATCCGAAGCATGTTAAATAAACTCCTGAAGTTCATATAACAATAATGGATTTCTTTTTCCCCAAACTAATATATATTTATTTACTGTTACTCTTCATGAGTTTTTTTAAATTGTGTGTCAGATTCTCTTCTTCTCTAAAACGAAAAAGAGCTAAATTTTCATCCTCTATAATATTGGACGAGCCCGGTTAATTTTTCTATTTTTAGAGTAAAAGTGGAAAAAAATGTGTCTCGAAATTCAACTTAGCCAAGTAAAATTGGCATTCACCAATACATAATTATAATCTCTCTCTATGGGTAGAGCACACTTCTGACAAAAGCGAATATACAACACTCTAGCTGTTATCTTTGTAAGATAAAATTTGCATAATATGTAGTGCGTGTGCTCTACCTTATGAATAACAAAAAACACCGAAAGAACAGGTGTTTATAGTTTTTGTTGTAACGCCATAAGAAGAAGCTTCAGAGACCCCACAAGCTATATGTATTCTTGACTGACTTTGCGCTGTCACAACTTTATTAAACCAAGCGTTTACCAGCCATTCTTATCGGTAACTTTTTTCCAATTTTCTAGGAGAGTTGTAAGAGCGTTCTGTAGAGGGCGATACAAATAGGATTAGACCGAGCTAAGACCATAGTTATATTGTGTATACATTGTAAGTGAATTCTATTAGCTTTTAAAAGTGTACTTGATCCGCCCTTTCCGCTATGGAAAAAGACGCTTTTCTTGTTGATTAGTTCTGAACGCTTTCTCGATCGCAACTGAATAACCGCACGATACGTGATTGCTTTCCAATTTCACAAAGCACAATCGATTATCTTACTTGGCATCAATCCATGCTTGCTTTTTCCTGTTTGCACATTGGTGTCGTGCATGATTCACTTTACATTACCTATTACAAGTCGCTTTAGCTGTTATTGCGTTTCAGCAGCAATTTATGGATGATAAATCGTTGAATTTTTCCACTGCAAACTTATGTGGTACCCAAATTTGCATGCAATCTAATGCAGAAAGGATTATAGAAAAAATTCAGTAAAGGAAGCCAATAGTGCTTATGAACATTCGTCTTGAAAATGGAAACATCAGTTACGATAGGAAAGACCACTGCTGATAGGTTGTTCCAAGGATGGGTTAAAAGCGACGAATCGTGGTAGTCTGTTGTGCGGTATACTGGTAACTCCAGGACGAGTGGGTGAGAATGCTGAGAAAGAGTTGTAGCCCTGTTATTGGATTTAATTGGTGGGCATATCTTTTTACCTCTGAAGGACACTTGCCCCTATGTTTAAGCTATAACTCGAAATTTTCGAGGTATATTCATGAAATTTGATATAAGTTCAAGTTAGTTCAAGGCATAACCCTATTAAAAATGCTCTGATCACTTTTTCAACTATTCCAAATAATATGATTGTATAAAAAAACCTTGCAATCATCAGAATTTGTAAATCGTTGTGAAAATTTGGAATTATTTCTGACCATCTTTTGAACTCGCTGCTATATAAAAAGGTTTACATTTGAATACTTCTTGCTGAATAGTACTGTAGCATGAAAATTAACCGTAGTGAATTTGGGTCATATATAGAAATACGGTATCATTCTTGGTGTATAACTAAGGAAATGAATGAATGACTGTTTTAGGCGAAGCGATGTAGAGTGTCCAACGGTTGACCTTGTCCGACTGTAATGTGTTTACTTGTTTAGTTATGTGATATGTGTCGTGAAAACATATGGTTGTAAAAAATAAGAGCAATTGCAAAACTCTTGCTTTCAAATTTTTTTAATCATTACAGCAATTTCTATGCCAAAAGGCAGCTATTATGGGAAAATTTCTTCTCAAAACAGCTTTAAACAAGTACGCTTGTAAAGATAAATTACAAGGATTGATATCAAACGCCCTGAGAAGGCATATGTTAACAGAGCAAATAATTTTGAGTTTAAATATACCGTAAACGTGCTCAGCAAAATAAAAACAAAAAGCAACAAAAACATCAATAGAAGCAGTAATAGTAATAAAAGCAACAACGTACAAACAAATAATGGAAATCTTAACAATAAACAAACATGTTATGATATTGGCAACGGCAACACAACACGCGTGCTGCGCTGACATGCCCTTAAGACAGTTAATGCTGGTACTGTTGGGAGCTGTTACGGCGTTGTAGGTATGTAAATATTACGAACAATTTTTATGTTTAATTTACTAGAAATGACAGCTGGATGCAAAGCAAAGTACGAACATTTTGTGAATATATACAATAGTTACAAAAAATGTAGCAAATGTAGTAAAACCTTACTTTCCGCTATTGAACGTATATAACAAACGAGCAAACCACTGTATCTTGCAATTATTTGAAAAAAAGTGAATGGAACTTTATTAGTTTTGATGTATGTCCATGTATTTTTGGTTCAGTCTACAGGTGACAACTTTTTATATATTTGGACAACATTTGACAAAACGATGTGGGGTTGTCGGCCTTGTCCGACTATAGTTTTATATTTGCTCATGTTTATAAAAGTTTATAAAGGACACAGTTTGTACATCATACCATGATAGAGAGAAAGGAAACGCAACACAATGACATGCTTTGCTATTTAAAAGAAACAGCTAAAGAAAGCGCGTTTCCGTATATGTTTAATTCTTCCTTACCTCCAAGCTGCTATGGGTGAATCTGCATTGTCATTCTTCATCGTAAACATCATTGTCCTCTAAAGGTTTTAATAGATCTGGCACCTATGGATTATAATCAATTTCGTTTAGGTCACCCATAACTGCATCCTCTTTATGCGTGTTTGGTTTTCTATTTCTTTGGAATTCGTTTCCTTCGAAAATCGACCATCAAATTCGAAGTTTTCGTAACATTGCTTATGTGACAAACAATGTAGATATTGTAGACTATTGTATTTTCCAAAAATCTGGCATAGATGCAATAAAGCTTTCAAACGTAACATCAAACATTGATAGCTTAGATGACAACAAATGGGAAGTGATTTCTTTCCAATTAGATTAATCGCTCCTATATAGTAAACTCGAAAACAGAAAAACTGTCCAAATAAAACACTGAACTTTATTATCCACCAGATTTAATATGATTGTCTATGGATATCAACTTCGTTCGTGTTCGAAATTACATTCACTAAGGTTCTGGACCAAACCTGGAATGTAGACAATTGACAACAGTATGCATTCAAAGGGGAAGATTTAGTACACTTTCATTTTCTAGACGTTATTTATGACGGTTTGCTTCCCATATAACGCCTTTTTTTGAATTATTATTTTATTACTATTCTTAACATTTCGCGATAAAAATTGCTAAATAGGAATACCATGACATATTCAATTGTTGTGAAAAATTTTTATGGAATTACACTCTATTTTTAACCGATCCCTTCTAATCCTTCGTACAACAAATTTGTCTAATATGGCAATAAGACTTAATTTTAAATATTTTGTGGCAAATTTTAATCATGATTTCAGAGTTCACATATAACTTAAATATATTGTTAGACACTTTCTCATATGAACATTCGAATAGAAACAAAGCCATTTTAAACTTTTAACTCTACTAAGCTTGGATCATTCCAGTACAAGGCGTTTTCCTAAACTCATTCATGTAAGACAAAAACTCCTAATTTTCTTAAAGTCTTAATTGTGTGTAACTAACTAGTAGTAGTGTTTTAGTCTATGCAATGTTTGTGTAACGTATTTGTTATTTTAGATTTACAAGGAAGTGAGTATTTTTTGTTTATATCAATAGCCTGTCGCATGTTTTCCGGCCTGGCTTGTCGGACGGGATGGGTAAAAAAATTAGTTTCATGATAATTTATTTGTTAAAAAAAAACTTGCTTACTTTTAATTTGAAATTTTTTCCCGGAATAATTTTTTTTTTGCCCTACCAATACTATTTTCCGAAATTAAATAAGTTAAACATAATTAAACTAATTTAAAATCTAAAAATGTATCATAATTCAAGGACATTTATATATTTTTTCCCTTTTTTTTTAGAAGAAGTAAATCATTTCCAATTTATAGAATATAAAAATTATTTTTAATTAAGGTTACTCAGATTTATAATAGAAAAGGTTATTCGCAAATTTAGATTAACAAAAAAAAAACAAAAAAAAAAATTGTCGTTTATTGATTCGATGAGACGCGTAACCGCTGGATATTTTCAACGCCTTAGGGATGATTGGTAAAAAATTGATCGTTAGAGCCACGCAATTATTTCAATTACTAAGGTATGAGTGGACCAACTGGACAGAATTGGAATTTTTTGTGTATTTTCTGCTTTTGAATTATAGCTTGCATGTTGCTAGCATCGAAATTCGTAACATAGATTTATTGACAATGTAGCTATATAAATTTCCACTTTTTGTAGCTTTTCTTTAGCAAGAAGTTTCTGTTATTTTTCCTTTTTTTTCTTTTGAAAAAAAATATCAATGATATGATAGTTCTCTTAAAAAAAGTAAGGAAAAACCAAACTTCCATATCTCCAAAATCTGACAAATCAAAACTGAGTTTCTATTCACTTGTAACGTCCGCGAACAAAATTCAGGGAGGGTGTCTGTCGGTCCGCTTTTACCACGAATGTCATAACAACGGCATGCCGTTATATGACATCGCGTGATTTTACTGTTTCTCTGCATAATATCGGCTAGCCGTTAGGTATGCAAAAGAGCAGAGCAAATCATGCGAAGAAATTCGGTGGTGGTTTTCTCCCGTTTGCTGATCGCTAAAAGGAGTCAAGCGTTAACTACAGAAGTGGACAGTCGAGAATTGCCTTTGTGTTCGAAAAGAAACCAATTTAAATGATTAAACAGGAATTTAAAGAAATTAACTAAACCATACAAAATTAGTTTCTGAAAATCTGAATTAATAAGACGAAGCCAAACACGGCCCGCTAAAAATAACCATAAACTATAAAGAATTGTTTCGTTTCTTAACTACGTCGTTTTAAAAATGAATTTTGATAATAAATAATAATTTGGTAATGTTGCAAAATAAAAACGAATCAAGGCGTGCTCGTTAAACATATACAAATATTACTATAAATATAAACAAAACTTTTATATAAATAATTGCGTTAAACACCAAAATATTGATGGCACAATTTAACTAAAAAGTAAAAACAACAAACATCGAGAGGCTAGTAAACAGAAAAATATAAAAAAAAAAAAAATACGAAATTTGCATATATACCAAAATTACAAAAAATGTTGTAAAAAGTACTCCTTTTCCATTAATTACGAAACAAAACATGCAGATATGCAGAGTACAGTTTATTTGGTTTTAGAATATGCAAACCCCTGTTATTAAAATTCGTTTTTTTGTCGCTCAGAAACAGTGTGTTAAGCGTTTTTAAAAGAAAGAAAAAATGTAAAGTTTTCCTACTGTTTTTTTTATTGTTTAAATGAAGAAATAAACAAATGGAAAACTAATAAATGTTAGAATTGTGAATTTAACATTGCGCGCTTGGTTTCGCAATTTATAAGCGGTTGTAATACATACCATTTCGGTTGAAGATACCAATTTCGTTTAGAATGCTTTATAAGAAATATGAAAGAAAATGATATGTGTATATGTGTGAATATAATTGCAAATATTAGCTGACCTTTTTACCGTTATTCAGTCATCAAATAAATTACCTATGTACATGATGAAAGAAATAAATAATATAGGTATATAAATAAATTAAATATACATACACTTGGTTACAACTAACAGCAATAAGTGAACTTTTTTTTTTTATTTACACATATAAATGCTTTTATAGTATTAACGGGAAACAAAACAGAACAGAAGCAAAACAACAAACAACAAAAAAAAAACAGTAGATTCCTTTTTTTCACTAAATATATGAAAGAAGTTTCCTAAGTATCTAATGTCGAGAAATGTGCGAAAGTTGCTATGTAAAATTGTCGAAAACTTATAATAAATCAACAAACAGTGAAAATAGAGTATTTACAATTTTTATCACTACCGTTTGCTGAAAAAGTTTGCTGGGTAAAAAAGAAAACAAAGGTATCAGTAAAATTGCGTATGAAGTGGATCAAGAAATGAAGAAGTGAAAGGTACCAAAGGAATTAATTTACTTAATCTGAGTAAATAGGAAAATTTATAGCGTTTGAGAAAATTGTTAATGAATTAATTCTTGAACAAACGTGTAAAAACTCGGGTTAACTAAAAATTCGTTTTAAAAGGAAAATTGGAGGATGTTTTAAAAATATTTAATAAACAACTGCTTATGACTACACCATTTGCCGTCGCCACCGCTGAAACAGTTTTTTAAAGAAAGGATCGAAATCAGAAAAACAACAAAAGGAAAATGCAGCGGTTCTTTTCGTTTGGCTAAAAGGCGATAAGGCCTGGCACTGCCACAGGATAGGAAAAATCATTTTTGACGCTGCATTTCGTCTCTGGTTAACTAATTTTCGGAACAAGAACAACTTCATTGCCAGACCTGCCAGCCGCCTTGCCTAGTAGAGACGACGATTTTGGGGTGCATTGCGGCCACATGCAATATTGTACGACGGTGGCACCTGGAGTAGCCAGCATAGGCCTGCACGGGGATGCCACCTCTCTAGCTGGTTCACCATTATCAAACGGTCAGGTATTTGTAGTTATAGGTTTAAAGGCCAGCGGTAATAAATTTTAAATCCGAATGTGTGGCTAGGCGAAACACGCTACCACTGCGGCGGGAGTGCGGAGAGGGTGCGCGCGTGAGGGCAAGTAAGGGGGACCTTGGAGTGTTGCTTTTTGAAAACGGCAAGTAAACCAACAAAGGAAGTAATTCAACAAAAATTATTGAAAAATACTTTCTAACATATTTGTTGTAATTAATTATGTATTTGAAGTTGCTTTTTTAAATACATTACAATAAAACAAACGACCTTCTTCTTCTTCTATCTCCACTTCTCTTCTTAGAACGGATTTACTGTGAAAATGACATTCTTCTCTTACACCCTGTAATTCTTCAGCTAAGTTTGAATAAAGACTATGAAAGCCGCTATCACAATATTTATGATGGGGCTATATTAAGGCGGAGTAATCACTTGGTAAAATGGCTCATTTGACAAACACTCTCATCTAAGTGATTGAATTATTTTCTTTGCGGAGTTGCACGATGTTAAGTTTCTCCGTTTCCTTTGTCTTTATTACTCTATATGTGGGTATTCCTACGTAATCTGCATGCTATAGTGAACTTTGCTGGAAGTGCATGACCAGGTCGTGTTTCTTTAGTTTACAACTGTGCTAATCTATGGGCTTTTACGCTGGTTAGTGAAAGGCTTAAAAAGTTTTGTTTTTGAATGTATTCCTCTATAACTTCTGTTTACTTTCAAGAATTATCTAAGTACTGGAAAATATTTAAAAAATATTATTGAAAATAAAATCAATATAAACATAACGTCTATGCATTTATCATTCACCATATAACGTTATGGCACAACTTGCCCGCAGTTCTCCTCTTTTAAAACTGATCTTTATAATGCTTTACCCTATGAGTAAAGTGGTTTTAAACTTTTTGTATTTGGATACAATGTTGTCATCTTTTGTGTATTTTATTATGAAAAACGTTTCCTTCTTTTTGTTGTGCATTCAAACACCTTAATAGTTACTGTAGGAATATGCAAACTACATATTACATAATTTAGTTAAAGCTGTTTGTTCAATGTGTATACATATAACACACAACAAATATTTTACAAAATCACGTTGGGTATTTCATTAAATCGCAGCAGCAAGAGGACGAACGCTTGCCTTCATTTTTCCATTCAGTGCGGTAAAGCGACATATTCTACGAAAAAATCAGTTTAGTATCCTTAAGTCACGTTAAAAAAAGTAGCCCCTTATTCCATCGCTTTATAAGATATCATGATAACACTGTCAAGATACAGTAATCAAGAGTTTAAAGTAATTAAGTTACTAAATGGCGAATATTCTTTAAGATAACGTTAAATGTTCATTTTATCTTTTTGCAGAATGTTTCGCAAAGTGAATGTGGAAAATTTCAGCCTTTTAACTTTCATAATTTCTGAGAAACTTGCAAAAACACACAAATTTTTGTTAAAAAAAAACTGAATTGTGTTTAGTTTGCGCTCTTTTGCTGTGGCCAATTTGGTCCATTTTCAACTAGCAAAGAGCCATACCCACAACCGGTACATGACTAAATTGCAGATTAGTTTGGCAACTCTGTCGCGCGGTATAGTCATCTAAATATTTTTTTCGGCAATTAATATTTTAATTTCTTGTTGAATTTCGTGGCTATTCTGCCTTATAGTGTGTGAATTTATAATATACTTTGAGAAGAAAGTGAGCGAATATAAAGTAAAAGAAGTATTTTTTCTTTAGGCTTTGATTCATTGAATTTTTGCAAACAAAAATTTTGAGCTCTGATATAAATCTCTCTTTTTTTTCTCTCTTTTTCTCTGGTTATTTTTTCGGTGTTTGTAGTTTGTTTTGCTATTGATCTCTCGTTACAGTGTCAATGTAACAGAGAAGTTTTACACAAATTGGTTGATAAATTTTTATGTTGAGGATTTTTTTTTTTTTGCGACTTGTCTGTCTGTTCTTTATAATCCACAACTGCCGTTTTGACAGGACATGGAGTGTTTATACACACCTTGTCGGGCGAAAACGGGCCCGGAATCTGATCGATTCGTTTCTTGTTGGCTCTGCGACCGCTTTGGTCACGCAAAGTGTGCCGGTATTCTCGGTCGTGCTGCTGACGCAGTCGGTGACTCGTCTAAAGGCTTAAGATGGTCATGTCCTGACTGTAGGCAGCGGGACATTGATTTTTATAAACTTTTCACGGAGACCCGTTATGGTTTCTCGGAATTGAGTAGAAACCTCGGCTACTTGTGGGAAAAGTTTGAGTTCATTAAGTCTAGGTTTGATGAGTGTCGTTTTATTGGACACTCATCTTCTACTCGTAGCGTAGCGTGTGGGAAGTCACCTCTGGCTTTCTCCAAATCTGATTCGTTGGTACAAGTTACCGCTCCCTCTAACTCTAAAATGAACAGTAATGTTTCCGATATTGCTGAGTCGGTTGGTAGCAAAACAGTTACAAACAAACCG
>NW_023998492.1:73652-95494 GCF_014805625.2 Glossina fuscipes | reverse complement strand
CCGATATTGCTGAGTCGGTTGGTAGCAAAACAGTTACAAACAAACCGACAAGTGCATCGGTTTTAAGCTGCGCTGAAGTGGCTCCTCCCAGAGCCGCCACTCACTTTAATCAAGCGCCATCGCCTAAAAATAATGAAGAGAAAAATAAATCATCCTCTCCTCCTGGCTGTTCGCGTGTGAACGCTGGTCACCAGACTGGGCAAGTCTCACACGCTGTCGGTACAAGGGCGATAACCCCATCTATATTCTCCCCAACTCGAAACTCTCCTACCGTCAACCCCCCTCCTGTTCCAAATAATGACATTTGCTTGATGGCAGTTCCTCCCAGAAAAGCAATATTTGTGTCAAGACTGGCACCTGAAACATCGGTGGATAACATAAAAAGTTATCTGGCGACGAAAGTCCCATCAGTCAACTTACAGCGCGTTAGCATCTTCAGAATGGCTCCTTCTCAAGCTAGGGCAGTCTTCTTTTTTTTAAATATTAGTTCCGACTGAAAACAGTGATATGTTGTTAAACAAATCACTGTGTGTTAATTAAGGAATTTATCCCTCGAGATCGTCCCCGTAATACCAAGGCAATAGTCTTGTCGCCTTCAAAAAACTAATTGTTTCTTCAGGCCCACTATCTCTCATTTATCAAAATGTTAGGGGCCTAAATTCGAAAATCCCTTCCACTTTTTTAAATTCAGTGAGCACGGAGTTTTTCTGTTTGGCCTTTACTGAAACTTGGCTAAAACCCGACCCTCATTCGTCGGAACTTTTTCCTAATTCTTTCCAAGTGTTTAGAAATGATCGAGTGAATCGCATTGGTGGTGGTGTATTAATTGCCATATCTGCGTCATTCCCGTCCAATTCAATTGAATTTCCCACTTCTCCTGACGTTCAATTTAAGGCTATTCGTGCGAATATGCCTGGTAAACATCTATTTATAACCTGCTCATATATTCCCCCAAAATTCTGATATCTCCATTTACAGGAAACACGCTGCCCTCATTTGTGAAGTGGCCAAGCTATCTAGACCCACCGATTTGGTCGTTGCATTGGGTGACTTCAACTTGACTCAAGTCACTTGGTGTAACACTGATAATTCTGGCTGTTTGTTTGATCATAATTTGGGTCAATATAATCGTACCCTTAATTGAAATGGTAGACTGCTTGATCTCTGTTTTGCCAGTTTTCCCGAGATTAACGTAAATCGTTATCCACCTTTTAGTTTAACTGAGGATCCTTATCATCCATCAATATGGCTTTCCTTTCATCACATGAATGATGGTTTGTGGAAATGCCTTAATGTGCCAAATCAAACTTTTTTAAATAATTATTATGATTTTCATAAAATCAATATTGTATTGCTAAAACATCGTCTTTCACATTTGACGCTTGGTTTCTCAACCGGTAGTATTAAAAGTTTATCTGTTCCGATCAAACAGTGTCGACCTCGAAGCAGGTGTCCCCCGTGGTTTAATAAGACAATTAAATATCACAAGAATAGGAAAAACTCGCTATTCAAAAAATATTCGAAAAGTGGCTTTGCGCTTGACTATATCGCTTACTCGGTGTCTACTTCCACTTTTGTGGATAGGAATAAGGAAACTACTCTTCCAACATGAAGGGAAAACACCTAAATATAAGGACATGTTAAAAATCTTTGAAATCACACCACACAACTCGACAGCGCAAGATTTAAGTACACATGATGGAATTCCATCAGGTCCAGGCGAACAACTGTATTTTAGAGAACTCAACCCTTTGAAACCATCATCTTCCGAAATAACCAAGTTAGGTATTGAAATCGAGTTAGTTATAGGATATGGGTAGTTTGATGATAAATCGAAATTAGCAATCGAAAAGTTTCGTCGGAAATACTTAGCAAATGGATTTGAGATTTTAAAATCATCCGAGGAATCAGAGCCATTAAAAGAAACATGAGAGGGATATGTGGAAATTATTCTTTTAGAGTTAACAAATTTAAAGAAGAATTTAGGATTAGCAAACAGACAGGATTTAATGAACTGAACGTATCTGCAGTAATAATGATGGTTGAGGGAGTTGAATCTATGCCTCGCCACCGAGTAAGCGACATAGTCGAGCGCAGAGCCACTTTTCGAATATTTTTTGAATAGCGAGTTTTTTCTATTCTTGTGATGTTTAATTGTCTTATTAAACCACGGGGGACACCTGCTTCGAGGTCGACACTGCTTGATCGGAACAGATGCAGCAATAGCTAGATTTAATGTATTGTAGAACGATGACAATAAGCTTTCAATATTACCGGTTGAGAAATCAAGCTTCAAATGTAAAAGACGATGTTTTAGCAATACAATATTATTTTATGAAACTCATAATATTTATTTAAAAAAGTTTGATTTGGCACATTAAGGCATTTCAACGAACCATCATTCATATGATGAAAGGAAATGCATATTGATTGATGATAAGGATCCTCAGGTAAACTAAAAGGTGGACAACGATTTACACTAATCTCAGGAAAATTGGCAAAGAACAGGTCAAGCAGTCTACCATTACAATTACAGATCCAGTTGTATTGAATTAAATTATGATCAAATAATTCGTTAAAGAACACAACAGCTCTATCAGATGTTGAAATAGGAATCAAACAGCCAGAATCACTGTTACACCAAGGGACTTGAGGCAAATTAAAGTTTCCCAACGCAACGACCAAATTGGAGGGTTTCGACTGCATGGCCACTTCACAAATGAGGACTGCCTGTTTCTTATATATTGAGTTATCAGAAGTTTGGGGAACTCCGTGCTCAATGAATTTAGAACATTTTGATAGATGAGAGATAATGGGTCTGAAAAAACATTTAGTTTTTTGAAGGCGACAAGACTATTGCTTTGATATTACCAGGACGATCTCGAAGGATAAATTCTTCAATTAAGGATCCTACTGGCCACAATGGTTTGTTTAACAACATATCACTGTTTTCTGTCGAAACTAGTATTTTAAAAAAAGAAGACTGCCATAGATTGAGAAGGAGCCATTTTGAAAATGCTAACGCGCTTTAAGTTGCCAGATAACTTTTTATGTTATCCACCGATGTTTCTTTCCAGTGCCAGTCTTGACACAAATATTGTATTTCTGGGAGGAACTGCCGTCAAGCATATGTCATTACAGCTAGGAGCAGTAGGGTTCACGACTGGGGAGTTTTGAGTTGGGGAGAATATAGACGGGGTTACGAATGGAGCAGCTTGTGCGACATGCTCAGTTTGGTGACCAGCGTTCACACTCAAACAGCCGGGGGCAGAGTATGATTTATATTGCTCTTTATTAGTTTTAGGCGAAGACGCCTGAGTTGAGTGAGTGACACCACTATGAGGCGATATTTTTGGCACTTCACCATAGCTTAAACCAGAAGGACTTGCCGGCTTATTTGTAACCTTTTTGTTACAGACCGACTCAGCCATATCAGAAACGCTTACGTTCTGTGAGGACATTATAGAAGTGCTAACTTGCACCAGCGAATCGGAAGCAGGAGGAATTAGAGGTTACGTACCACACGCTACGCTACGAGTGTGATTTTACTAGCTTGGGAAGAAGAGGATTGTTCAATAAAACGACCCTCATCAAACCTAGTCTTAATGATCTGAAACTTTTCCCACAAGGAGCCGAGATTTTTGCTCAATTCAGAGAAACTATTTTTCTTCTCCGTGAACAATTTGTAAAAGTCTATGTGCCGCTTTCTACAGTCAGGACATAACCATCGCAATCCCTTCGTAGGGTCAACGAGTGAGTCAGTAGCATGGCCGATAATACCGGCACACTTTGCATATCCAAAGCGATCGCAAAGCCAACACGAAACGAATCTTTCACATTCCTTGCCCGTTTTCGCCCAATAAAGTGTATATAAACACTACATGTCCAGTCTAAAAGACAGAAATGGATTATGAAGAACAAACAGACAAATTGCAAAAAAAAACTCAACACAAAAATTTATCAACCAATTTGAGCAAAACTTATCTGTTACGTTGACACTGTAACAAGAGATCAAAAGCAAAACAAACTACAAACACCGAAAAAATAAACAGAAAAGAAGAGAGAAAATAAACAAAACAAAAAAAAAGAGAGATTTTTATCAGATCTCAAAATTTTTGTTTGCTAAAATTCAATGAATCAAAGCCTAAAGAAAAAATACTTCTTTTACTTTATATTCGCTCACTTTCTTCTCAAAGTATATTATAAATTCACACACTATAAGGCAAAATAGCCACGAAATTCAACAAGAAATTAAAATATTATTTGCCGAAAAAAAAATATAGATGACTATACCGTGCGACAGAGTTGCCAAACTTTTTTTATAGA
Organism: Glossina fuscipes; assembly: GCF_014805625.2. Classification (NCBI taxonomy): domain Eukaryota; kingdom Metazoa; phylum Arthropoda; class Insecta; order Diptera; family Glossinidae; genus Glossina; species Glossina fuscipes. The sequence continues at coordinate 91,168 of NW_023998492.1, read as the reverse complement.
TTTCATAAGATACATAAATCAGTGCCAGGACCCCAAAATGATAATTTTTACTTCAATCGTCATCGCCTTTCCTTCAAGCAATTTATTCGATTTTCATAATTCAGCTGCGGATTTCCTCGTTCATGTTCAGTAGCGATATGCAACCTTACATCTGAGAAAATATATTATTTCAAACCTTTTCTCAATTAAATCACTTATCCGATGCACATAAGCAGTTTATTCTGCTCTTTGATTCTGAACAAAAGTGTGTATTTCGTGTAGAGTGTCTGAAGCTTTATTCTGAAGATTCCAAAAATTTTGACAAAACGAATATACCTCTCATCTTTCGATGATGAATATAAAGAGCGAAACCTCTATCAATCTATTTTAAAAATTAATTAATGGTTTTTATAGTCACTGTCCGTCACGAATTAAATGTTCCATTTTACAATATATACTGTTTCCTAATGTTATTAGTACTTAACATAATTTCTACATGGTGAGCACTAGATTTATTAACCAAGTCGGTTTCTAAATATTCGATTTTTATGCAAACGTCTTTTGTAAGTACTACATTGCATAATTTTATTTTTAGCTTGTCTTGAACTATATATGCAAAAATATCTGCGATCCTCTGTATATTTAAAAACTATTTTAGTTAGCAAGTTTAAGAACAAAAACAAAATTAGGACCTGCAGTACTTTTCCTCCACGAAGTTTAAAATACGGTATCCACAGCAACAGATGTCTCCTTGTAAAGTAGTATCTGTGATTGCCAGTGTTTTTCTTCCTCTAACAAAACAAATTGATTGGCTTCAGCACAGTTATTGCACTTATAAAAACATTTCGTTTCACTATTTTGAAAATAGGATTAGCCATTATTTTTTTTGAAGGGGTAATAAAATTAAATTAGGTTCGCAATCTTATCGATGACCGCAATACACAAATGAGGCTCGTTTACATAAACAGACAGAATCATTGTACTTTTTATAAAAATTTCTAGACTAAGTGGAATGTCACGAGTAATACGATTGGGATCAGCATTAGCAGCGAAATGCACGGCTTCTTTATTTTTTGCCGAAAGTAACTTAAACTGTAGTTTATTATTTCGTCCCTCAACTTTTCTTCTTTGAGCCAGGAGAGGTATAAGTGACAGGCAAATAATATTTATTTGTTATATGGAAAAACTAACTCATTATCCTAAAAGAACATTTACTTATTAATTTTTTTCCTGATATCGACAATATTATTAAAATGGCTTTAATCCCCAAAAAAATTTTATACCTGAGCCGACATAAACTTTTTCATCTTCTTCAAGAATACGAGAAAGAAGAATTAGTATGCTTCTCTAGAATTTTTACTTGGAATAATCGATTTAAAGAAGATGTTGCTCGAATTAATCTCGAAAGATGAAAAATTAGTATAATAACTTTTCCCCTTTTTTGGTGACCGAGGAGCTGCTTTGCTTCACATTGAGAAAGTTGCTGGTTGTGGAGAAAGTATTTCGCTTTACTTGGTGTGGAGTATCCACAAATACTAAACAATTTACATCAACGTTGTGCTTATCTGTGCTTTTATCTCTAATGGCGCTTTTCGAAGTGTTTAAATTAGAAAACTTAATATTAAGAAACACTTGCTTAGTTTTGTTATTTATGTTTAATCGAAGAAAGCAGGAAAATTGTATTCGGCCGAAACCGACTCTTTTATACCCATCACCGCTTTCCGTCATGCACGGTCGTTGAAAACAGCATTTTACCATTATTACGTTGCTTAAATGAATCCAAAAGCAGCTTCTCCTGTTTGCCTTGCGGAGATTTGCATGGATTGCAAACAGGACATTATCTCGGTATGAACGTCGGTTACTTCTGATCAATTGACAAAGGCTCGAACGTAGAAGATTGATGCTTGGCTCAGAGCTTATTTAAGGCGACATTTCGTCACCACTTTTGCTTAGTAAGCTAAATTTTCATATTCTGTCGCGAATTTTAAGGAATTTCCTTCAATTTTCGCTGTCTCAATGCGCATATAAGTATTCCTATATCCTTATATAATAAAAAATAAAAAATAGTTATTTATCCAATAGCCTTAGCAGCGGCACGAACCAAGAGTAGAAATACCCCACCCCTCAGTAAAGCCAAAATGTGGGCTACGCACGTTACCTATTTTCAAGCCGGTTCATTTTTGTATATAAGAATGATCGAAATGAAAGATGTTGCAGATAAATGTAGTACGTTTTGTCAAACTGACGGTGTTAAGCTCTGCTCTCCATTCTAATGATTTTAATGATGATTCTTCACATTTGTAACATCTCCTATTTCTACATATTTTCAATATTTGTCAAATCTTACATGGCTTCACTTAGAAGGGTATAAAACTAAAAAAATATTGTATATATTCTTCTAATCTTTTTTTGCTATATTTATATTTACAGAAATAAATTTTGTTACATTACTAATAAATTCCTTAATATAAATTTTGAATGCTAGACCTATAAACATTGTTAACAAAATGAGCGGATGCAATAATGTTAGCTTTTACTTTTTATAACTATATGCGCGTACGTTTAAAGATTTTCAAAACTATCCTTTGTTAAGAGAAAGAGAATTGTAAGCATTCATGTTCTTACTGGAAGAAAAACGTTTCTTTTGTTTTTTTCCGTTTCATTTTTTGCAATAAATATTGACGTAAGTAATATAAGCAAACATTTGTATGCTTAAATGTATCCAGTATATCTGTAATATAACAACAAAATTTATTTCAAACAAATTGAAAAGAATTCTAAACGTAACTTGACTAGAACTTGAACAAAATCTCAATAACATTAAAGTATCATAGCTCATATAAGATTTCATAAAGTGAAGTTGTTAGATGAATCTTTATTTTTCCTACCGTAATTGAGAGCCATCCACAAGTTTATTTTCGATAAAGATAAAATTTTTTAGATAAAAGAATACAGGGTAGAGCAACAAATAAAAAAAATAAAAATAAAATATAATAAAAAATAAAAAAAAGTGAAATATGACACATTGCCTAAGGCAAATATACAAAATGGCTTCGGTCTTACTTCATTATAGGCACGTCAGCAGGTTGATGTCTCTACTCTCTTTAAAATTTTTTTTTAGACGGAATGAAGCCTGGTAGAATATTAAAAGGATGTTACTTATTTATTAATTTATTTATTTTTCTTCTCAGTTACTACAAAATAAGAACCGAATTGAGGAGACTCTTAAAAATAAGTCTTATGCTAAACATTACGACTTAACCCTCGTACGAAGATTAAAGAAAGAATAAAAGTAAGAGTGTACTCGCACAGAAGAGCGTCCGCAGTCGGCATAATTTGCAGCTCGTAGTAAATCCCTAAAGGACATAGAAACTAATCAAACAAAGCTTTCTAGGGTTGAGGATGAATTTGGATACGATACAAGCAGCACGCTCATGCTACAGAGAGTTGACTTGACAGTATCTACAGTGATTGTAGAAAAAGTTTTAAGTTTTTGCAAGGGACGCTACACGGATTGAAAGGTTCGTAGTTATATCTAAATTTGCCTTGTTTTATGAAAATACAGCTTCCAAAAGAACAGTAAAAAGCTTTGAAGTTTATTTATTTTAATATTACCGGCGCATCAGTTGTACAACTTATTAACTTAAGTACGCAAGAGACACCTACGATAAAGTTCCGTTTCTCTATTAACAGAAGTAATAACATTAGCTTGTAATGAAAATAATAAGAAGGTATTTCTTTCTGAGGCTGCGTGTTTGTGTGTGTTCCTACGCTGCTCGGCTTCAGTGCGCCAATTCTTCTATCTCTTTGTAAATGCCAATGAAGTTCGGCATAAGATACTCCCTACGCTAATTTAGGCGGATGGAACGCCTGATTAATAACTGCAGCATTTGTGTAAAAACAATTGCTTTATTGAACTTTTACTCGGCTATTTATACGTAATTTTTATACTAAATTATGCTTATCTTAACAAAAAAGATAATCGTTTAATTGTGGCACCTGGCTAAGTATTGCATTTCGTAATGCAATACGATGCCAGGTGAAGTGCGACATAAGTTTTGTTTTTCTTTTTAGCAGCAGAATTATGGTGAATATGCATAATTCCGTCGCACTTCATATAACGATATGCGAACACACTACAAGCTAACTGTTTTCATAAGGTGGCAAGGGCATTCGTGAATCCTCGCCCGATTTCCTATAGCCTAAAAGCGAGAATTGTTTTTGAACTAACTCAATTGTAGAAACATAACACCTCTAAGAGGACCAATAAACGACAAACTCATATTATGTATAGTCTTTTTGTAGCGTATGGATGATCAATACTTTAATAGAGCTGAGCGCTGATTTAGCTTTATGAATAGTAGACTCCGTATGCCAAGTAAAACGGTAGTCTGAACAACAACGTAAATAAATTGTCTAAATCAATTAAAAGGGGGTTTAAGTGCAGTTTGAACTCAAAGGAGGGGAACAATTTAACATCGCCTGCGTAACGATTCGTTCAAGTAGTTTTGGAAAAAGCGCAACTTGGCAATGTCTCTGTAGATGTCAACTCCATGTCTATTTTCACACATGTACAATGGAATAAGGCAGCTACTCCAATAGCTAACACCAGAATTTAAATTACCTGCAGAAAAATTACTTACGAACCTTTCGAGATTCCGTTATTCTCAGAGAAGCTAGATCCTTCGATGAAAAAAGTGTACAGGCATCGATGAAAAAAATATACAGGCTTTTTTCTTGAAGTCAACAAACTTATGAAACTAGTTACAATGGTTACTATAATTAAATCTTTATCCAGCGGTAGAGTATGTGAAATTCCGTACAGCTATTCAATTCTGCATATGCAGAGTCGATATTCATACACGTACATATGTTTCCAATAGTTTGCTTTTCTAATTAATGCTGTACTTACGTAAGAAGCAGAAAAAGCTATTTTTATTATTTTACTTAGGAAATATGTTAGGGTTTTTATATTACAAATCGGAAAAGCCAAGCCTATGTTTGATAATCAAGTTTTGAGAATTGTTATAAGCTACAGTCATATTGTGGATTTGAAGAAATGAGACTTAATTTGTTAGGGTGATTCAAAGAAGTGAATTTCTCTTCAAACGTAAATAAAGAAAAGCGAAAGTGACAGAAAATAGCAACATAAAAGTAAAACAATTTAAATAAACCAGAACAACTACAAAATCAAAAATTTTCAAAACAGACTGAAAACTTTCTCTCCGTCAACATTTTACTTTGCCAATTGGCCAAAGAGCAATTGTAAAAATTAAAAAACGTTCTTTCAAATCAAAATAGGACAGAACAAATATAAATAAATTGAATAAAAATTTCTAAAAAAAAACTTGTTCTTGGCTAAAGAAAATAAAATTGACGAAACAACTTTTTAAAAAATTATATAAAAATTAAACGAAACTATTTTGAAACATTTGGCTGTGAAACATGTTTTTATATATAACGCAACTGATTTAAATCAATTTTCAAGCAAGTTATTTTTCAATTAACACGTTAATCAAAAATTGAAAAGAGAACTTTTACATGTAGTAACTGTTATCTATCATAACTATTTCTCTGAAATCACTTCAATTATTTATTATACTGTTATTCAGTGAGTATTTAGCTAAACTTTGTCTTTGTGTTGTTGCCTATATATATACATATATTATAACCCACCTTCCAAACATACTCCTCAAAATGAGCAATAACCACACAAAGCAACACACACTCAACATTGATTGTAGTTATCAGCCTTATGCGCAACACTCGCGTCGTCCGTGTTATTGCCATAATTATGGACAAACCATTCATTCATAGCGATGCCCAACTTGCATAAAAAACATTTTTAGCGATAACGTAGAATATCATTTTTGCCGTACTATCCATATCATAGATATCGGTTAGAATCCAAGGGCAAGGGCACATGCTTAACTGTTAAATTGTCACTAATTGAACGCTTTTCTATTAATGAAAAAGTTAAATTAAAAACAATTCTAAGCTGCTCGGGACATTCTATTCTTTCAAAAGTCGAAATTATACAGTTTATTCGTTTTTCAATAATGTGCTACGAAGGATAAAGTAATTGTACCGGTGTGCATAAGTAATCGAAAGAATACCCGTAATTCTTCAGCGCTGGTATCCTTCCAATCTCGCAGCCTGGAGAATGGTAATACTGGAAACTTTGCTATTTGTTGGTCGGCATAGCGATTGGTTTCTTGAACAATTTTATTCAAAAAAGATTCTGTTAAAAACAGATCGAAAACATCTCCTGGTAATTTTACATCGTTTGGAATTTTCAACCCTGGATCTCCTCTGAATTCGAACTGTGGAGGATCCCTCATATCGGTTGTCCATATATCTGCATCATTTTGATATGCGGCGCTTTGATATGCTTCACCGGCAAAACAATCACTCGATGAAGTTGATAGAATCCTTTGAGATCGTGTTGCTGGGAATGGTTTTATTTCATCTTCAATTTCAGAAGTGGACTCGGTTTCGCAGTCATCATTTCCTAACGAAAAAATGTCGCTATTGCCCTCAGAGAACACTTCCTCGTCGGCAGCAACTTCCTCTTCAGAATATACTGATTCTTCTTCACGATCCATTATTCTGGGTTGAGGAAATAAGCTATTTATTTTCGCGACTTTTATTTACAAATTTGAATTTGTATAGCTATGTAAATGATGTACTTACGTCAATGAGCCACATAATATAAATAAGCCACATAATAAAAAACACACACAAAATCTTTACCATCACGTGATTACGATCGTGACCACGTGTTTTTATTATCTCATACCGAATAGACGTGTGCTAAGGACTGTCGCCACGTATAATTATATTAAGTTACTGATATAATATTGTAATAGCATTTACAGTAATTTTTATTAAAAAAAAAACACTACAATTAATAAATTAATATATCAAAAGTCTTCCACCCACTCTTCGTAATGTTATTTTAAAGATAAAGGAGAAAATTCGAATAAAAAGATTTATTAAGGGCTAATGAAGATCCTAAGAAAAAATAACAAGTAAACGAACTCGTTTATATAACTCAACCAAGATGATTCATCAAAATTTAATCAACTTTCAAAACCAGATATCTCTCAGCACTTGTTACGAAGAAGCATGGAAACGATCAGGCAAATGAGTTAATAAATCAAAATGATTTCATTACAACTGATAAAAGAATAAAAACTGAAATTAATTTAAATGAATTATGATATATATATATATATAAATGAATTATAATGAATATAAATGAATTATTATGCAAATATCATACAAATAAATTTTGATTTATATTTACAATGTCCAGCAATTGCTTCTGCCAGATGTGCAAAATACGATAATCACAAGAAATGCAACGTATTCAAAAGTAACAAGTAAGAAAATTAAATTCGATCGAAAAAAGACAAAAGAAGCTAAAGAACAAAATTTCCATGTTTTATTATATGAAGTAGGCATAGCTGAACGTTTGCAAGACACTTGCGTAGACGGACAGACGGACGCTTTAGAATTTGATGCTGATCCAGAATACACTTTGTGGGGTCTCTGATGCTTTCTTCTGGGCGTTGCAAATGTTTTGACAAAATGAATGTACCTCTTATCCCTCGGTGATGGGTACAAAAAGAAAAAAATAAAAAATGACAGACACACTGCATGGATTGTATTACAACATACAGTTATTGACTGTGTGAGATACACTTATTTTGTGTGATCAGTAACTGTAAGGGTTGCATAAATCTACAAATTGAACTTAATCAATCACGTATAAAATATAATATATTGATATTAATAATTAAACAAATATAAACTAATAACATTAATTAAACATACATTGAATAAAATGAAAACACTTATGTATTACGTCTAAACAAGCATAAAGGCTTGTCACGGTACTAGCCCCTTTGTTGCCGGTAGAGCGTATTTATTGAAAGGGGTTTGGCTCCCTGAGCCTCATGACAAAGAATACAACAACAAAAATTAAAAGGTCTCGTCGGTTGTCTATTGTCCGTCTGTCCACCGTGAATCCGTCGGTAACCGTCTGGAGTCCTCCCTACGGTGCCATCATATGCACACCCCCTTCATTTCGGCTACAGCGGTGGCAGCTCGCGCTCAGCCGCACATCGGGGACAAAAAAAAGGAATTAAATGAACTGGGATACCTGATACTCTTGGTGCCGGTGTAGAGTCTGCGGCGGTAACTGTTTCCTTCGGCGGTTCCTGTTCACAGCAAAGGGGTTGTTGCCTGCTTCAAATCCTCACATTATATGAAAGGGAATTTGGTCTTATTTATTCATGTAAAACACTAGCACACGATCAAGCAGCTATCATCGATAAAATCGAAAGAAATCTCGTAAACTTGATTAGTTTATGTTTTTCAAAGTAAATATATTAGTATACCAACATGGAGAAATTTCTTCCTTTTTTTTTTCTCACTCTGTTCTTTCTCTTTTAATTAAAAGCTGAAACATTTATATTTGTCATTGATTTGCAATTTTAGTTTATTTTGCTTTATTTGCATATATTTTAGTTCACAAATTTCAGATTTGGTAAGTTTTCTTTTCCTATAAAATTAGTTTTACATATTTTCTTTGCTTTACTTGCATATATTTCTGGTCACAAATTTCGGGTTTAGTAATTCTCCTTTCACGTGCTTATTACTTTTCGTTCTTCGTGATTATTTTTTTTGTTTTGCAATATTTGAGGTATTTTGGATTTTGTACTTAATTTTTATTACAAAATACCCAATAAACTGATTTCTTAAATTACTGAGACGAACAAATTATCAGCAGGGTTATAACATATAAATTTGGAATTTAGTTCACCAAGTTTACAAGAAAGAACTATTTGCACTTTTATTAGTTCTAAGTTTTATTTTTTTTTTTTTTTTGTACTTTTTATTAGTTCTCGTTAATAATTGCTTTTCTTCGAACTACCAAAAGGCATCCCTCTATCTTTTTTATTTCAATATTTTGTTTGCTATTTTGATTCACTGCTGTGTCTTACAAAACGTTTAAATTTCTATTTATTAAATAAAGTTGAAGTTAATAATAACTTTCACAGCTCGCGCACCTCAGCAGAGGCCAAGTCGTTCTCCCCTCTATTTTAGAAATAAAACACAAACAGACTTCTCATTCCTGCTCAGTTTCTCTCTTCTTCTTTCTGTTGCTCTCTATAGCGGCTTGCCGTTACTCTCACAAAAGCAAGCAAAGATCGCGCAAAATCTTACGATTTTGCTTGTTCTTGCAAAAGCAAAAGAAAAAAAGGAATACCGCAAAATCACATGATTTTGCCTGTTTTTGTAAGAGCAAAAAGGAATACCTGCCTGTTTTAATGAAAAAAGAAAAAAAAAAAAGGAAAAGAACAAAACAATCATATCCCGCAAGATCATGCGATTTATAAACGGAACCACAAAATCACACGATTTTGTCTAACGGCATCCCGTTATTGCGATACTTGCGGTTGACACAGACCGACAGACACCCTACCCAAGGTTTGTTCGCGGCCGTTACAGGCTATTAGACTTTGAAATGTGTTATAGGCATGAATTTTATTTCAACCAGTTTTGTATTATTTTTCCCCATGAGTCAGCAATCCATTCTTTATAACAATATTCTTTCTCCTTCCCTTTCCTTGAAAATTTTTTGCTAAAAGGCTTCTGTTGCTGCTTCTTTTAAAAAGTAGACTCGAATGTTTTACGCTTTATTTGTAAAACAATAAGAAAGAAAAGGACTGCGAAATATATAATTCCATACAAGAATTCATAGTCAACTCCAAAAAGTCGATTCCAAACTTTTAATACCTTAGCAGAAGCATTGAAAGTAACCGCTTTCAACCCCACATCTAATTAATCTTCTTAATGAAGCAAAGTGATAAATACGAATATAAGCTGCAAGTTTCCAGAAACTTATTCCACCCAGGCACAGCTTTTAGAGCAACTCGAGAAAATTTCAAGGAAAATAATCTTTTCGCGGAATATTTCTTTTCCACATATTCAAGAGCGTCTAAAGCGTCTATTAATTCAATAAAAATAAAATATTTGCTGAACTACACTGATCTACACTACTGTGACCTCTAATATAATCCGTAAGATTTCCATTAAAACATATATTTAAGAAATGTATGGAACAGCCATTGTAGAAGACAGTGCTCGGTGACATTACTGTAAACGGGATATCAAAACTGAAGTTTTAATTTAAATTTTAAAATAAAGATCTAAATTTCTCTTTTCTAATAACCATCTTGTTGCTCTGTTAACCACTTCATAATTTTTCCCGTAACGTATGTGGAATAACACCCACAACAATTTATGCCTCCCGTCATAGAGATTGCGATATTTTAGTTATCTCTTCTGCTGTTAAGACTCCGTACGAATCTTAATTTGACATTTTCAGTTAACATATAATTAGATAAATTGTAATTTAAAAAATGCATTCTATATTAGAGCTAAAAACTGTCATTGTTGAGAAGGACCAATCGGAAATGTGTTTTCTCTTGGAAAGTTTGCTTTAATTAATATCTGAGATGTGTACAGCATAATATTTTCTATGTTTAATAATTTAGAAGCCAAGTAATTGGTAAAATTATTATAAATATTCATTACCTGGAGAAATTTTTTATACCTACCACTCTAATGCGCGCTTGGATTAAGCGCCTTTTGTAACGCGCAGATGATACATTAAATTTTTATTCCTCGTAAATTGTTTGAAACCTTGAAAAAGTCCGCAATCACGTTTGCACCAGCCTAGTATAGTGAATAAGAAGAGAAGCTTTCAACTCTTTTATAATAGTTGTTTAACTCAGCATTCCATTTAGACAGTTGAGCTTACCTGAAAACCCTATCAACAAAGTTTTAACCATATACAGAGTGAAGTACAATTTATGGCCACACTGCGCCGCGAACCGTTCCGGGGTCTTTCGGGTAAAAGCCAATATTTAAAATGCTTAAGAGGTGACAAACAGAGAAAAAACGTTATAAAACTTGGAGGAGAAATATTTGAAGAGAACATTTCTTAACAGAGAAGAAGAAGAACTAATTTTCATTTTTAGAATCGAAGAAATAAAGCCAAGTAAGGAGCAAAGTGCTTCCAAACCAGATATTAAATCAAGCGTTAACACACATATTTTCTAAAGCGTCTAAAGGTCATTAGAGAAAAAACTAACTGATGCGACCGCTAACACCGGAAATGATGAAGATTTATGAATTACTCTAAAAGGGATGAGCTTTTTTTGTTTATGATTTAATTAAAAGTTTATTTACTATCTTACAGAAAGTTTGAAATATTGGGAATTGTAGGGCAGCTCACGACCTACCGTCAACAATTGCAACTTTAAAACTATTCCCAACGATTTGGAAATTAGCGACAATAAAATGAAGTCACATCGGCACTAAATGATATTACAGTGTGGGTTGCAACTATCTATTAGCGTTTATCATTTCAAAAACTCTGAAGTCGTTGAAACTCTTAACAATTGAACGGCAAAATTTTTTTAGGATAATAGCAATAATTATTTGCTTACTTTACTGCTGCTATAAATTAGAATTAAAAAATTATTCCTAAGGGCAATTGCATAAGAGAATCATAATCCGCTGCGGAAAGAACTTCTATACCCGTCACCATAATAATGAGTGGGCGCGGAGGATTTTGTCCGTATTTGAAGAGGCACTGTTTATTTATCTGATGTAGTTTATCATCCAATTTTTGTGTTTTTAAAAAGAAGGTTCATCTCGGATCATGTTGTACTGTGTTTTTGGCCGACATATTCTATAACAACATGCCTGCAAGAGCTTCCAATGTTTTTTCTGAGCTTGACGTCGATATTCTCACGTTTGCCACTGGAGTGACAAACACAGACGCTCGGACCCGATACATGCTCGGTTTACATTTCGACACTGATCAAAAATATATACGTGTAAAGAATATTATAATTTAAGTGTATACTTATGTTTATTAGCCAATAATTTTATATAAAATATTAACAAACCTGGTCGCATGCCTTTATAACTTCATAACTCGACTGACTATTGTGTCTTTGTCTTTCTCTACCACGTCCATTCGTTGGTTTAACTGTTCATTGTCAGCTCTTCTCTATCGACTACTTCCCTAGGCATCTACATTTTATCTATATAGAGCACAAGATCTGTATAAAGTATAAGATTTCTGAAACTTCTGGGTGTCACAACCGTTTTGACAGAATGAATGGACACCTATCTTTAGGTGGTAAATACGAAAATATTAAAACTATATTGTTGGTTTGTTACACTAATGATACGTTTCGCTGCTAAATAATTGTATGCAAATAAATAAGTGGTTAAAAATGGTATCCAAGCGCCGGAATTTTGGGTGACTCTGCGTAAATGCTGCTTTTATTTATAAATATGGTAATTTGTGTTGTGACCAAATTATCATTACCGCGAACTTTTTGTATAATTTTCATACACATCAAATTTTTTATAAATTTCTTTGCATTTATTTTTAATATGAAAAGCGGCAGAATTAGTTAAATTTGAAAACGTTTTAATATTGACATGGTTTTCATATTTTTATATTCAGCAGAGCTGGCCAGCAACATCAAAAACCTGCCTCTTGCAATTAAACTAGACTTTAAAGACAGGGTTTTGTTTTAGCCTCGATGACAGAGCAAAAGCAATGAGAGGACCATACAAGTCTTGCCAATAATTAACATCGCAGGGGCAATGGAAGAACTAACGTAGCCTCTATCACTGAATACAAAAAGATGGTTAGAGGGTTATCATAATGTGCATATAGTAATTGAAGAATCGAAAAGACGCGAAATATGAGTTTCGCAAAAAAGAGGACGAAATCTGAAAACAGAATCGCATAAAATTCATTTATAGGTTAAAAATATATCGCAAGTTAATAGGCCTGAGACAATTTTTCTTCTTCAACTTTTCGTCGTGCCTTTTTTTCTGGCTCTGAGAAGGATTTTAGTGAAGTTACCACCTAGTTTGGTAATTACTACGTTTAAAAGGTACAAAGAAAAGTGAGCAAAGTTCTGTCTTCTTCGATTGTACAATGACTTAGTCAAAGATTTGTCCTCCTCGCAATTATCTCATATGTTAAGCCGGTACTACGGGACAGCGTTGGATCGGAGTACTTTTCGTTCTCCTTACTTATGTCATAACATTCTAGGTTGCCCAAACGTTATAATAATGTTGAAGACTTGCCAAAAACTTATAGCAGCATATGCTGTCGTAATGTACTCACTTTTTTGTGCATCGCTGTCAAATTGCATACCCGGACCCAAAAACAATGAAAACGTTCAGTCAACTATTTAAATGCAATGCACAGGTGTTTTGCTAAAAACAGCACTAATTATACAATTAGATGTTGTTCAACTGTCTAGAAATGCTGGTTTCTAGTTACGGCGATTGGCCATAGCCAATACTTATGCAAAATACTTTGCTAGACGTAAGTCGATATCTAATTGCTTCATATTGATGTATGACAATGCTTCAGGTGATCGATGTAATAACTAAATATGAGAAAAACATTTCTATATAACAGCTTACAAAAACTATAATTTATTTTGATCGTCAAACAATAAACGTGAAAATTAGGAACATTTGAGAAAAATGCAATCGCGTGTAATTTATCGCAAGAACAAATGTAAATGCAACCGTACAATAGAATAACTAGTATGTCTGGAATACGAAGAATTAAACTATTACGATATGTTAGAAGCTTTGCTAATAGATAAATTTCATAAAAGTCTTAACAGTGTTGGCATACACCGAATACTACCCAAAACACTTCTTACTCTTTAACAAAAAAAAAAAACATAGAATGCACCAAAACCATATGTTTCAGCAAATTGGATCTATTTCTAGAAATTGCGACAGGCACAGAAAAAAGAAAAAAGTTAGTAAACCTCATTTTAGAAGACATTGGAAAAATAGGGCACAGAAAATACTAATAAGCGATATACAAATCCGGTCTTTACATCGCACCGGCTCTGATGTTTGTATTATTAAAGCAAACTCTTTAAGGATAACTTTTACAAACTTATTTCACTTTGGGGTCTACGAACTACCCACATAAATATGCTATTAATAAATAAAAAGTTAAAGCAAATATAGAGGGCGTGAAAATAGAATATGATTTTTTGACGTTATGTGGTTTGATTATGAAGAAGAAACTGACTATTTATTAGTAAAAAACGCTCCTGCGATGGAAGTTAACGTGCCACCGTGCACCGAAAGAAAATATGAACAATCTTCAATCATCATTAAAATTATACCCCAAGACAATTTTAAATATTTCTATCATTCACCATTGCGTTCACACACAAAGGAGCGAATTGTTGGAATTAAAGTCAAAGAATGGCTGCTAAATCGTCAACGTTGCCAATCGCATGTAGAGTGCCAGTATTTAAAAAAACCCAAGCCCTCATAAATAATTCTCTCAAACTTGAACTCAGAAAGCTTGATCATATGCAGAACAAAGCAAAAGAAGAAGGAGCTGTTAGGCAAAGGAAACCAAGAGAATAAAAGAAGAAAGTGAATAAAAAAAAATAGTATAAAAAATCTAAACGTTTAATCAAATGTCCTCGATTATACAATAGAAATAACAAGTGCTGGAGTTTCTGTATTCACATTGAAAGAATATATGAACTTTTATACAGAAAATTATGTTGGAAATATTTAGACTGCAACTGATATGAATGCCCACATACGTCGTCACTAAGTCTAGCTTAATTTCGCCGGAGGAGAATTCAGCAATCGTTTATAATATATCAACAGAACTTGGCCTTTTATTATTGATCAACGGCTTCAAAAAAAAAATCGACTCCTTGACTTGCCGTCAAGTGTTATTTAGATCAACATGTTCTACTTTATGTCATCAAAAATTTATTAACATCAACTCATAGAGCCACGAATTCGCGGCCCGGGGATCTCGCTTCTCGTTCCCGAAGAGGCAGGGACCGATGATGCCACTAACGTAAATATCACTCAAACAGTCACTTGTACGCGAGGTAAAGATATCTTATGAATAACTTCAGACTTCAAAAACAACCGCTTCAATTAACCACCATATCATTTGACTTGAAGACATGAATCTCGTGAAGATGGTTTTCTATCTAGCTGTAAATATGAGAAAAATTATTTCGATAGATGATTTCCACGGGTTGTCGAACAACTTTTTATAAGAAAATTGGACACTTTAATAAGCACGGTTAACAGACAAAATAGTTTTTCATCTGAAAACACGACGGCAATTTTAGAGGGAAATCATCTCATTCCTGCCGACGTTTTACAATGGAAAAAATCTTTCGTATATAATTAGAAATAAGTTTCAAGACTGTTTCACAATCACGTGTAATGTGCAATCCAATGTTAAAAGTCACTCTAAGTTACGTTGGGTTCTTTAGGTGCAATAGAGCATCCTGTTAAAGTCAAAATGACTATGTGAACAATTGCAATTAAAAAAATGCAAAATGTTAGATCCAAGTGCCTTAGTGACCTCTGCAATCAAATAACGAATTGTAACAATCTTGCGATCACCGAGCGCCGTAACAGAAAAACTGGCTACGTTACGAAATCTTTTGAAACTTCTTGAATCTGATGAAACTTCTCAGAATTGAAACTGTGTTCACAATATACCTGATACTGCGATGAATGTACATAAGGCTAGGATCAAAAAACGTAACCGTATTACAAAACCAAATAAAATTAAATTTTGGTTATAACGACGTGCATGATTAGACGGAGCAGGCCTACACGTAACACGTAAACTTTGCTGCTTCTATCAAGTTTCTTAGATTACATTAATTTTATTCACTTGTTTGTGCATAAATTTTTGATTTTATTTTCTCATTTTAGCTTTGTAGAAACGTTTATTTAATCAACATTTATTTCACTTACTATCACTTTAGTTGTTTATAGCGTTGAACAAAATTGTTTTATAGTCAATTATTAGGAAAAATTCGCTTTTCTAACAAAGCAAATTTATTTTAATTAAATATGCAAGAAGCAAAAATTTTTAAATTGATCAGTATGAAATTTAAAAAGAAAGTTTAAGGCTTGCATTTGTTTGCTATTGCTAAACTTTCATAAATGTTGTCTATAGCTTTTTTGTTTATTCAATTTCTATGCACATAAGTTCTGCTTTCTGTCAGTGTCATTATGACTTTAAATTCTTTATTTTATGCATCATAGGCTAAGAACGTCTGCTGGTGCTTTGTAATGTGGATTAACCTCAATATTCCTATCTTCCATTAGAAAAATAAAAGATACAAAATTTCGAACATAATTATCAGCTTAAGTAGACTAGTGAGTCAATATTTGATGGAATACACTTAGCAGAAAAACAGCTCATCTCTAAAAATTCCTTTTTTGTCAGCCAACATGCCGGAACATGAGAATATTGTTTGGACTTTTCCATTCTTTCCCACAATCTGAATCAATAAACCAGAATATAATTAATATTATTACATAAAAACTGCGTAACTTTAATATTCAATATCAATCCAGTTTAATCTTTTTATATTCTAATGGAAAGCGTATGGACGGCAAGTGTTTTAATGGCACTTAAAGTTAGCAAGTCCACTTTTTTAAAACTTTTTTAAAAAGTAGCCACATTCACCAATACTATTCCCTTCTTTTGTATATAATCTTTAAAAGCAATATAGCTTCGGATATTTTAAGATCCTGCGATCTTCTTAATTATATGCAATTTTTTTCAAATTTTTTAGAATTCGAGGAAATATTAAATTTTAATTTAACTTTTTATCTACTTAATTTTATTCAATTTTATATAAACTTAACAAATTAGGTTAAGCTGAATTGATTTCCAATTAATCTCAAATTCAAGCTTTTCTTTTAGTTCATTAACTCCTGTTTGCTCTCATTATTCGAATTTCTCTTCACAAAACAAATAAAACACCATTTTTGAACGCGGCCCACCTTTAAATACTCTATATCACTTCGGTTACTAAATTTATCCATGTAACGCCATTTCATTTTTATGTGAGTGAACGAAAAAGTGACCCGATCTAAATCATTTTTAACAACTTTCGTTTTTAAGTCAAAACATGCCCGTGCGTCAAATATCATCAAAATATCTGGAAAACTACGAATCGTAAGTTGAACAAACGAAAAGAAGATGGCTAGACGAACAAATAAGTTTAGAGCGATTCAGAAACACCTTGTTTGTAATACAAGGTGGATGTAACTCAAGCTCACCTCACTATAACTTCATGTAACTAACCTCACGTAATCACAAAATAAGTGTAAAATTAACCTACACATGCCATGCAGCAAGTGCAGCAATATTCCTCAAAGCAAACGCCATTCATTGCAAAGGAAGCGATGTCTGCGTTGCCTGTTCATCTCGATATTTATTTACTTCAAAATAGACCCCATGTGGCTTTTGTCATAATTAGGACGTTTGATTCACTTCTCTTTACGTTCACTGTGATTAAAGAGTTTTCATGCTGTCGTTGGGGTGTACACAACCAACTACAGCGTGTTACTCAATTGAAATAAAGAAATAAAGAAAAGAGTCAAAC
>NW_023998492.1:61322-73552 GCF_014805625.2 Glossina fuscipes | reverse complement strand
AATTATGAATATCAGCAATGGATTTCTATATAGTTACTGGATTATGGTTCTAAATTTAAGTTAAAAGGTCCAATCCATAACAAATACAAAAAAAAAAAAAAAAAAAAAAAAACACTGTGATTAAACAGCAAATTTCAAAAAGTTTATGGTATTTTCCTTTTCGCGGTCGACAGATTTAACTTTATTTTCGGGTAATGAAAATGAATCGCAGTTCTATCGGTTATTTTTAATACATGATTGACTATCAGCTAAATAAAAAAAATCGCACTCTTTTGAGACAGGGTTGCCGTATTAGTCAGATTATTATAAATGGGCTTATTAGATTTGGTCATTCTTGCATATCAGCTTTAAGCGTATATAAAAACATGTTGACATCATAATAATATTTTAATTACTCCCAGAATGCTTGTAAGTGATTGAGAACCACATCGTAGAAAAGATGAAACAAGAGAAAACTTAAACCACACGGTGCAGTTTGACGAGATTGGCCAAAAAAACACTTTGTGACCTGCGTAAACCAATGAAGTTACAACTGGGGAATATTACTAGCAACAACAGATGCCACTAGAAGGGAAAAATGGTCAGATCATTGTACAATAAGGCAACTTTATTTTTACTCACATTCCGACTAATATCAGAACTTCAAAAAAATATGTTTTTAAAGCATTATTCTTTGCATTAATCAGAAAATATCAAAATCGAAATTAGAAAATTTATGCAGACCATATTCAGAATATATTAGTGATCAAAGACTGGATTCATCCAGTTTATTACAGTGATCATGGAGTTCATAGATGTGCTCAATTCTTCATTAACCATCCGAGAGCCGCAGATGTTTGTGTTTCTTTTATGTGCAGTGACTGAGTGACAAAAAATAAAAATATATAACACTAACGTCAATAACACTTAAGCTTTTACTTATTGCGCACGTGTTCCTTGTTTTCTTATTGCTTATAAAACTCATTACCAGCTCATAAGAGGCATTTCGGTTCGCAAATGGTTAACACAACGGAGTGCTGTGTTTTGCCATACGGTTTGGCAAACGAAAATAAAAACATATGAAAATAATATTTTTGGTATAAATCAAAATTTCAGATCAAATAATATAAAAAAAATTTGGCAACATAAAAACAAAAAGCTGAGACACAACTTTTAAACTTAATATAAATTATGACATGCTAATCCTGGCAACGCCTAGCGAAACGTTGAGCGATTTCTTCTTTTGTCTAAAATACTTAAAAACCTTATATTCTATTCATGCATTTTCAATGCTGTCAATGTACTCGATGTCTGTGTGTTTTTTATTTCGCACTTAATCTGCAATCCCACCTCTAAAGGTACGGTTTTCAAAGATTAACAAGGTTTCTGAAGTTGTAGTTAAAACCGTGGCAGCGTTAAAATGATGGAAAAATTTTGCGTGGACTTTTGAACATTCGTTTGATAAGTACGGCGTGACCTTTCACCTTTCATTGGAAAACTTGGGGAAAGATCGGTATTTAAGAAATGTATCTTTATTAAAAAAGGAGGAGAGCTCGTTAAGCACCACAATTTCATCATCCAGTGCAAACAATATAAAAGTTATAAAGTTTCAAGTAAACAAAACTCATACAAAATTTTCAAGAAGTTTAGGTCTTTATAGCTACTAAAACGCAGTAATTCCTCACCGTAGCGACAAGCTTTTGTTCTCATAGTCCAAATACAAATTATATATATACATATATATATATATATATAAAGTGTAAACAGTTACCAGCCAGGTCAATGTAAGTATTTGCTATTAGTGTAAGATTTTTCAATTCATCAACGCTTATTACCTCCCATTAAACATGGCTTCCTAATCCATACTTCAGTTCACGAGA
Organism: Glossina fuscipes; assembly: GCF_014805625.2. Lineage (NCBI taxonomy): Eukaryota > Metazoa > Arthropoda > Insecta > Diptera > Glossinidae > Glossina > Glossina fuscipes. The sequence continues at coordinate 71,693 of NW_023998492.1, read as the reverse complement.
GAAGCAATAACTCCCAATAAACATGTGCCCGTCCATTAGGTCTGTGCTCACATATTGAACGGTGTGGAATATTTTATACATATTCTTAAATGGTTTAAATCTGAATCATTCATATTTTTTATACCATTTACAGATTTATCCAAGAATAATTACATAAATGATCTTGAATCGTTCGCAAAGAAGAAACGAGAAAACCATGACTGCAGCAATATATTTCTTGGTAACATAAAGAACATGCGCGTCGATCGAAAGGTAAGTGGTACAACACCACTCATTACAACTAATACCTAATTACTCTGTCCTATAGTTCTTTGATTTTTCTTCGGATATAGACTGTGAACTCATCTACGTGCATTAGCTTGCGTTCGGCGTTGCCTCGGATTACTTCACCGCATTTTGAGAATGTTTGGGTGAAAGAGCAATGTGTCGAGTTTCTCAAAAGTAGCCTGGGCCGAAAAAGTTGTTTTCGAGTGGGACAATTTGCTGGTAAAGTAGTATTAAAATTTTTGCAGATGTGGTTCTAGAAATAGGCATTTCCTTTCTTTCAGTTATGCATTCTTGCAAAGGGTGGCTCGACTTCATCATAAATATATCTTGGCGACTTAATTGTTGTTAACGTAATTTGAAGAGGTATTGAAATAACTCAATCATAAAGGTTGAAGATCAACCGAGTGTGGTTAGGTTTCCAGTGCAATAGAATCGCTGCATTTTAATGTTCCATAGCAGAATAGGCCCTGATGCTACTTTAAACCCAATTATTTGGCAATAATTTATTCTCATACCGCCTGTGTTGATAGGAGCAAATTAAAAATCCTTTTCGCAAAAAAGAAAAAATGCTGGAAATGATGATGTTTTTCTATCTTTTGTATATTTATTACATTAATTTAGGAGCAGAGGATATGTCTGGTATTAAATTTTCACCTTCTCAATGTCTTTTATAGTCGTTCGACAATTTCATTCTATTTTCATCCCATTTACAAGTAATCATTCGACAAGGAGAGATAAGAAACAAATTGAACGATACCGATTAGGACGCAAAAATTTATGATTCGCCTTTCATAACGCATGTAATGTGACGACAGAAATTTATTATAAAAAGCTTTAAAGACTGCGTGATAAGCTTTATTATATAATTATATATAATAGGAAAAGGCATGGTGGCAGTTCAAGTTAAAATGTCATAGCCATCACTACATGACGACATATTTGCTAATTTTTATAAAAATTTAGTAAGGGATACATTCTAGAAAAAACTAAAAATTTTCAAACCAAGTTAGTTCTGCTCTTCAATTAGCATTCTATGAACACAACGTAGGTTGCTTTTTTCATCAATTTCACATCAGAAGAAATTGAAATTTTCTAAAACATTGTGTTCAGATCCAGGAATTGATAAAGAACGAACAGTATTTAATAAAATCTGCAGAGAGCCCTTATATGGCCGCAATAAATTGGTTCAAACACGACGACATGAGCCAGATACGTTTTCCTCTTGTCAGTACAGAATTCTTGACAAATCACACTGTTGTTGAACATCCGCTCAGAGAAAATCACAAATGTAGTCAATTTCTAAAAGAAGTCTTTAAATCTCATCTAATAAGAGTAACTGGACGAAACGAAAGGTGCAAAATAGGAATAGAACATACCAACGAAATGTTCCATGTGTTTCTCGTCGGCGGTATAGAGCGCATAAAAGAAAGAAAGAAGAAAAAAGTCGACTATGTTTCCAGAAAGAAATTAATTTCTGTATCAAAAGTGAATGACGATAGATGGGGTAGATGTTATTTTCTGCCATTGTTGGCCGATTAAAACCTTTGTTTGTGGCAAGGATATCCCGACACGAGCGCCGTTTGTCAGTTACAGGATTATAGTTTTCGACTGTTGGAGAAGCCACCCACCAACAGCAGAAATTAGATCATTATATGTGCAAATCTCAACACCATATCCACCATTATTCATTGGTGCAATGTAATTTCATTGCGTACTAACAGGACCATAACATTCTGCTGTTTTCAAATAAAGTCCGTTTAAATATTAACCCACTGAATAAACAACACCGTTTAAATATACTGCAGAATTATGGAATGGAATAATTACTCATTAATTCTTAAACAGCTATTTGAAAAATGCAGAATGTTATGGTCTTGTTATCAAGCGATGGAATTCATGTACCCATGAATAATGGTCGATATTGTGTGAGGATTTGCACGTACAGTGATCTAATTTATGTTGTTGGGTGGCCCACTCCAACAGTCGAAAGCTATAATCCTACAACTGACAAATGACGTTCGTGTCGTTACTATCTTTGCAACAAATAAAGGTTTCAATCGGGCAACAGTGGTAGTAAATAATATTTACAGGGTGACTCAAAGATATAAAGTCAACAAGGTACTTTCTCGCTTTGACCCGGAAGATGGGCAACAGTAACATTTAAATGAGATGGGAGAAACACCAGATCTATGTGGACTTGTTTCTTATGATCTCACATTGTTTGATATTGGAAAATACAACTAAAGAAATCAGTTACCAACTCTGCAAGAAACCAAGGGATTATATGTTAATTTAATTATTTCGTTTCAATTCAGCTACAATCCTTGTATTTCAAATAAATTATGGATATACATATAATAAGAGAGTTATACTATATAAGCTTACGTATACAGTGGATTACCTAACTACGATCTCTATTAAATTATATTATGGAGAAGAAAAATAAACTACTGCATAAGAGGAATGATACTAATATGGTAGTAAGGGAAAGTTATGGTTGCTTCACATTAGGAAAGTTACAGACCAGTTAGCATTGGGGCGCAAGTGAGCCCTAAGAAACCGCAAGCCTGCAAAAGTTTGATAATCCTTACTTCAAGACCATACTAGTTAATTTTAACACATGAATTAATTAGTTTTATGTGCTGCTAAGAACGCAGATTGTCCGAACTACATAGAGAGTCTCTTATGGTTTGTATCGAGCCCGACGTGAAGATAAGGTAGTAGTAAAACGGCTGGGCTATCTACTATGCTATTCATTAGCTTGCCTGAAAAGCAAACATACGCTTATGCGGGGAAGGTAAAGCTATTACCAGTGATTTGCTTTCATAAGACGTTAATGAAGCTTGACGACAAACGCAATAAGTAAGAAATGTCTTTGAGCTGATTCAATAGTGGCTACATCAAATCAAAATAACACATGATATGAGGTGTATTCAAGTGAAGGTCTTACCAATGCAATGTACGGATCTTGAAATTGCTTCGACCATTGTTATATGAAACCGAGTGCTTATCTAAGTTTACTAATAGAGAGTTCAATATGTATTATATAACACTACGCCAACTATATTAAATATTCATGAAGGTGAAATTTATTTTCAGCAGACGGCATATTCTCCCATTCTCTTTTTGAAGCAACGGCTCAATTGCTTGAAGAATTTAAATAATATCTGGAACACGCACATGTGGTTGTACATTCGTGTATAGGACCTTAACAAGCAATAAAATTTCTAAAGATAGGATGTTGGAAAGACTTATTGTGTAAACTTTCGGAAATTATAGGAGGATATGGAACGGCGCGAAGCCACAGTCTTACAAATTTTCGTATTCCTACTCCAGACTAACTAAGCTCGACGCAGATTCGAAAGGTTTCAATAAACCAAAGTGTACTAAGTTCTCAGAAAGTCACGAATGTTTGAGAATATCTGCTGCGATAACGGGCTTAAAGATTTTTCAGGTCAATTCTACTGTACGGGGCTATTAAACTATTGTCAAGGACAATGGACACCACTTGTGTAGCAGAATAGGTTTTCAGGAATTAAAAAGATTGTCTTCGGATTTTTATCCCTTAAGAGAGGTTTCAAAATACTTTTTTAGAGGTGACTCTTGTGCCTTCTGACGAGATCATAGCTTTTTGTTACTTTGATGCGAGTCGCTTGGCTCCTTGCGTGTAAAAGGTCGTCGATCCCCAGAAAAACGAGTTATTTAAAATTTCTCAGTTCTAGTTGAATTATCTGGCAAAAGCAACATAGTATAACAAGGTAACAAATGGTTGGTCAAAAACTAATAATATATTTTAGCCCAACAATTTGATTAGTAAAGTTTTACAACTTTTTTAAATCGCTTTAATATTATATCGCGATTCTTCTGTATTCGTTTTCCCCTGAGCAAGTGATTTGTAACAAGTATGTGTTTGTGCTTAGCGAGTAGAAAAAACCTTTACTCGTATTGCAATAAGCTTGAGAGAGTCGGTTAAAAGAGTGAGATTGATAGTAGGGATGAAATAGTGCATTTGTTCTCTTTTGAATAAAATGATGATAAATGGAAGCTTTTCTAACGGAATTAAGTCAAAGCAATCTAATTTGTTCTTTGCTTTGCTTATAAGTAAAACTATAAATACATGCATAACTTGATTAAATAGGGAGAATTTTTGATTTTTTGAGAAACAACCAAATCAATCAAATAACTGTTGTTTGCTTTCGGAAAGATTTCTTAAGCCACTTTTGGAAAGAACACGGCTTAACCGGTCGCATTTTTTTAAAGCAAAAAAGTATTAAATCTAACTTTATTGTAAATTTCATTAGTAAAATTTTCTTCGTGCCGCAACCTCTCCACCTCTTGGAGGCACACCACAGAGGCGGGTGCATTTACTCGAGGAAGGCTGAGGAGACAGCATAACAATTCTTGCGAGATAAGATAAGATATGCGTTCAGGCAGCATTTACTTGTCTTAGCTACGGACAAAGTAAAGCCATGCATTAGGTAAACTAATATCAACCTTAAGCAGACGGTGGGCAATTTCTTCTTCCTGTTAATCGGAATAGTACGAGAGCTTTCATACCTCGCATGCTTTACTTTGCATAATGAATTCCTTTTTTGGTTTTTGTCTGTTCCTTATACTCAATACGATGCATAAAGGAAATTATTTTTTAACTATTCAGGCGTTGTGAGCTTAAAAATTCCAATCTAAAATATTAAACCGTTTCACGTCATTTGTTGGATTTTAAAAATAAGAAAATTCTATGAAAATCAATGAATTCAATTTGTTTCTTTGATGTTTCTTTTTTTGCTAACCTCTAACGTATATTTACAACGTGTGTTCAGATTTCAAACGTCTATTACATACCAGAATACGCGTACAAAGCTGAGCGCACCCTTCGATGTGTTAACGATTGATTTCGACTTTAGGGTTCGTCTATATCCTCTGGAAATAAGCTTTAAATACTTCGTAGCAAAGGCTTTTGCATTAAATGCGATCATTTTTTTTCAATGTGTCGTCGAGTTTTCAGTTTTTAGGTCATATTGTCATAATTAATGCTTGTCTTTACACTGTTGGGTATCCGATAATAGACTTACTCTTAACATCAAAAATCTAAATTTTTGCTTTCTGCACGAAAAACAAAAGAAAATAGACAGTCGTCTAATTTCCTTCCTTTTTTGAATAATATGATAAAAGAGTTAATTTTTTACTGCTCAAAATATACATATGAACATTGTACAGTATTCCTCATTGTAGAAATTTTTTCTTATGATTACATATGAAGTGGAAATGCTTTCTTAATAGTTCTCATCCATTGTTTTGATAAAGACTGCATGATTACAATTTGACCATAAAATCTTGCTTCACGCACGCATGAAAACAAACAAACGTCTGACTTTTTCTTTCACGTTTCCTCCTCGTTTTTTAACAGTAACCGATTCATCATCGAACGTTATGGACTATCGATCACTATAGACACTTCATTGCTACACCTAACATTTGGTGACCGCTTCCATGCTATATTCGTATGTTCGCATTTTTCTTTTTATTAAAAAAAACTCGGACAAATCCGAAGAAACCAAGGAATGCGGACGATTGTGTATCTTTTCCTTGGTACTTTTTGCATGTGAGCCGATTGTAACTTGTTATGCTTCGTTAAAAATTTCGAAAATTCTCGAATCATTTTTTTCCTTTTTGTTTTAGTTCCATTACTGTTACCACGATCTTCCCTGGCTCTGCAAAACGTATCACATTTGTTACCCACTTTTCTCTTATGCATTCATAGTACATCAACTTCAGTAAATGTGCTCATTGCAGTTCTTTTAATCTTTCGTACAAATTTTCATATCGTTTGTTTATACTGGATGTGTCGGAACGGTAAGTACTTAGCTGCGTAAATGTTGCTAGCGAAATGTTGCATGTTACACATATAATGTTTCTGCACAATATCAGCTCGAAATGAATTTGAGTACTGTAATACAAGCATAGCGTAGAGTGCATTCACAAAAACCAAATAACACACAAACAAACAAAAAGAAATTAAACGAAAACCAAAATCGAATGGCACGCTTACGAAAATGCTGTATTTGCTTTTTTTTTAAAAAACAAAAATTCATTAAATTACCAATAAGTTATGCTTATAATTTAATTGCTCTAGAATAAGCATTTTTGTGAATATTCTTAATTATTCTGGCGGTAGAAAAGTGGATTGTAAGCTTAAAATTTGTCATTTAAAGAATCAATTAAGTGTTGGTACTCTACGCCGAGCTTGTCCTGGCAGGTTAGAAATTGAAAAAAGGAATTAAAGTTGAATTCTTTTCAATTAGGTAGGGATGCTCTTTGCTGAGTGTATCTTGGAATCAAAACAGTAATTGTATTAGCGGAAACAGCCGAGCAAATTAGGAGAGATATCTATGCGACATCAATTTCAAATTTGATAGAAACATTGGAAGTTGTGTGACGCTAGTGGATACTGAAATATAAGTATGTCAGGAACAAGCTCCTAGTAAAGCGTGGACCAAACAAACGTTTGTGGGTTTTGCTCATTGCCCACAAATTGTGGAAAAAGAAACGAAAGAATTGTCTAAATTTACTTCTTACTATTCATATTCAGAAATATAAAAAATCATCCCACCCACTCCAAATTTCAAGAGATCAAATTTTCCTCTTTCCACTTTCTTGACGTATTCAAGTTAATACTCGAAAGATTGGTGAGAATTATTCTGTATATCTTTCATATGAAAATCTGTTTACAAATGTACTAATTTTGAATTAAATGTGGCGGACGCCAGAAGATACAAATGAAATCACTTGGAGAATGAAATACGACAAACTCGTTGCGTCAGTTCTAAATCAAATGTGGCGGTCGTCATGACGTGATAAATTAAATTTTTGTTAATAATAATCCCAACGATAAAGATATCAAATAAGAGGGCTCGGAGAGAAGAACGGCCATTGTGATAGATTAAGTAGTGTAAAGTAAATTGTAAAAACCAAGTAAGAAGCTACAGTGAGTCCCAGCACGTCATTAACTATCCTAGACCTAGATATTCATATAAACTACCTTTCAAAATAAGCCTTTATATGAAATGTAGCCGAAGAAGTAGTTGAAAGTATGGTCTTTTTCGAATGATGTTCAATAGCGTCCAAACACCTCCCTATGCCAAAATCCGTCAAAATATCTCAAAAATTTCGGTAGGTTATAAGCAAGAAAATAAGACGTACACCTTCGCACCACAAGTGTTGTAGGGTATAAGAAATTTTAAATACATTAAAATGTCGAACGTTTGGAATAAATGCTACTTCTCGCAGATTAAAATCGTAAACGAACAAAGTTTTTTTTGTTTGTAGTCACATAAAAGTGGATGAGGTAAAATTTATAATAAAAACGATAGAAATTGGTATTTTTATTCCAATTTTTGTTATGAACATTTAGATTTATATATATTATATATATAACGTATATATACATATAAAATATAAAATAAATAAAAAATAAAATAAAAATAAAAAAAAAAAAAAAAAAAAAATAAATTTTATATTTAAAATTGGCTGGCTTAGCTTAGTCGTCATCCCTCAATGAATGATAGAGGGATGGCTGGCTTGGCCTAGTCGTTATCCCTGAAGGACAGGAGGACACTCTCCCTTGCGACGTGAAACGGTTAGGGACGGACGAGTAGCTGCTATAACACCCGCGACGTATTTTCTTTTGCAGAAGCTCGCGATACGGTTAAAACGTGAAAAATAGTCCTTCGAAATAACAAAAAGCATTGAAAGTGTTTATTTATTTATTTATTTTATTTATTCCACTTATACTAGAAACTGAACTAAACAAATAACAGTCGAGTTCAATAGGCTCTTAATGCAAAACTAATATTAATTAACAATAAAATTGAGTATAACCATAATAAAACAAATAAGAAGAAAGAAAAAAAAAGCATGTAAACTATCAGCATAGGAGCACACTTACAACCGGTACAGGACCAAATTGCAAATGAACCCATAAGCCCAAACATGCATAAGCCTGGCAACCGATAATAAATTGACAATAATTCACTTTCGAAACATAACGACTTTTTAAGGATAAAAACTAGTTTAAATACGACATAGGTAAATCGCGCGTATTAAGCAATGTTGCTTTAATGGACTTTAAAGAGTCCGATAACGAGAATAAGTGGTAGACGTCATCTAGGTTCTTGCAAACGACTCTGAGCGGATTGAGCAGCTCATAATTAAATTTACACTGATTAAGCTTAACCAAGATAAAGTGCCTAGAGAAGCGGTTAGGGACATTAAAGCTTATTTCACCAAGTAATGAAGGCGAGTCAATAGCACCATTTATTACTTTAATTAGAAAGGAATCGCCAAGAACAAATCTACGTTTCTCAAGAGACGGTAGGGACAGCAGAAGCAACCTATTTTCATACGGAGGAAGAGAGACAATCGGATCCCAACCCAGATTTCTAAGGGCAAACAGCAAGAATTGCTTTTGAACAGATCAAATTGAATCTACGTAGCACCTATATGAAGGAGACCACACAACTGAGGCATACTCGAGTATGGGTCTAACCAAACATATGTACAGCCTTTTCGTAATGTAGGGATTATCAAGCTCTTTGGACCACCTTTTTATAAAACCAAGCGCGGCCCTAGCTTTGCTAATCGAGAGCTCAATATGCAAGTTAAAACGTAACCTATGGTCAAATAGAACGCCTAAATCTGTAATCGAATCGACGTCCTCCGACTTATGCGAATCTATGAAATGAATGAGTAATGAATGACTTTATTCTTGAGAATGAAAGCTTCTTACATTTACTCAGATTTAGTTTCAGGAGATTCAAAGACCACCATGCAACAAAATTATCCAAACCACCTTGATGCTGATGTGATTGCGATTCAAGAGAGAAGGAAGAAAACAGTTTCACATCATCAGCATACATTAAGATCTGGCTGGAATTAACCACCGATGGGAGATCGTTAATGTATAAACTAAATAAAAAGGGACCTAAGTGACTTCCTTGAGGTACGCCAGACGTAACGGAGAATTCATCCGAGGTAATGGAGTTACACAAAACCCTGAAAGATCTATTGTGCAGATAAGAGCTTATCCATTTCATTAAGTAGGGTGGGAAACCAGAGGCTTGGAGTTTAAAGGTAAGCAGTCTATGGTTAACCAAATCAAATGCTTTGCTTAAATCAGTGTAAATAACATCTGTGCGAGAGCCACTAGAAAAAGCCTTGAAAACATGACAGGTAAACTCTAACAAGGTGGTGACTGTAGATCGCCCTTTCCGAAAGCCGTGCTGGTGCGGAGAAATATACGAATTAACGGCAAAGCCCAAATGCTGAGTCACAATATGCTCGAACAACTTGGGCAAGACACTCAACTTGGCTATGCCTCTGTAGTTCTCAACAAATTGTCTACTTCCTCTCTTGTGGATAGGAATAAGGAAACTACTCTTCCAACATGAAGGGAAAATACCTGAATACAAGGACATGTTAAAAATCTTTGAGATCACACCACACAACTTGACAGCGCAAGATTTAAGTACACATGATGGAATTCCATCAGGTCCAGGCGAACAACTCTATTTTAGAGAACTCAACCCTTTGAAACCATCATCTTCCGAAATAACCAAGTTAGGTATTGAAACCGAGTTAATTATAGGATATGGGTAGTTTGCTGATAAATCGAAATTAGCAATCGAAAAGTTTCGTCGGAAATACTCAGCAAATAGATTTGAGATTTCCAAATCAGCCGAGGAACCAGAGCCATTAAAAGAAACATGAGGGGGATATGTGGAAATTTTTCTTTTAGAGTTAACAAATTTAAAGAAGAATTTAGGATTAGCAAACAGAGAGGATTTAATGAACTGAAGCTATCTGCAGTAATAATAATGGTTGAGGGAGTTAAATCTATGCCTCGCCACCGAGTAAGCGACATAGTCGAGCGCAGAGCCACTTTTCGAATATTTTTTGAATAGCGAGTTTTTTCTATTCTTGTGATATTTAATTGTCTTATTAAACCACGGAGGACACCTGCTTCGAGGTCGACAATGCTTGATCAGAACAGATGCAGCAATAGCTAGATTTAATGTATTGTAGAACGATGCCAATAAGCTTTCAATA
>NW_023998492.1:48709-60922 GCF_014805625.2 Glossina fuscipes | reverse complement strand
AAATATTTATCAACCAATTTGTGGAAAACTTCTCTGTTAGGTTGACACTGTAACGAGAGATCACTAGCAATACAAACTCTAAACAGCAAAAAAATAACAGAGAAAAAGAGAGAAAACAAAAAAAAAAAAAAGAGAGATTTTTATTAGAGGTCAAAATTTTTGTTTGCAAAAATCAAATGAATCAAAGCGTAAAAGAAAAATATTTCTTTTACTTTGAATTCACTCACTTTCTTCTCAAAGTATATTATAAAATCACATACTATAGGGCAGAATAGCCACGAAATTCAACAAAAAATTAAAATATTAATTGCCGAAACAAAATATATACGACTATACCGCGCGACAGAGTTGCCAGACGAGAGTCGGATCGACACGCTGGTTTTTTTTCTCCCGCTCACCTTAAAATCGCTTAACTACTGTAAATTCCGTAAGAATAAATAAATAATAAGAACAACATCCGGAGGTCCAAGTTATTTTTCTTTTATATAAATTTCTTGGAAGGTGTCCTGGGAAGCCCTGCGCTTACCCCGCCGCCGAAGACTCGTTACACTTTATTTGAGTGGTTTATGTTAATTCATTCTAAAAATATTTTCTTCGACAAGAATTTTGATACTCTCAATACAATTAGCTAAGAGGACATTTGACGTTTAATAACTAAGTAATTTAGGTATATATACAAGTAACCTAGCATTCTTATATAAACGATTATAATATTGTTCGTAATGTTTTAAGTGGATTGGTAGAAAACCACAGTAAGTAAGGGATAGAAATGCTAATTGGTTTATATCTTCAAAGTCGAACATCTCTTTCTTTCACGTAAGCGTTACCATTAACAATTTAATATTTCCAGCAACCTTAAATAACGAAGGCTTTTTGAAAAAAAAGACGAGAAATTATCGATTAAAGCAAATAAAAGCATTACAATAGGGCAAGGTTGACTATTAAATATCCTAGATCTCGTTAATTTTCGCTACAACAAAATTATTATTTATCATTTGCATTTCAAAGCGTACTGTTCGTGGGAGTTCTTACGCTGGGGGGTGCCAAAACGTCAGCTAATGTAGTCCATGCTTAAGGAAATTAATTTCTTTTTATTTTGCACCTGTTCTTGTTATGAGAAACTACAAACTAGAATTTGTTACCAATATGTCAGGACGATCTAAACAGGAGAGCTATCTGATCCAAATATCCAACGGCCAATATTTGCTAATTTTTCATCATAAAATATTTAAAACTACATCTTTTTCGCATTTAAGGATTTGTTTTTCATGATAAAATTCAAGTGGGGTAGGATCGAATAAACACGAAGAAACGCTTGATTTTTTTCCTTATTCATCGAAGGTATTGTTGATAGGGAATATTTTTGGCAGATCTTTCAAATCAGATTTTAGAAAATCAAGTTAAAAGTTAACACAGTTTAAAAAATAGATTGGACTAAAATCAACTCCTCGTAAATAACTACAAATATTGGCCTTATAGGAGTTTTTATAATAGATATCCTGTCGAATTCTGATATCGTTGACAAAAAAGCCAGTGGCAACGGTTTGAGAACGTAGTACATAAGTGAGATTCTCACTTTAAAGAAAATAATCAATAAGTGAAGTGAATTAGTGCTGGCTATTAAAATGAGTTTGCAAGCAATCATGTCTGCAGCAGAGACCAATTATGGAGCACATAAATAAACCATGGTTAGAATCTCCAGTTATTACAATATTGGGGTACATAGTAAGCAGATCACTATTCTTTCTTTTGAAGACGGATACGTCTGCGCTGGACAAGAAGACAACGCTAATCACCAATTCATTATTCTGGAGACCCAGGTCAACAAAGAGAGATGGACAGATCCTCTCCTCCATGACTCGAAAAAGCTACCTTAGACGAGGTGTGTACTGCAACTCCCCCACCTCTAGACACTGCTCGGTTATTTCTAGCTATCTTATAGCCTGGCAGACTTATAGCCGTGTCAGAAAGGTAGTTCTTTGGCAAAGTTTCGCGTACAGAAGAAATATCAAACATATTACCCTCCAGAGGGTTATTAAGCTCATCCAGTTTCGTAGACCGGTTAGAAGGACTAATACACTCGAAGTTAAGATGTGCAACATTGAGATTAACGTCATCATATTTGAGACAGTGGCAAAAGAGGTTGCTGCTGACAACTGGCATTCCTTGAAATATCAGTTACAGCAGAGCAAAGTAGTTATTACAAAAACACAGTACAACAAAGTAGCTTACTTAAATTTGACTTTATGCGTTTCAAAATTCACTTGAAAGTTACTCTAACGGTGCTAGATTTCAATACATAAGAAAACCAATTACAATAAATTTAACAAGAAAGGCAATAAGAGAGATGAGAGATTCGTGAAAGATTAGACTTCGTTTTCTAGCAACATGTAAAGAGCATTCGAAACGACTGCACTATCATTGGTTGTAACACTTACTTTGATCAAATCCTTACTGAAGGCTTTGAAATTGTTAATTTTACCATTTTTCTTCATCCTTCTGCATAAAAAATTCAGCTTTCGGCAAAGTGGCAGTCAATGTTCATTGAAAGAGATTCGAGAACGTATCTCCCCACCGATGATATCCGAAAGAACGAATCGTACGTGTAGCAAGATAGTTTTTCTATAGCAACTCCTTTATAGCTACGCTGTTGAATTTCACCTACTTTTAATTCTTCTTATTTACGTAAGCGCAGTGGTTGAGGTCCGTATTCTAGATGTTTACATTAAGACAATCAGCGATTTTCATAACGTACGCCGGGAGATTCACAAGTTGAGCCGCCAAGCTTGGTATGATAATCTCTACGATTATAATCTCCACCACTCTCAATGCCCCTACTGAGTTATCAATGCGAGAGTCAAAGTTCTCCTCCAGTTTAATTCTTATATCCTTAATCTTTTCGTCAGCACTATCACAGAAGTCTTGAAACCTTAAGTTGAAGTTCCGTGCGATCTAGTCAACCGCAAGTTGAAGGTGCTGGCGTAGCAATGACTCCTGTGAGGCGCTTGAACAATTCTAGCAAATAATCTTGCGAAATCTTGGCACAATCTGCATGATAACGTCTGTAGCACATTAATCAAGCCTTTTTAAACACCTTTATGCACGCACAGCAGGACGTACGGGAATATTGCCAATCAGAGGTCATCGCGACATAAGCAAATAAAAAAAAGAAGAGGAAGCACACGCAATGTTAAACGTTTTGTTACCAGATGAAGGGTCAGTTTTCGTTTTATGGTAAGTGGTTCAAAAAATGCTCCCCCCTATATGGGAAGTAGAAACAAAAGCAGTTCGATCTATCCAATTTTAAATAGGTTTTGTCCTTAACGCATTACACGTTAGTGTACCACATTTAATCAAAATGTCTCAAAGATTTCGATCTGTACGTCGAACACAAAAACACATTGATAGAAATCAAACAGATGGACTGACAGATGGACTAACAAGTTCAGGTAGATTCAGAAAATGATCGTGAATCGATCGATATAATAAAAGATAGGTCTTTACGTCTTTTTAAGTGTTGCATAGAACCGTACAAGCTTAATATAACCTGTGTATAATAAAGCAGCAAAGCAAAGACAAATTACATTGCTACCTATTTCTGATCCTTCTTTGCGCACCCATGTTTATACATTTAGCATAGCGCACACATAAAAAGCAGAAGCATATCTAGGAATGTTGAAAAATATATTGCCCATGAATATAAGGAAAATGAAAAGGTAAGCAGTCAAATGACAGCTACTTCGCAGCTCTACCTACTGTCATTGATCATAAAAACATCAAAAGTCCATGTAATACATCCTGTCATTCGTTTTTAAAATTAGCCTGAGGACTCCTATTCAGTTTTCTTTAAATACGGCTACGTGTTAGAAATATGTCCCTGGTAGAGGGCTTTTAAGTTTGAGTTTCAGCTGTTTGTATTGTATCGTTTCTCTTAATTCCACGTGCTTCTTACATGTTCTTCATATTCCGATGAATTTATACAATTTCGTCATCCGTAAAACGAAGACAAAAATGTTAAAAATGTTCTAAATTTGCATAAACCTTCGTTAAATTCTTTTATATTTTACTCCCATTTTCTTTTATATTATTTTCTGTATAACAGACAACAAGTTTTAATTAAAACTAAATCTACATACCTTTAGATTGTATATGTATGTGCATAAATCTAACTACAAAGTGGAGTGCAAGCTATGAAATCTCCTTTGTGTGTTGCGAGCTATAAATCGTATGTAGAAAAATTGTAAGCCTGGCGGCAAGTGGTTTGGGGCAGAAAGTAATCCTTACTTTTAAATCACACCGAGCAACTGCTGCTGTTCGTCAGCCGGAATTGGGGCTAAACCAGGTGCTATTTCATTAGAAAACTTCAATTATTATGCTTTTTGCTGATTACTACACAGCAGCTCGACAACAACCACAGCAGCGACGTAAGTAGCAGCAGCAGTAGCCGCTCATCATTTCCCATCGAAAGGTCGCAACGCATCGTTAGCAATAACTGCAACAATAATAATATGCCCATTTGAACGTGCGACCGTATAAAATACCAAAGTTATTTCTGAAGAATGAAATGAAAGTGTACAATGATTCAGAACAATTAATGACTTCGATTGATTTTCAAAAGCAGCTGCAGCTAGACTGGCAACTGACTTCTATGGTAAGAAATTACACCCAGCCTTCAAACAAACGATCATGCATAAGCTAGGAGGACAACGTATAACAACAACATATAAAAACAATAACAATAGCAGCAATCGTAGTCAGCGCTATATGGCAATGTACAGCAGCGCTATGTGACCATTAACAACACCAACTACAACATCACAAGATATATATGTACATAGCTCAGAAAAAAATCATGTACAACGTATACCTTTAACACCACCACCGCATTTGCTTGATACGTTGTGCTCCCACCAACAACACTAACAATAACAACACGTTCTTTAACAACAGCGTGAACAACAGTTATTGAATAGTAACCAATAAAAGAAAAATCTAACCAAAGTAAAGCTTCATTTTCATCATCTGCGACAAATTCTCATAAAACTCACGAGGAAAGTACTAATTGAGCTACTTCGTTACATGTCACAAAAACAGCTAGATAATTGACAGCGAATAAATAGTTTCTTTAAAAAATTAACATGGTCTGATCAGTTTTATAGTCAATGAAAAGAAAGAAGAAGAGTAAGGATTCAAATTTTAATCTAGGTCACTCTAAATGCCATTAGCAGCCATAATCTAACGTAATATTCAGACGTATGCTTAATGCATTTATAAAATATGTGGATTTCTGATTAGCGTTAGATTCCGAATTTAAGTAAGCTCATCTGTTGGTCAATCTGTCTGTCATTTGTGTAATGCGCGTAGTTGGGCGAAATGGGCCAAATCGATCAAAGGAGAGACTCCCAGTACAGCGTAAACTGATTAGAAAAAAAAAAATTGGATATTTCACTCACTACTTACAAATTAAAGCAAATGTAGTGGTAAAAACATTTGATAAATATTGCATAAGTTGGAAAATGGAAATCGGGAAAATGGAATCGGCCACTGCGTTCCAATATTATTGAGTATCGAAACTTCTTTTTTGTTGTGTGATTTTTAAGAAAGAGGTGATGGATATAATGGTTCGACCACAGCCGAATACAATTTACTTACTTGGTTTAACACATCATGAATGGGAGATAACTTTTGCAAAATCACTCAATGCGTGTATGTGTATATCAAGAGTTCTAGTAGGCTTTTTGGCGCTGTAATTACAATTGATTTATGCGCATGAATGTGCATATGATTTATGATTTTTCTCACTCAAAACTCATGAAATTTTATTAGAGCACACAATATAACTTGTATTTAAGCGAGTGTATTTATCTGTAAGTTGTAAATAGAATAATTTCTATTTTATTGAATTTTCTGTGAGAGCCGGATTTTTCTGCATTAATATGCGTTTATGTCGCTATTTGAAGCCTGTGATTCTGTCTTCTTACCAAACATATGTTCGACGCAAATTGTAAAAATTTTCGGTTTTACCTTTGAACCAGCAGTCCTAAGTTATAGATATCAAGTCTATGTACATGTTGGCAATATTACTTGCTTCAAACAAGGACTCTGAATAAGTATCAGTCCGTCTGTATGCCTGATATCTGTCTACGAGTATTTTAGTGTACGAAATAAAATTGGAAAATTTTTATCGGACGATACCATTTTCCGGACCATGTCCTACACAACCCCTCCTTACGAAAAGTAAGTTTTTATATAGTGAAAAGACTCAATTTTGCATATTTTATGATGACATTTTTGAGACGTCAAGAAAAAAAGACTTTTCACTTGGCACCTGACGTTACGGATGAGGACACAAATTATTTTTAAAATATGAAATGAAAACACATTGCTGCTCCGCACATTAAAATATTTAGGTTTGTTTGATTTCTACTTTTTCTTAACAAGATATCGCGAAAGTTATTTAAAATAATTAAGGTTTTCTCATTGTTTGTTAAGTATTGCTATTGCTTTTGGTAAGAGCATAGGTATTTGACTTCATGATGAGAAGACTTCAGAGACCACACAAATATATATTTTTGATCACCGTCAAATTCTGAATTGCTTTAAGCATGTCCGTCCGACTGCAAAAATGAGGCTATCGATTTCAAACTTGGTCCAAGCATTGGAAGCTCTTGCACGCAGGTTAAAGTTGAAAATAGGCTAAATCGGTCGAAGGACACGACTACAGCACCACGTAAATACACCTATATTTTTCAAAAGGAATAAGAAATTGGTTTCTTGATCATTATTCATAAGTTATAGCAGATAAATGTTCATAACTTTTAATCCATATTCTACATGTGATGCTGTAGTACCCCTACGACAACTCCTACGAAAATCTCCCAATCCCACTCAAGTTTATAGTGTGTCATTATTTCCTTTTTTTTTTTAAACTCTTATAACATATGGAAGCAAGCTTCAAAAACCCCTCAAAGTACATAAATTCCGGTCAGTATCAAGTTTGGAACCCTGTTGAAGGACACGCCTGACACGCCTGCTTACCTATGCGGAAAAAGCTGTTCTCTTTTGCTTTCTTGTTGCTTTTTACTCGTAAAGTAGCACACATACCACCTACAGATTTCCAATTTCATTCAGCCACGCCCATTTAATTTTGTATAGAATGAAAATTTAATTCTTTTCCTTTTTTTTACGGTCATCGTGATTACTATTAAAGATTTGGTCACGACCGAATATAATTTTCGTACTTATTTAATTTATTTTTTAATTTCTTACCATAATAAATCAATAAAGAGCTCATAACCAATCAAACTATTTAAGCGTTTATACTAGAAATTCTTGTCGCTAATTTTTTATTATTCATTGCTTATGTGCACGCCTGTACATACTATAAGTATAAATAGTATGAAAACATTATCATCACAACGATTTCCAGTCATAATTATCATCATATTATCTATTCGTCACTGTCTTGTGCTCATTGCGATATTATGTACACTTGTAAGTGTCGACACTTATGTACTATAAATTTCAATGATAAATGTAAAAATCACAAGTAACCGATTCAAACAATGTAACGTGACAACCGATAAAGAGTAAAAAAGACAAATCAACCTTTCATTAGCTCATTGCTTTAATTAAATTGACGTATCCTTCAACTTTGTAACGTACGCTCAGTTTAAAAATAAATAATATTAATTTAATTAGCTTTTTTACTAAAAAATAAAATTTTATTGTAAATTAAAATAGGACAGTTACTATTTCGTCTAACCATTCGCCCTTTACGCGTTGCACTTAAGAGGGATCGCTGCATGTAGCGCATTTGGCCCAAATTTAAATTAATAAGAAAAAAATTTATTTGGTCTACTTTCCTCTATCTAATGAACTAAGTAGGAGTTTTTAAAATTGTTGATTTTTGTGTGATTGCACGCGTATCTGAATGAAAGGGTTCAAGTTTTGATAAAGGAAAGGGAACCCTTTTGTTAATATAAAATATTTAGATTAACTTACGGAAAAGATTCTACATATTTCACTAAATAATATTGTTTTAAAGATACCTTAAAAATTTCAGTGAACAAAAATGAAAACTTTTTGAAACTGCTTACCGTTTTCAAAAGTCTCGTTCCGAAGAAAACCCATTTAAAGGATAAATTATGTGCGAAAACTATTTAAAATTTTGCCTACTCCACAATTTTCTTTTTGTATTGCTTTTGACTATTAAATGTACCGTTGATAATAAATAAATATTAAATGTACCGCTAATAAAAGAATAATTTTTTTTAAAACTTTCTGTGGTCTACCCTTTTAAGTAGCAAATGCTTTGCGGTAAATGCTTTATTCTTACTGCCTGCACAAAGATTGTTTTTAAAGGAGAAGAATTAAAAAAGACTTGTTTTGTCTTGGAGAAAATCCTTAATATCCATTTTACAAAGTAAATGCTATTAGAAATATTTTCGAATATTCTTTGTGTTCTAAACAGAGCGTGATTAGCGGTGGCAGGTAAATACGAATTAAATTTTTTTTTATATTTAATTATTACTTTCCGGAAAGATAAGGAACAAAAATTGTTTTTGTTCAGTAATATCATAAACTGCAGCAAATAAATGTACAAAAATTTGGATGTAGGCGATGCTGTGGTACATGTACAAAAAGGGAAAAAATGGACTATCCGCACACAAAGTTGCAAGTGATTAAATTTTATTTTTTTTCACTTTTTTGCAGTTTTATGTTTATTAACTATATAATGAACAACACAGGATGTTAAAAGCTATATTGTACGTTCCTCAAATGAAGATATATAATCTGCCTCAAAATGCGCTATTTCTAAAATAAATATGGTGGACTATGGTGGTCGATTAATTTTTTTTTGATTAACACCAGCGATATCAACTAAAAGGACTCGGAGAGTGGAAGACGACAGGCTAATCTTAAGTAATACATGTAAAGACGAATTTTTCTTAACAATACCTTTTAGTGAGGTCAAAGACAAAATATAAAATTTATCCCACTCTCCTTTTTATGGCAGCAAACAAAAGCATGGAGTATCAAGGCTTTTAACAGTAATGGGTATGCAAGATTCGGCCCCAGCTGAATGTAACTTTCTTACATGCGTTTTGATTTGAACTTTTGAAACGAGTTCAATTTGCTAAACCAATAAACATAGCGAAAAAATAGGAAAACTTTTAACTATGTTTCGGCTATTCTATATCTCTCTCTCTCCACTTCTTTTTGACCAAAAATGTCTTACGCTTGTATTGGGCATCCAAAAAAAGAAAGAAAATGCACAATAACATGGCCTTGGCTATGTTATGACTAAGTAGAACAAATTTTCAAAGTGTCAAAAAAAATTTTTGCCAAGGAAACTTCACAAATGTGATACACCGTTGGAAAGGCCGTTGATCAACGATTCACGTGATATTAGGTTCCTTTGCCCACAGCACTTGGTTTGGTTACAGTGGTTAAGTAAAGTTTCACTTTTTCAGCCTTGTATTTGACGTAATAAAAAGACCTTTTTATACCAAGTTTTAATTAATTAAGATAAAGTCGCATTTTTTTTATAATATCTAAAAAAAAAACCTTGGAAAAGTGTGACTTTAATTAAGTTTTGCTTTAAATCTCTCCGAGACTCGATTTAACAAAGCTCTGTTAACGGCTTAACGAGCTCTGTTAACATTTTTTGGTTTGTGTCTTTGCTAGTTGTATTAATATTTAATTATAAATTCACACACTTACGGCGTCGTGCGTTGGTAACTGTTGCGTTAACGCCTTTGTTGTCTTCCCTTTCCCTCCACTCATGCGCTACGGTCGCTTTTTATATGTTAATCTTCAATCGATCGCAATTCCTAAATATTTTATGTCGTTTTGGGAGTATATATTTCAAATGTGATTTTTTTCAAATTCTTGCTTGAGGTTATCAGTACCACTTCTACCTTTCCTTCAGCTAGTCTTAAATCTGCTTGGCTCTTTGGTCGTATGGTATTTAATGCTTTACGTTGCAACTCCAAGGCATGGTTTCCATTGAGAATTAAGTGAAACGGAAGTTTTGAAATTTCCTCTTCCCTCTTTTCACAGCCCATATCGCTTTTTACTAAATCCCCCCATTTTTCAAATGTGCCATTTTTGAGAAAAAGTATTTCTGGAAAAGTGATATAAAAAAAATAATGGATATGTTTAAGTCGCACAATATATTTTATTGTAACAATCGCGAAAGAATACAAAACTCAAAGCGTAATTTACCACTGATGCTGTTGTTTTGCTTGCAATACTCAAAATCATATTAGAGACCTTACGTAGCATATACATTCTTAGAAAGAATAAGATTGTTAAGTGATTTACGCTTCAGTGTGAGCATTTTTGAACTGCGGAAGCAGCGTGACTTAAGGTAGAGAATGTCAATACTTCACTGTCTACTTTTAGATTTTTAATATTCAAGTTGATCTCGATTTAGAATAGGTCTGCCCATCTGCTACTGGGTTACGAACACATTTTGAAAATGTTTCTCGCTAGTTTCTTGATTATATCAGTTCACAATTAAAAAAAAAAAGATTGTATATAAAGTGGTGGATGTTGAATAGATTTCGCAAGTCGTGTGGCACTTTCTTTCCTTTTCTGTCTAATTTACCAATCGTTTATGCAAATTTATTGTTTCATCGTTTGAAGATCACTGACAGTTTGGTAATGCGCTTAATATTTGGTTGGATTCTATTCCATATTTCAGCTTTATCGCTACGAAATTATTTTTGTCTTCTGCATTCTTCATGTGCTTGTTTGCTTATCTCACTGCATGATAACCATGTAACTGTTTTTGACAAATGATAAATGCATCCATAGAGTAACCGACCTCTTAGTATTCTATATCAATATTTTTGTGCGAACAATATGAAGGAAGATGAAAGAAAGATTGCATCCACTTTGTGATGTGGCTTATTTTCCTGTAAAATTTATGAAACTTTTCTTCTGCGACGAATATTTAATAGCTCCGCCACCTGGAAAGCATGCAAGCATAATCGAAAAAAGTCTTTTAAAACCCATCGCTGCATGCAGTTGCGTCTAAACTATATGCAACTACCATAACCCAAATTTTTTAATACCTCCGCGAACTATGCGGCATAAACACCACACATTTATTAAGGATAAATTTCGCGTATTTCATATATGATTATGTAAGGAATTGATCGAAAAGTGCATCTTAAACGTTTAGGATTTTTTAGAGAATAGTTTCCATGCGATTCCGGTAACTGTTAGTTTAATTACGTTCAGTTTAAATCATGTTCCAAATTCCATACTTAGCTTACAGTTTATTTAACATTGCTTTAACTTGTAACAGGCACTGCATTGGGGAAAAAAAAGAAAGAAAAGGCAAACTTTGGCAACTTTGAAAAAGCGACAAGCGGCGCGAGAAAAAAAAACAAACTTGGGGAACTCTCCAAGAAAAAGTTATGGATAATGGCGTCGAGTCAGTTGCTTTTTACTTTTCTGTGGTTTTTAGAAAAATTAAAAAAAAAAAAATCTTTAACAGTGTTATTAAGAAATTATAATAATATTTAAAGGGAAAAATTTTACTTCCATGCAATTCATGTATCGATGGAATCATTCCAATTAATTTAATGAATTCTTGCCTAAAAAGGCATGCGCATAAAAACTTGTGACTTTGGTGTAAAACAACAACAAAAACTACAAATCATTTTTGGTTGCTATATTATCGTTCGGCTCTACATGATAGGTTGTGAGAAGAAGAAAAAAAAATGGCGCTCCGCAGATTCTTTTGGCGTGTAAATTCTTTTTCCTTTGGGAGAAATTAAAAATCCTTGTTCTGCTGTGCCATCGCGACTAGTGACGAAAAGATAGCTATTTTGTTTTGATGAACAAGGAAACGATAAAAGGATTCTCTAAATCTTTTTATAACCAGGGAAAAAAAGAAAAGCCTGAAGCAAAAAGGAAAAATAAGAAGTAAAAATAGGAAGAAAGAAAGATAAATCGACCAGCTAAGGTACCAGTAGGAGGGTAGAACGCGAGAGAACCATCATAACGTCAAAGGAGCACACCGCCTCGCACCGGTTGGTGCGTGGCGTCTCTATGAGGGAAGCAATCATTGACTTTTCGTTCGAGTATTATTTCCATAATATTAATCCTACTCTTTTTTGCGATAATTTTGAGACTTATAAGTAGTTAATACACCTTTTAGCTATGGCGATGCGCATCGACGTGGTTGGTAGTTTC
>NW_023998492.1:27296-48699 GCF_014805625.2 Glossina fuscipes | reverse complement strand
ATTAAATCATTGCAAGATATCGATAAAATTGTTTAATGACCATTGTTCCTTTTGAACATTTTGGGTTTCGAAATATTGAACCAAATCGTTATAAGTTTGTGATAAGATTGATTAGTAACCATTCTTCTTTTTTTTGGAAAATTTTGGTTTTGATATATGGAATTAAAACATTGTATTACATTCGTTAAAAGGAAAGAAAAGAATTGTGTTCTTATTAGAAGGTAAAACACTGGTAAGACTTCCTGTGGGTGGCGGAGAGGCGAGGTAGAAGCCATGTGGTCAGGTCATGGATTAGATTAGTCAAAAGATTTTTTTTTAAATTTCATAGTAAGTATGTTTTATTTTAAAATAATGAAACATCGTAGCGAGGCAAGTACCTATCACGTATCTGAATACCTTATACTTGGACACCCCCCATCCGACGAGCCAGGTCGGAAAACATGCGAAAAAATGGTAAAAATTAAACAACAACATCCGTCCATAGGTTGCATTCCCGAAACGTTACGAACTTTCGTTAGGTTTTGCTTTACTCAATTGAGTCCAAATCAACTTTATTTAATTTCGTTTGGCTTATTTCTGAAACTAAGCTCAGTTAAAATTCACTTCGACGTAGCTTGGTTCAAAATAAATTTATTTAATTTGTTTTTCGATCAATCTTAGTTGGATTGTCCTTTTTTATTCCGTCTGACTAAAGCAAATCTGATTTAAATTGTGTTTAACCTATTTATGGTTACTTAATATCTCGTTTAGTTAAACTTTTGCAGACATTTTATTGCCACTTCATTTAAGTTTTCTTGTAGATTCTTTCAAGCTCGCATTTTGATCAATTTCTAAGTTTCACGACTTTTCTTTTTTAACTTTGTTTAAGTCGCCGAGACCCAGACGACTCAAGCGACTTGGGCACCTTCTTTGTTACAAGGAGCGACGCAGATTTCTGGGAGTCGCTTTTCCACACGTTAGAGTCTTCCCCTGGTCGAAGTCATGAGAATGAATAAATTGCAATCTGCTCGCTACCCATAATGCAGATATGTTTATGCTTAAATGTTTTGTTTGCAGACTTTCTTTTGAAAACGTGAGAACCATCCCTTAAATTACTATTACCTCATGAGTAAATTTACTTTCAAAAAAACTTTGTACATTAACTTAATTTAATCCAGGAGCATTGACGTAAAACCTACTTGCTGCTGTCAAGTCCAAATTCAGTAATAAATAGTTTAATAGATTAATTATTATCCCGTTAATTGCCATGTTAATGGTGCTACTGTGGAAAAATTTTAAATTCTTGCATAATAAACAATTTGCGTTCATAAGTCTCTAACATTTTATTTGTATATACATTTACAATTTTTTTGATATGACTTGTCATAATGGAACGAAAACAAATTAAATTTTCTACGTCATCTTTCCTTTTGTTCTTACGTGGATATACACATATATCTTGTTATCCATATGTATCAGAAAACACGGAATTGTGTACGTCCCTATTTTGGAAGCATTTGACTAGGTGACGTCATAACAAGAAACTTTGAACAACTTTCTGCCTCTAATTGTATATAGATAGTGAGAATTAAAAAAGAAGCGATCAAATGACTCTTACTGCAACAGCGCTAATTGTGTTGCGTTTACAGAGACATGAAAAATATCTCAAGGGTATTGTTAAATTCTCTGGCATGCAAGTAATACACGCACATAAATTGATGCCAGGATTTAGGTGCAGCCCTCTGTACACAGTTTGTAGATACTCGTGTGATGATTTCTATGATTAGATTTACCAATTATTGGACAGGCTGCAGCAACCAGTACTAGAATCCAACTTGGTTGAAATTTTGAGAAGGAACCTTATGCCAGAAATTCAGCACGAGATATTGAATGCGAATATTAATTCTATTCATCATCTAAACGATATATGTCATAAAAAGGAATGTTTCCTTCAGGACACAAAGAACAGATAAATGAGATCTAAACCTACTTTTCCGAATATATATTTATATTAGGTTGTGAACTAGCAAAGGGAAACGAGCTAAATATGAGGAAAGACGAGAGTGTTTCTGTCAATCAGGCCGTCTATCCAAAAGAACTATTTTTTATTACGGGACATCGCTAACATGTATAAAACTAATTGCATTAAGAATCTAAACATTAAAACATATCGGTACGTACACAGAGAAGTGCACGCAAACCGGTTTCCAGCAACCAGACGATTATTTAAAATTGTATTCCGCATATAATATATTACAAAATCTAAAGGCGCATGTTGTTTTAAAGAAATAATAAGCTTAATAAAACCTTTACATATATATATGAACAAAGCATGCAAAAAGTTTCATAAACCCTCGAACAAATCTTAGATACGCTCAACGAAGCGTATAAAATCCTTTTGGAGCTAAGTAAGACATAACAATTTAATTTATATTTTTTTGCTAAAAGGAAATGTTTGACGAAAGGATAAGCGGTCTTTTGGGTTCAGGAACTTCGGTTGCATGCATGGGAGGTGAATTAGCAAAAAAATTTATTAAATCGGGGAGAAAAAATAAACCAAAAGAAAAGCAAAAACCAGATTTTAATGCATAGTAATGCATGATCTTAAAAAAAAACTTTAAACTTTAAAAAGCAACAAAGAAATTAAGTTAGTTTGCTTTATAATATTGGACGGGTTCTGGCTGGTTTCTTTTTGCACTTGTATAGTAAAATCACCCGTAGGATATTCATGGAAACTTCTGCCGTTATGTTTGTTGGAGGCTGGGAGTAATGACAAAAAACCTGATTTGACTCGATTTTCATTAATGGCCTACTTGCAGAAATTCCAACGTTTCTGCGAAATTTGAAGACTATAGTTAAATTTTTGCGACCAAGGGAATGTTTACAATAAACACTAAAAAGATGGACAATCGCGCAGACGGATATGCTTAAAACGATTTAGAATTCGACACACATAAAGAATATTGTTACGGAAATTCCAAATCTAGTTTCATTCAATTTCAGAGAGAGGGAAAACCCAAGTGCAAATTCATGGCGGATCAGGCAGCTGCCAGCCGACGAAAAAGATTTGCGAAAAACAACAATTATGATAACTTGCTTATATAAGCAGAATATCCAGCAGAATGAGTTATCCGGAACGTTGTCAAACTAAATAAACTGTAAATACTGTCACCCACCCAAAGAAATTGGTTGTAAATAAAACCACGATTTATTGATACGAACCGTGTCAAGAAAAGTTTTTCTTAACAATATATATACTTTGTGCTAATTTTCACCGTTCGGTGTTAGTTATAAAAATTGTAAGGCAAATTCTTAAAAAATTGGTAACAGTTTTTTCCAGGTCAAAATCATCTCTGTCCTGAGTTGTTACGTGACCCTTATAAGTATGGTAAAGTAAAATTTTGCATCAACAGCTCTACTCAAGGTTTTGGGTTCCGATACTATTCACGGGTTGGTAACCTCCACTTCAACAACTATCCTACAACTAGTAGGCTGTGGTGTGGTTGGTTTCTATAATATAGAGGATCTAACGATCACTAGTGCTTACTGCTAGTTGACGCCAAATAATTCATACGAGCGATTCATTTTCCTGTGTCAAGTGTAAGGCAGCACATTGTGCTTTCATATCAGTTAATTTTAAATTAAAAGAAGTTTCAAAGGTCTCTGGATGCCGCTATAATTCATTTTGAAATAAGCTTGTTAAACACGTCAACTTCTTATGGTAAAGTTACAAATTCCGCTTAATGTATTTGCTCTTGCTATGGGTTGATTTTATTCTCACTAAGATAATATAAATTATTTACTTTGACAAATTCTTTCAATATATAAAGTTGCTTCCAAAAAATTGCAGCAATCTCTTACGAAAAGTTATCTATTGCTAGCAGTCCCGAACTTTTTCGAGAAATTTTTAATTGAAAGAACTTTTATTAATATAGTACACGTCTCGTAATAGGCGAATTAGAGAAATTTTTTAATTTCTCTTTAACACATCGCGAATAATAATTTTTTTAATTTTAAGGTCGGCATAATTTCTGCAACAATTGAAGACTTAAACAAAATCATTTACTGTCTTAACCAATATGAGCACTAGCCCAACAAGTTTTGGTCCAACACTTATATTAAGTTATCTTTACATATTAGAGTTGTAATAATTTGTTATGTATTCTAAAGTAGATAATTTCCACTGATTCTTTTGTTTTAACAGGAAAAATATTTATTCTTCACACATTTAATATACGCTTATCAATGCAAATGTACCCCCGTCCCAGGTCCCCGCTTAGAAAATAACCCCTACTATTTTTATAAACGCTGTTTAAGTGCAATGAGAAACATTTTTCACGCGGTATGTGACAATGGAGAAACATGAGTTTGCCGCTACTCTCTGGAATGAAATCCAAAGCTTGTGGAACGGAGGTGCAAAGCGACCAAAACTTAATGTGGCGTCCGTATTTTAGGGTGGACTAAAGAGCAATGAACAGCGAATCTTATAATGTGCGTTTTGTTCAATTAAAAGAGAAAAAAGTGCTCTTTCACCAACATACTTTGTGCCATATGTTGGTGGCTATAATTTCAAAATTGCGTGCATTAGAGTTTGAATTGCTGCCTTTCCACTGAATTGTCTAATCTTGACCCACAACTATGATTATTTGCCTTTTAAGTTCCGAATTAATGCCGAGGAATTGTAGCAGAGCTTTCTGAAAACTTTTGCAATTTTAGCAGCAAATAAAATACAAATGAAACCTTTTTGCGGATTTAAACTCGATGGTGTTAATGGTATTATGCCCGAATAAATAAATGAATGCTACACATATATATCTTACGCGAATTAATTTTCAGCCGTTTGATCTTTATGCCAGTTACCGTCCATTTGCAGCCATTTTTATTATAAAGATATTTAAACAATTCGATATGTAGAGAAAGTATAGAGCAAGCAACTCATATTGTGCAAGGGACAAAATTACTGTTACGATTGCATACCGCAACGTTTGGCTTGGTTTAGTTTACGTATATTTTTGATCAAACAAATTCTTTCTAACATCACCAACAGAGTAACGGTTTGAGTATACCCCTCGATGGTAGAACAAGCAACTTTAAAGGTATAAACCTTTCAGTCAACAGGAACAAACAATTTTAATTAACTAACATACACCATACCACAAGAAAATCTGTGAAGAGAAGACCAACAAGCAGCACTAACCAAAGATAGTTAAATTGCAGTTATAAACAAAAGTTTAGTTATTGTTTTTACTCTTTTGCTCTTGTTTAAAACAAAAGATAATTGTGATCATATTTGTGAAAGCAGAAATAAACAAGTAAACAGTGTTAAGCACACTCGACATGTTTGAGATAAATAGAAATGAAATTTATCGCTTTTTTAAATGAAGTCTTCACTAACTACACTTAATTAAGCTATTTAATGTAAGATCGTCAAATTTTATTTGATACACATTTAATCTTACTTTATTGAGTTACGGTTTTTCTTAAGAGCTTATGTTACGCCTCTGATAATGTTTATGTGTTTCTAGGTACGTAGGATTATTCCTGTTGAAAGCTCGTTTAAACAAAGGTTTATTTATAAATTCGTAATTAAATATACTTCACTTTGGGCGATGTATGCGAAGTTAAGTACAAATCAGGTATCAGAAGCTTTAACCTTTTCGCCACATGTTACTATTGCATATTCAATAAATGAATACTCACTCACTTGGTCACGAAGATGGGCGAGCAACATCTCTCAAATGCTTAAAATTTCTAAGTTGCTTCATTCATGCTGAACTTGATATTAATTTTTTTAATATCCATACATCTAATTAGGCAGAGAGTGATTATATCTTGAAGCAATCTCAAATCATTGGAAATTGATATGAAAAGCAAAATTATAATTTGAAAGTAGTGCCTCAAACAGTTTTTTGACAAGTAACAAACGAGGTCAATAGAGCGAAATTATAAAGGTAGGATGCATGGAAATTACGCAGACGTTTAAGAGAGAGAACCCGAATTTTAAATTAGGAAGTAAATTGGAAAGTGTAGAATAAATCATCTAAAACCGGGAATAGACGATCACGTCCGCGGTATAATATAGAGTAATAAAACCTTTTATTTTTAAGTAGGTGGCTGTCAGTTTAAGAATACATAACTGAAACCAAAAATAGTGTAACGTTGTTTGATGAATATATAATGAAAGTTGTAAGAGAAATTTGTGGATCGAATTCTTTTATGGACATGTCGCGCACAATTACTCTGTAAACATCTTATGAAAAAATCAAAAATTAGAATCGAAACCGGCGTTTCTATTCATATTTCATTAATATAAATGTATGTGCAATGTAACTAGCTTATCGATTTTTGCGAAAAATAAATTAAACATGCCTGGATGCGATGATGAACCAGTTATATTGTTAGTCACATTGGGTACAATATACATTTGCCACGAATACGTAAAAATTAGTATTGAATATATCTGACTGGCTTAAATTACATTTTACAGCGTTAAATTTACATTTTTCTTACAGACATGTTCATTTTTTGAATTTGATAAATGGATAAACCAATCATATTGTAGATTACACTAAGAATTATTAATACAGATTTGGCATAATCTATAAACAGTAAATTAGCACAACCTTTTGTCTGCTCGTATTCAAAACAGAGAGAGCGTAAGAAAGATTTTGAAACGTCTCCGCTCTTCACTTTTTTTGGTACCCCTTTTCCAACCCACCGTTATGGTTGCTGATTTGCTATGATACTAGCAAATCAGCAAATTAGCTTCATCGCCCAATTTGACATTATTATTTTTTTTCGCAATTTATCTTCATTGTCACCTTTGTTCATATTTCCTTCTCTTTCCTTATTAAGGGCAAATCAACCAATGTGATGTAATCGTTGAATAAGTAGGTGATGAATAATTTCGATGACGACGTTTATTTGAGTAAGAAGTAAGCAGCTCCACCTATTGGAAGAAGTTATTATTCATCCCAAGTTCAAACCGTTTTTTTCAAAACTTGATATTTAAAGCAAACAAATTCACAGCTTCTTATTTCGGGTTAACCGTAGTTGTTTGCACGTAAGATGGCACCATAAAGATGGATGGCGTAATTACAATTAAATTTTGCTCGACATTCCTTCAATATCCTTGATGGGCTAAGAATCTACCGCTCCCGTTCTCCACTCTTCTCTACCAACAATGCTTGCTAATGGTGAATGTGTACGCGCGTACCGGGATTGTGGGAGGAAAAAAGAATTGTCCCAAAATTAAAAACCTGCTTTGAGGTTTGCTTATATAAAGGTCACTGCATGGAATAACAGCAGATTGATAATCTGGCAGTTATTAGCGTAAAAATCACGCAATACAAATATTAAAATGTTCCGTTGAACTGAATTTATTACGTCACTATAACACTTATAGCTCGGTGACCGCATAATATGATAACTGAATATTCTAAAATCAGTTGTATTAACGATGTTTAGGAACATACACATCGTTTAAATCTGTTGATAAAACCAAGAACGAGTTTAGCCTTGTTCATAGTAGCATCAACATGAACTTTACACTTAGCTTTAGAATCATATATAAATATATATCTGTTTGTGAATTAATTTTTGTCTCACCAGGTTATGAAATTAACATAACCTGTATATAAAAATTGGCAAACTTGTTCAAATTCGGAAACAATCTCAGGGAAAAATACGAAAATAGCAACTCATGACACACCGTGAACAATAGTCTGAAATTGGGCATAAACAATTGTCAGAGATTTAAAAACATGAGGTAAAAATGAAAAAGATCCTAGGCCGGTTTATCGGTTTCGATTTATGGAGTAAGTGCGATAACTGTGGATTATGGATTCACTGTAACGAGTAGAGAGTTTACAGCTGCCGGTAGAGCATTTTTCTCGTAACTTATTTAAAACATATAATATAAACTACGATAGAGTTTAATCGATATCGAGAGCCATAAACCAGCTCTAGCTCCTTAATTGTTTTCTCGTTCTTCTTGGTTGCAAGCTCCAGGAACGACATTATAGTCGCGCAAGCCCGCCCATTAGATATCCCATAAAACTTCAACTGCATTACCAGAACACTCATTTATTCATTTTCGTCATAATATATCGAGAGTTATACATTTTCTTTCTCTAAACTAGTTGAGTAAATACATCTGCGAAAACCACTCCCAGTTTCAGGGCAAAAACTTATTATTTTTCACCATAACGGTTTTAGGAAAAAACATCAGTAAAGTAACAAGCCTGCTGTTTCGTACGTCAGAGAAGCTCCTCAAAATAAAATTCAGTGCGATGGTGTATATCTAGATGTGGCATGATGAGCTACGTTGAAAACTTAAAAAATTTTTTTGCAATTCCTGTGCATTTGCTGCTTAAGTCCCATTTTCAAAACAGACATTTAAATAATGGATCCACTGTACCTTAAATTGAAGATGGAGTGCCCCAGGAAAGTGTTCGATCGCTGACAATATTTTAACTGCGACATGCGGATAACAGAGCAATACTATCGAACGTTTCGTACGAACTACATTTTCATCTCAATAATTTTTCGCTTTAGTTGAGCAAACTGAATGTCAAAATAAATGCTGAAAAATCTCCGCAAATTACGTTTGCCTTAAATAAGGGGTTTTCTCCTTCATTATTTTTAAACAGCAATAATATCCCTATTTACAACTGTATAAAATATCACATTACATACGTACATATTCCCTAACGACTAATAAAATTAAAGCTAAATCCCAGCAACTTGACTTAACAACCAGAAGACTCTATTGGTTTATTCACCCACAATGTCAATTTAACTTGAGAAATAAATACAATGAGAAGTTTGAAAAGACATCACATGCTGGATCTTCCATTTAGAAATGAATTTAATTTTGTTATTTAAATGTTATTTTAATGAATTTTCTGAATTTATCGATAAATTATAAATTTATATAGTCTCTCTTTATTTATCTGAACATCACATCTATATTGTTATGTTGTCCGCCTTAGGGGTAATAACGTATGTTATTTTTATATAACAATGTTTAGTTAACAATGTTATGAAAATTTTTGAAGTCAAAGTATTGCTTTTCCGTGGCAAGAAGATACGGTGCTTTTTTCGTATTCTAAACTTTGCATAAACAGTGACGCTCACTTTATAAGGGTTAACAAGGGTTCAGGAAACCAATTGCAAAAATATTACTTCTTCCCGCTAGGTAAAGTGTTCTTCCTTTTCTTTCTGCACACGGTTTTGTGCATTTAAATCTCTACCTACCTCTGCTGCGTTTGCTGCTTCAATATCGGATTAATATGCAGTTATTGTAAAGAAAGGAATGAAAGAGGCTGGTGTTCCGAACACGTCGTTGCAATATGACAGCGTAAGAAAACAAAAATGTACAGCGAAAAATTGAGACATTGAATGGCATTCTACTAAAAACGTAATTATAGGCAAAAGTATGAATGGAAATTAAAAATAACAATTTATTATAGAAGCGTTTGAAGGAAAATAAAGTCAATCTCAATTTTTAATATAATATTTAAATATTGCTGAATACTTTAGCTTTTTTTGTTCTGAACCTGGAGAGCTTTTTTAAAAATTATAATATCTTAAAAAATTACCCTAACAGAAAAAAATATAGTATAAAATTTTCGCGGTACGCAGTATTGGTCGTCATAAACTTTCCATTTTTCTCATCCATACGAAGGTTTACTTTTCTCTGCCTTAAAAAGCTTAAAGTCTGCCAATAAGCGTTGATAGAACTATTTTAGATAATCTTCCCTACACAACGGATAACATTTTGAATAAAATTTAAAACGAACATTCACTCTACAGCTGTTGCTGTTGTTGTTCGCGTTCCAGAAATCGCTAAGCATCTTAAGCTTGGAGTCTCAGAACGAATTATTTTAAGGAAGTTCGGACATAAGGCGACTTGCCTATAAAAGTCAGGTACTTTTTCACCAATGATCGGGTCTTAATTAAAGAACATTTTGAAATGGACAACATTTTTTTGAAAGGCTTACCAGACTTTACGATTAGGAGTATAAGTTCATTGAGTTCTTAATTTTGTTTGCCTCCAAAGATCATGTGCACAATTATTTACGTAACAAAAAATTTGGATTTTAAGCGTAAGGAAAGTGGTTCATTATAAATCTGGTAATATGGCACACTTGCCATGTGGGAGGAAGTTCTTTTGTTTGCATAAAAAAAAATTTCATGAATCATTCGGTCGTACCTTTCATTTAAAACTTTTTATTACTCAATTTCTCTCCTTCCTTCTGTAAAATTGTTGCTGACAAAACTAATAAGTTCAACATTCTAAGAGCTGGTGTACGTACCTTATTCAAAATTCGTCTTGGTTCTGAATATTTTTGACCTGTAACTAAATTCTTACAAGTGAGACAATCCACAGTTACTCCGGCAGAGGAACACTAACGCTAATCGAACTTGGTCAACCCCAATTGGAAACGTTTTCCACTCATCTTTACTGTAGGCAGCAGTTTTTCGTTTTCAGATATTAATATAGAAGCCTACTTCTCAAATCAGCCATGCAGCATCCGCTAGTACTCAGCCTCAAAGGAATTCCTGTTAGTGTTAGAGAGAAAATCGCATTACAACCATTTCCCTCAAGTAAAACTCATCCATACATACCAGAAATCAGATCCTTACTTTATAGCCTCAAGTCTGATACATTTTGTTTTCACTGTCTTTGGGTGCCCAGTCACATGCGCATTGTTGGGGACAACACTGCAGATAAGATTTCATCTTCCAGACCATCATATTTTAATGATTGTATGTTGATTTCTACAGATTTGAGGGCAATCGACAAGAAACATTCAGTATTTTCTGGACAACAGCGATGGAATATTTCACCTCAAGGTCGTCATTTACACTTTTTATTTCTGCAAATAAATAATGCCTCTTAGTTTCTTAATTCAGACGTGACAATATTTGTCTTATAAACCGGCTGATGTTTAATCACACGAGATGTAACGATCATCCATTCAACATTAACATACTAAGCAATGCCTTATGTCCATGTGGAGTCTTACAATCATTCTTAATTATGTACAAGTGCAGTCTTACAATCTCCTGATCATATCCTATTCGCCCGAATGTTACCACTTCTCTTCGCCATTCCCTACCTTGCAAATTGATTATATATGTGATTTTCGTGATCACAGCATTCTTGACATTTTGCATTCTTAAAATTTAACAGACTCCTTCGCTATCTTTTCTTTTTTTTAAATCATGCCATCAAGACATATAAGAGTTCACAGTCAAATTATGAGCCTATTTTCTGTTACACTTTTTTACTCTCACACTCATACTTCCTTCATGTGGGACTATATACTCATACACCACATCACTTCTTACACAGCGGAATTAACTTCTTGCTGCTCTGTTCTATGCTAAGAGGCGGACGATTAATATGCATATTTTAATAAAAATTAAAAAATAAATAAAGAAAATAACGTGGTGGACGTGTAACACACAAAATTAAAAAAACTTACCAAGACCCAAACAAGAACTCTGTATTCACATTGGGTCTTGTTTACATATTTCAGCGTACTTTCGGTGGTTGATTTGCTGAATAACAGTTGAAGGAGAAGAACATTTTACAAGAAATTCCTTCACGGTTTACTTAAATATTTGTGCATGGATCTTTTTTTTCCTGATAAATTTTGTAAGCTCTGGTCGTGAATTGGTGTTTTAGCGGACTTTATTTATTCTTCAGCTGGACAGATTTGTATTGTCTCGCGTTTGATTTTTCTTATTTTACTTTGACTGTTTCTATGGTATTGTTTTTGCGCATGGTAATTGGCGTCATCCACACAAACCGTGTTCTGTTTTAAATGCGAGAAAAGCTCTGCCAATAATTTTTTGCAAGCTATATTGTAAGGTCTCCTATGTGGAAAATAAAGAAGAATGGGAAAATTGCTAAGTTTGAAATCCTCAACAAGGACATGGCCAGAGTGATCTTAATGTCTACCCCGTGTGCTCAGTATGCACACGATTATTATAGTGGGCAGGTTTAATATTTTATAGTCGTTTAGTCTATCATTTTTTCCCTTTCGCACATTTTTCTTTTTCTTGAATTTGTTCTGAATGTTCAGTAATTAATATGAGCTGTAATACTGGTATATTACATATATGAGTGTGATGTTATATTATTGTATTGCAGTATTGTTACGTATCTTTACAGGGTTTGATTTGATTTACTTGCATTCTTTTTATTTATTCTTCATCTGTTCGTTTCCTTCCATAATGTGGAACCTGCACTATTATCCGCTGATTTGGTTATTCGAATCTTGGACCTATTGCCAACAATAATTTTTTTCGCAACTGCTTTAAGCACGGTGTCCTTAGCTTGAAGGTTGCTTGCTTGTTCATATATATGCCTTTCTAGTAGATCCGCTAAACTTGGTGAAGTACGGAGTCTTCTCGTTGATAATGGATTTGATATTCTTGACATTAGTAAAACTTGGTTAATAGAACATATATCCAAATTTTCCTTCCCTTGACCGTGATATAATCTATCCAGAAATGATAGCTCAGTTGCCCGAGAGCGAGAAGTTTGCCTATAAATATCTACTAATTTCAATTACAAAATTGTGTTTCGACTTATGAAAGAGAGCTTTGTGAGTCTCTCTTTATTGTGTAGTATTATCGACCTGTCGCACTCGACCGTAATTTACAAGTTATTGCTAAGTTTACATTTTACACCTAACCTAGTTAAGATAGTGCAATTCTAGTAATAATCTATTAATATAACATTATTTGCTTAAACTGTAATTCTAGTAATAACCCATTTTTATATTATATGCTTACGTTACCATTCTAGCGATAACCTACTTTAGTTATATTAATTGCTTAAGTTAGCATTAAGTTGTTTCCTATATAAGATACTGACCATACATCACTTAGGTCAGAATATAAGCAGTAGAGTAAGAAGTCTAATAGAATATAAGCCAAAATCTAAATAAACAGTAACTAATAAAAGAACCTTAAATATTGAGTGGTGTCACTACAATTGAATTAAATTTTCCAATCAATAATCTCTTTGGTGTTGTCTATTTGCTTAAAGAGAATATAGCCTCCTTTTACAAAATCAATGGTAACTTACTCACTTCATGTAATAACATTGTTATAACGGAAGATTTTAAATCAATCCACAATTATTATAGCCATGTGCTCAAGGAATGGCTTCTGCTGCAAAAATAACAACTTTCCGACGTAGCAATCTACTTTACTTATTCGATCGACTCGATTCCTAATCCTATGTACTTCTCTTATTTCATTGATCACCAATTTGAGTGCCTGAAGGGAATTCTTTTCTTTGTATAGGTAGGGATGCTCACGATGGGCTAGACGTAAATACTTCTTCATTCCGTGTTACCACTGGTATTTCAGGACATCATTGAGAAACATAATATTCTTTCCTTCGAAAATGTGAATGCGAAAACATTTGATAGCGCGTTTCACAAAGTTACTTTTACCACTGTTGGTGTTGACGGAATATCCATGAAACTTTTAGACATCTTTCCTTGCATATCAAACCGTTTAATGCGTGTTACTAATATCGTATTCACGACCTCGATTTTTCCTCACGTGTAGAACCTAATTCGAGTTACACCGATCCTTAAACTGGATTCGTCTTTTGGACGTAATAGTCTTCGACCGATTAACATTCTCTCTTGTCTTTCTAAAATAAAGTAACACATCCCTAGGGAACAAATTGAGCCACCCTTGAATTATGGTTCTTTCAGCTCTTAATTCAGTTTTCTTCTGACGGTACCGCGTGCAAGGTTATGGTTCTGCTAGCCATACTTTTTGGGGGGATCTTAACACGGGAAATATTTGCTTTGTGGTATATCTTGATCTAACAATATAATAAATAAACAAAGTAATTTTTCTTGTTGCGCATGTAATCTGACGTGGTCGCAAAACGCGTAACTGACGTGTAACTACAAAAACATTTCGCCTCAATAGATCACTTGAGTCCTTCTCTGACTGGATTCCATACTGTCCAATCTTTTCGTGAATGATTTTTCTAAATCGGTAGATGACGATTGCAGATATTTGTCTATGCATACGATATTTTCCTATTTGTTAGCTTTCTACACATTGGAAACTGAGATTAACGAATCCCTAATGCGTATCAACTCTTGGATGATGGAAACGTGTGGTCTGTTTTCACACAGGTAACATAAGGCTATACTTTTTAACACTGTTTGGGTTGGTTTCGTCAATTTGCGTTAGATTAACTGAGAATGCTATTGGTCTGATGGACTTTATGCCATGTTTAGGCGAAATTCTGGATCGCGGAATCATATTTGACGGGCACTTTGGTGGCATTTCTGCTAAGAAAAATTTTACACCACGGAAATTATGTAATCTGAATCTGTGCTTTCCGAGTCAAATTAAGTATATAATAACGCACACTCTTCTTATGTCGCATGTTAACTGTTGTATTGAAGTTATATATGGATGGCCGTCTTTTAATCTTGAGTGACTTAAGCTGATTGTCAAGCGCATTACCGTGTTTGGTCCGCAATGTGAGTTTCAGAGATCCCATTCCTCTTCCTTTCCTTCCATCCCTCACGTCTACTACACATTCCACATGACACTCCACTTACCCTCACAAGACGGACTCCAACGCCAACGATCACATTTCATTATGTCCCTCCCTCTCCAATTACACTCCCTCATATGACGCTAACAAACACTTATCTCCCATAAATCTTACCTCCATTACACACATTCTCCTACACAAACGAAAAACCAATCCTCTACATGCATTATTTATGATTCCCTTCACAAAAGTACATGAACAAAGAAACACGATCGTGCATGCACATGTCTACACAGATTCACACAAACACTTCTCTTCATTACACGCATCTTAATGACCAAACTAAAACACGATTTCTTCAAGAACACACATTTCTTACGATTCCGATAATAAACAAAATATCACAAAGGAAACACGATCGTGCATGCATGCCTCTACACAAATTCCCACGAACACATCTCTTCATTACACACATTTTAATTACCAAACCAAAAAGGATTCTTTCAAGGACATACATTATTTACGATTCCGATAACAAAAAAAATATATATATATATAAAAAGGGACACGGTCGTCCTTACACATGTCTACACAAATTTCCACGAAGAAAAAAATTAAGTGCACTCTGAGTGATGCGACTATTTCACCATATCGCATTTCAGAACACTTACACGTCTCATGATCCTTCCTCATTTCTATTTTTTATTATCACTATTTCCATTCGTGTAAATACCCCGCTGAGAATGGAAAAAGAACTAGTATTATGGTGCATTATAAATGATAAAAAGAAAAAGGTCAAACGGTATTTATGACCATACTTCAAAGTATTTATAGAGAAAAATAAAAGACAGATGGAATTTTACAGATAACGCTTGAAGGTAAGTTCACCAACATTTCTATCCTATATAAGCAGAGTTTTCTCTTTAGTTACTTTCAAAAATACTAAAACCAGCAAACCATTAAAAGTGAGTTAATTACTTTAAATAAAAATAGAAAAATTAGCATGGAACCAAGGAACAACAATAGCATATCACCATCATTATCATCAATATTATCAACGACTGAAAATTACAATTCTCAGATGACATTGGACTCAGTAATCTTTTTACCGTCACAAACTTCAGAGATTATTTCACTTTCTGATGATAATGAGGACGATCTGGAAATTTTTGTATCAACACAAGCTAGTACATATAATCCAATCTCGTCTCTTCAAGTTGCTCAAATTTCTGAAGGGTCGGAGTTTAATTGGGCAACCGTCTCCCAATCAATCTTAATGGCGAATAATGAAATGGACCAATTCCTTCAAAGCGAGACTCCGAATTACGACCTCAGATATCAAAGTGAAACAATTTCCGATCCAATTCAAAGCTATGATCATTATTTCAATGATAGCTTCAATGACCAACTCTTAAATATTAATATACCTACAGTTACGGACTACAAAAGACTTTTAGACGATAGTTTCAATAATGAAATTTCTAAGATTAATTTGGATAGTTTACTACAATAAAGCATTAAACAAATAAGTAATAATTAAACTTATGTTTTATTTTTCTAATAACTACAGTCAATGTGACCAGAAATCTATAAAAATAAATTATAAACTGAATTTTAGTTAGTAGCTTCAAACTCGTGATTGAAAAAAGAACTACAACATCAATACAACAAAAGCCATGGTAAGAAACAAGAAACAAAAGAAATATTTTTCATATAATCGTTCTAAAAATTTAATAATTTTTTTAAATGTTTTTAATAGACTTTTCTGCAGACTCTGAATGACGCCTGGAAAACATCAGGACAAGGATACACAAAGGTAGATGAGTTATCAATTGATGCATCTTATAAAATAGTCGGATGTAAGGCAAAAGCAACACAATATAGAGAAAAGATTGCCCTTTATTTGGAATCACCAGAGGGAAAGTTACTCTGGATATTTCTTCCGAAGCGTCTTAGTCAAGTATTCCCATCCAAGAATCCGTATAAAAAGTTAAAGGAAAATAATATCCAACATATTATCTTTCGGGGAAGAGACAAATCTATAGCCAATGCCCCTATTTTTGAGTTTATTCCAAATGAAAATAAAGAATTTGATATCTGAAATGAAATTTTAATTTATTTTATTAAAAATTCTTTTTTACTTAGATTGAGTATTTTCTTATCATTAAAGCTGTAGTCAGTTTTACTAAATTGTTTGAGATAAGCACTTAAACATTTTCTTTGACTCTTATATAAGCTATAAAGCAAGGCATAATGTCCGCAAGTGCTTGAAAAGTATCCTTGGAGTTGCTGTTTATTACATATATACGTGTCGTAGTTTCTCTTTAAAAAATTGTAAAATTCTTTCTTCAATGGTCGTTGACCATATGAATCAAAGTATTCCGCTCCTAACTTAGAATTAAAATAAAAGGCCACCCAATGCTCTCCTGGTTGATTAGAGTAGTCTGTATTTGCTATTATAATAACAGGTTTAGAGCCCACTTTCCGTGGTAAATTATTAGCTGGGAAAACACCTTGAAAATACTTCTTTGTAGATTGATTTGCTTTAAGTGCTTGTTCTATTTGTATCGTATTCATTTTAAAGCGTAATTTTCATGCTTCTGTTTCTATCAATCTCTAACATCGAATCATACTCGCAGTAAACTATGCAAGTTACAGCTGATGTTAATGCCCGAGCGAATTTGCCTTCAATGCATATGTTTCCTTGCCTTAAAATATTAGCACACAAATCGTTATTACAATGATCAGCGGAGAGATCAAACGCTAGTATAAAGCAGCTATCTTCAAAAAGTTTCTTATTTATATGAAGACCACGATCTGAGTGATTAATTCCAGATGATTTGAATAGCATGCTATAGGCTCTAGTTGATCTTAATTTTTCTGTAGAGTAATCGAATTCAAGTGGTTGAGAAGGTATTTGAACACCATTGACTGACAAATTAAACCTTTGCAAATAAAAATGCTCGAACTTGAAAGGATCCGCTGTTCGATCGCCTGAATAAGCGCTATTGTAAACCATACAAACAGCTAAAAATGTCGGAAGTTGTCCTATGACAACATTATCTAATGATAGGGTATGGTTTCCAGGATACAGAATGAATGTTTTAACTTCTACCTTATTAAATGGATATAAAGCTGCTTTCGTTTGTAATATTTTGTGATGAGCAACCAATATTCCTGGATTAATAGTTATGTGATTCATAAACAATTGTGCTACCAATATCTTAAGCTGCGTTTCCTTGACAGGATTTTGCATTAAATAAAATGATGATTTTTCCAAATTAAATATTATGCGCAAATCAACATTATTTAGCAAGAGTTTAGGCTGATTAATAATATCACCATGCAGCTTTCCGAACAATTCAACTTTGTTACTCTTATCAAACAATTTGGTTAATTGTTTTTTACCATCATGAAATATTTCGCCGGTGTAGTAATCTGGATACCATCCAGAACATGATAAATGAGTTCGACCTGCATCAGTGCCATAATTGAGTAGAGTTTGTATGTATGATCTGTAGTGATAATTGTTGTCACTTTGCGAAACCAATACGTTATTTAAATATACGGATACGCTTCGAAACATGGAATGCAGAAGATTATTTACAACGCCACATTTATCTTCAGTAACATCAGAATTATCTTTATTCTTCAATTGAACAATCAACTTTAAATAAACGCTACAAAGGTCTCGATATGTATCGCCATTACCAAGACAGAGAAATTCTATGGAGCTAGGATTGTCTAAGGATTGAATAGGATTATATGAGACTTCTTCTGTATTTAGAATGCTGCTTTGTATAGGATGTGGTGCAAATAAATCTAATTCACTTTTCATACATTCTATATGAGTGCTCATAGTTTCTAAGCAAATATGTCTTTTACTTTGTTACGTAGATTGAATTTTTTCGTGCGTTTCGAGGTAGATCTCTTTTGTGACTGACGTCGTTTCCTTTTGATTCGACGTCTTATACTACTTTTGCCAGTACCTTTTTGAAATTTAGACGATATCTTGTTGACTGCTTTTTCTGTTAAATTACTTAAAGCCTTTTTGCCTTGCTCTGCCAAAATATTTCTAAGTGGCTTGCGACCGCAATCATTGAGAATAGATTTGCCCGTATCCATAGCCTGGTCTTTAATCGCATTCAAACCTGATAGAAACAGCGGTTTTACATTTCTAAAAAAGGACGCGAAGAATGAACCCTTGCCACGTCCATGTTGTACGACTCGCGGTGACACATATAATGATCCTATTTGCCTTAATCCACTGCCGATTTGATCAGAGTAATATGAAGTATACACTTGCTCCATGTCAGTCCGTTACACTTCTGAATGAAATATTATTTGTGCTCTCGTTTATATTAGTTTTATTTTAATTACGTTTCTTTTTTCTAAAGTGAAGAGTAATGTAAGTAGGTGTAATGGAATCACGAAAATTATATTTGGAACCGTCTGTACTAACTATGAGTATAGAGATGTCCTTTATAGTAGCAATTTCAAGGCTATAGTACTCTACGCTGGTGAACTCAAAACACTTGCTTTTTCCATTAAACGACAAAACCCGAAGACATCTTAAAATTTTATCTCCAACGCAACGAGGTTTTATTATTCAGTATAAATAAATAATGGTGAATATTCCTGCGCTTGTTCTTGATGTGTATCACTTTCAATGTTAGCATTATTTAAAAACAGTTCGGTTATTCCAACTTCGCACTGATCATTTGTAATAGTAGGAAGATTTACAATATTTGTAAATGAGGACAGAGTATTCTTTTCGTAAACGACAACTGAATTGTTGCTTAATAAGGTTACATAAAAATCCTCCATGTAGTTCATAGTTTAAAAGGCGTTAGATAAATGAACTCAAAACACGATTGTAATAGTTTTTATTTAATGTTAGCTCAAATGTACATTTTTATAAAGCAATCCACTTAAAACTATTTTCACCCTTCTGAATTGAAGATTTTTGTCTCAATTTTCGTTTTCCGTCTGAAATGATAGCATCTGTAGAAAGACCATTTTTAATTAAATCAGCCTTAGTTTTAAGTTGGCTTCTAAGCCGGGTGTTATATGGAGAAATGCGTTTTTGAATTCTCGATTTTACATTAGGCTTTGTAGGTTGTCTGCTTACTTGGTGTGGTGTTGCTTCTTTAGTTCTATTTAAGAATTTTTCAGGCGTCCTAAATTCATCTTTTGAAATGCTATCATCTAAGTCACTTTGCAATTTTTCGCTACTATTTTGCAATATGCCGTCATTGTTCACGTTTTGGAGGAGGATTTCAGATTTTTCAGTGTTAACTTTTCCGTCTTCTAAATCACTTTTAGAAAGCGCCATTTCGGGTATATGGTCAAAGTTTTGCTTAATTGGTTTTAATTTCCTTCTAATATAAGTATTTAATTCTTGTTTAATTTTGATCCATTTGTTATATTCTGAAAGGGAGACATTGTTGAAATATGGTAACATTGGCTATTAATAAATTCCGCTGAATGTTTGTCGTCCATCATCGCGTCGTATGCACTTGGGTACAACAAGATTACTTTATTTAGCTTTGGCTTAAATTAATTGAACATTATCTAACAATTTTCCGATAAATCCGCTTAATAATGATGCTATGATTATAGGTAAGAAGCCACCACCTTCCTGCACAAGAACCTTTCTTTTAGACTTTATGGACGCGTTTGGTCTCGAGATGAACCTAAGTTCTTTTTTATACTTTTTTAAAACCTTCAAATCTCTATTTTTTAGTTTAGTGTTTCCAGCTATTGTGTTAAAGATAATCTCAGTCAAAGTTTTAATTAATTCATCATCAGCACAGTTGAGTATAGCTTTTCTTAATTTTCTATTATTGGTTT
This sequence comes from Glossina fuscipes, assembly GCF_014805625.2. Lineage (NCBI taxonomy): Eukaryota > Metazoa > Arthropoda > Insecta > Diptera > Glossinidae > Glossina > Glossina fuscipes. Next base: position 28,310 of record NW_023998492.1, on the reverse strand, counting down.
TGAGGACATACAGCATATGTTTGTGGTTCTTCAGTCGCTTTAAACTCTTTTTTAAGACCATTTTCTCCGGTGTCACAGAAGCAATAGCAAACATTCGGATTAAATATGTTCGTTCTGTACCTTAATAAATCATTTACGCTTTGTGTAAGGTCGATTAATAAATAACCGTGAGGTTTGCTAAATGTTGAAACTGTAGGATATCTCTAGGATTTTTAAACACAACTATATATTTTGAATTCAATGAAATATCTCTTACGTGCGACGATTTGTGAAATATGTTTTGTGTTACTACATTGACAGAAAAATTCCTATGGTGTGACCCCTTTGTGAAAAGTTCACACACCGTTTTGCTGAAAGCTCCCATCATTAATTCATCGAGTACGACGATAGTTGGTTCGTTGAGAACATTTTCCAAGTTTTCTGGTATTCCATTGTTATATTCAACATGCGCAACATTATTTAAATCAGGTTTCGCATTTTCTTCACCATAACACCAAATTATTCGATCAATTTTCACATTAATCAAGAAATCCTTATTGTGAATAAGATTTTTCAAAAATGTTGTTTTGCCTGACCCTGATGGTCCACTATTAAGCATAGTTAATAGATGGTAAAACTGATAAAACATGTTGTCTTGTTAATTATAAACCAGAGAATAAATTAGGACTTCATAGAATTCGTCATTTTATAAATATTTATTTATTTAATCTTAAGTAATAACTTCAATGGCGTTTGAGTTTTTTCAAGATAGATAAAAAGTTTATATAAATTGTTAAGAGCACATCTAAATTTAAAATCATATCGATGATGTGGGCAGTTAGTAGAATAATTAGGTAGTTTTCGCAGAGATGTTTGAGTGTCCACAAATATCACTTTAGATTTCAAATATTTTTTAAGAAATTCTTGTTTTTCTCTTCCCACGACTAAAACGTACTCATAATTATTCAAGAGAGATAGTATGTCACCCAAGCAGGTATAGTCTATAGCACCATCCCACCATTTTAAACCATGAAT
>NW_023998492.1:0-17296 GCF_014805625.2 Glossina fuscipes | reverse complement strand
ACTTAACTGCATTGCAGATTTAAGTTTTTAGTTATAGAAGCGAAAAGTTCACATGTTCTTTCATGCAACCAAGTAATTAAGTTATAGCTAATCTGGACTTTATTTAACTATATCGGACATACGACACACTATCTTATCCAACTCCAAAGCTATTAGGAAAAAGTTATTTTTCAAGAAAATATTGAAACCGACATGAGAAACGAAAACAGTACAAAAAGTTCTATTACATATTTTACGGAAAATAATAAGAAAATAAAAAAAAAGCTAATACCACCAACAGAAAGACGAAAGCTATTTTTGTCCTGTGTCTGAAAATGTAAAAATCACGGAAAAAAGTATTAAGACCATCATAAATAGGCAAGTATAGCGTGGCTAGGGCAAGTGTTGAGATATCGTATGTATGGGTTCCGTCAATATGAAAGCATGAATATGAATATGAAACATTTTAAAACTCCGCTAAAGACAGCGAACGGTAAAAATTGCTCGGAAAAAGGAAATGAATTAAAAGTCAAAAATGAACGAACAGCTTCGATAATAATATGGACAAAGAGAACATATACGCCGCAAACATAGCAGTTGAATTCGTTTGGCACAAATCATTTAAAACAGTCCCAAACAAGAACATCTTCTTATAACAATCGTACCAAGGAGTTGCATGCAACTACAGCCAAAAGAAAGACTATAGTATCAACAATGACCACAAAACCATTTTCACCATCGTGTCTACTATCAACATAAAATGGCGCGGAATATCGGTAAAACATCCGGATATTAAAACGTTTAGCAGCGGTGACGCCAAAGAGCAGTATTGAAAAGTTGAATCTAAAATTGGAAAAAAGAAAGATAAAAATTGAAGTCTATATACGATAGACGTTCCGAACAATGTTCCCCAAAAGTTCCCAAAAGAAGGAGATATTGTTTAAATGGAGAAATAGTAGATTGGTCCCAGATCTAAAAAAGCAACTGAAAAGTACAATAAACAATATTAAAAAAGCCTTCTTAGAGGTCATTTAAGGATTTATTTCTTGCTTACACATTTTAATCCGTTAAATATACCATAAAAAATAAATTGTAATTGAAAACCCAAAGCAAATTGCGGAAAAAATACATAACATCTTTACATAGTCGACATAATCTAATCTGGAAATATCGAAAAAAAAAAAATACATCAGAGAAATTCATTACAGAAATTCATAAAAAATATTGAAAACCGTGCCAAAACAAAACAATTCGGGTAAACGGAGAATTTTTTTTTAACCTGTGTTAAGTAAAATTTCGTATAACTAAAACCCGAGTAAAAAAATAGGTATATATCATAATGCCTTACAAATTGCAAAATGGTTTCTTTTGGAAACAGTTTTCATATCTATGCGTATATATTCGTATTTCCTAGTCTTTGACACTCGCTATTTGCTTGGCACAGATTCAATATTCGATATTCACTACTTTTTTTCCGTCCGTGTTCATAGTAGGAGAATCAGGATCAGAAAATTGTTACGTTATTTTTACATATTTTAGTTTTGTTGAGTTTTTTTTTACATATCTTATCTAGCATTAAGCGAAAACGATTAGCGGGCAAATCAGTCAGGGATTAAATGTAAAAACTATGAATTTGGGTACAGTAACATGCTTGTAAAAATGTATATAATTGGAATATTTGTGGCAGGCAGAGTTAGTCTGACATGAACATAGAAGTTGAGAGTGCGGCCAAAATAAATTGTGAATAATCCTACTTATAAGGAACCTAATTGTAAATAAATGATCCTACTGTTAAGGAATATAATTGTAAAAAAAAAAGTTTTGAAGTGTGTTTCTCTTGAATAAAATATCCGCGATGCAGTGATACGGACTGCATCTTATAAAAGCGAATTTCATAACAATATTATCTCATCTTTGACATTCTTTTCAATTTGTTTGCTCGGCTTAATGTTGACTCACTACACTACTTCAAGCATACCCTGTTATATACTTGACGAAACCTGTGTTAACGTGAAACATAACGAGAATGGAAAACTTGATCTCTTATGTCTACAAGAGAGCACAATGCTTAGAAATAAACGAGGCCGGCTCTATGATCTCTAGTGTAGTAAAAGTGTTTTAAGCACTAAATGAAAATACTAGACTAAAAGTTTTTTAAATTTGTTTGTCTTATCAATAACCAATTCAAATTTTTTTTTTAAATATTTAACAGTAGTAACTACATGTACATGTCTTTAATGTTAAGAATTCGTGCCAAACCAAATATTCAAGAATATTACCAACCCTTTCCTTTAGAAAACTTGAATCGTTATATGACGAAGCTTTTCCTTAGCTATTGCGGTTATGTATTTCGCACTCGTTTCTATCACCGTATGTAGCGCAGCTTTCGCGACCGCAATGCATGCCACTGATAGTCTTCGATGGGTGCACGTGTTTACTTTTAGTTGCTCACGTTATTACATATGCGCATGTAGGAAGTGTTTCGTTTATTTCCTTTTTTCTCTTTTTTTATGAACATACCCACAAGTATCCTGCCAAGTAACATATACAAGTTGCAAGGAAATATATAAATACACTATCATTGCGTTTATTCAGTTACAAATGCACATAAATACAAGCATCTAAACACGTCCGTGCATCTACGTGACAAAAACTTTTGTAGTGAAAAGAAAAATAAATCAGCCTCGCTCACTCCATGTTAGAGAGCATGAACATCCAGTTTTCACGTTTTTCGCCTTTTTTAAGATAACGGTAATCGATATAAAAGATTCGATCACTTCTGAATACAATTTTCTTTGTTGTTCCTTATGATTTCCTTTCCATTGATTTTTCTTTCGTATCACGGCTATTAACGCCACTTTATGTAACATATTATTTCTTAAGTCCAAAAAGCCATGATTACTTCGTAAGGTTTTAAGTTAATTGGAACTGCGCTAACAAAGTGGGGTAGCTTAACAATGACATTCGTCCTCCTAACACCGTAACACTGACCCTCTAAGAATGTTACTCCTCGTGTAACAATTTTCATCACATTTTTAGGAAACCTCAAAAAATTACCGCACTGAGGATTATAATGCCAACATATAGTATGAATAAATAAGTATTCACAATTAATCTGCCCGCAGTGAAGGCAACAAATCAAAAGAAGAAAAAAAAAACAAGCAATAAATCACATAAATTTGAAAAGGACTTAATATGTGGGCTTCGCCGAAAAACAGAGCTTTTGAACAAGAAGATGGTTTAAACGACAGAAAATGGCTATATTTCTAGGATTATGCATTGCAGTCATTTTGCGGTTAATCAACTACAGTTTTTGACGCAACAGTTGTCTGTACGCAATTGTAGTCTAATCACCGAAAACAGCAATAATTGGTGCGAAAATTTCATCCGCAGCGGCAACATTCTTATAGACACCATCACTTGCAACGCCCCGAATGAGCCTTCAAAGATGCGACAAAGTGTGTACATTTTGGTCAGCGTCAAGCTATAAATCTAGTCGCAAACATAAACCTATCGAATTCAAATTTAGCGAAAGTTGGATCGTTGAACTCGCCGACACTAGAACGTAATGTGAGAAAACATTGCTTTTCCAAAACCAGAATAAATAGGGTTATTGGCTTATTACTCCTAAGCTGTCTACGTGTCGTCTTTTGATAATACCACACGGCGAAACGGAAAAATTTTGGCGTGTATTTTACATGCGGTTAAAATGTTTTTTTTTTAATATCAGGATTGTGAGTATAGAAGATGTGGCGCAGACAACATAAATAGCTTACTTGTTTCTTCTCTTTGATGACACATAATCAGTACGTGTCACGCTTCTAATATTTCTTAAAATATAGATTGTCCCATTAAAGCCGCCCTATATAAACAGAAAAAATGATCTATGTGACTAAACTTACTGCGAATCTTAATAGTTTTTTTTTTGAAATACCTTATGGTAGTATACAAATGATATATCGTAATACAACAAATTTAAACAGAAAGATAAATGGAAACTAACCAAATAGAAAAATTCACATTTTTCTTCATCATGTTACGAAACTTTGTAACTCTATCGTTTTTCAATAAGAATTTGCTAAAATTCATTTTTATACCTACTACCGAAGCATAGGGAAATTTTTTCATACTGTTTGTTCCACCCCAAAGGAAGCTTTAAAGACTCTATAAAGTGTGATATATTTTTGATCAGTGCAAAATTCTTAATCGCTTTGACCATGCCTGTGAATCTGTGTCTCTGTCTGGTCTACGTTGTCTCCATCTTTTCGGAGGCAAATATTAAGATAGCGACTTTAAATTTGGTAAAAAAATTAGAAGTTCTTTTATGCAGATTTGTATAGAAAATGGCCCAAATTGTTCAAAACGCATGCCCAGAGTATTTGTGGATTTTTGCTCGTTACCTATCACTCATAAATTGTGGGAAATAGAAGGCTGGAGGTTCTTTATCAAGGACCCTTGTATACGTGTACAAAAAGGGGGAAAGTCAGCTACGTCTACACAAAGTGGTAAATGTTCAAATTTGTTCATTTGTTTTATTTTTCTGATGTTTTCTTCTTTTCACTAATAAGGTAAAGAAAATAGAATGCTGAAAATCATTTTGTACATTCCTCACATAATAATACATTATCTGTTTGAAAATCTGTTGATTTTAAAATAAATATGGTAGACCCCACAAAGCTTAGGTTTCCTCTTTCTCTAGCAGTTGGGATCAGGGGAACAAAAGAACTTAGAGATTAGAATTTGACAAACCAATGGTGTCGGCAATACGGGTGTCAAATAAATATTTGGATAGATTAAAATAAATAGTGTTTTGTTATAAGGCGTAAAAGAAGTTGATTGTTCTAAATAAAACCTGATAGCAATTAACTTAATGTTTGTAGCGTCCGCGAACATATTTAGGGTAGGGTGTCATTCGGTCTGTTTTTGTCGTAAATGTAGTAATAACGGCATCCCGTTATGCAAAATCGCGTGAACGCAAGAATAGTGGCTTGCCGCTATGCAAGAAGAAGAGAGAGAGACGATGCGAGAATTTGTTCGGTGGTGGGTTTTTTGAGGTATTGATCGGTTGCGGGAAGTTGAAGAAAAGAAAAAAAGACTTTAAGATTAATCGGCTGGTATGAGTGTGAAAATATTTATATACTGACAATATCAAGACAATTATCTCAAAAAAAAAAGAAAAAAAAAGGACAAAATTATATTAACTACATGAAGTAAAATAATGTACGTTTGATTAAATAATTGAGATTTGGAAATCTAAAAATTTTATTAGCGAGCGGTGTTGTTAATAATTTCTATAAAGAACAAAAGAAAATTAAGCGTCAAAAATAGTAAAAATCTTAACAGTGCTTGACGTAAAAACGCTTAAGGCTCCGGTTGCCGAAGTTAAGTTCTGTGAGAGGAGTTAAGAATTGTCTTGCCTTAAGAGAACTGTAACTTCTTTTCTTGGTTGTCCAAATCCAGTGAAAAGAAAAGAAAATATGTTTATATATAAAATGGTGTTAAAACACGGTCAAGAAGGATATTATGTACGCTTAGAAGCAAGAATATTTAAAAAAAAAAAAGAACAAAAACAACATTAAAGATGGGAAGTGCTTACGGGGGCCATATTTGTGCGTGGAATTAAGGAATAGCTAATATGCAGAGCTCAATTTACCCGGTTAAGAAAAAAGAATAGGTCTTCAAATGTGCAAGACCCCCGTTATTCAAACTCGGGAACAACTAAGCACCCGTTAATTTCGGGTGACATTCGCTGATCTTGGTTTGCTTACCTGCATTTTTTGTCATGTGCCTTGAAAACAAAGAAAGAGGGAAAAAACTTTTGAAATTTGGTCGGTGAAACCTAGCAAGAGCAGAGGCATGTGCGAAATAAGCAAAAATAATATTGGTAAAGAGACAGTTCGTGCCAACTCGTAGCAAATAAGAGTACTATCCCATGTTAAAAAGAAAAAAATTGTACTAAGCATATTGTTTTATGTGAAAGAAAAAGAGTTGAATAAAAAAAAAAAAGGCTAAGTAGAAGATTTTGCGATGACAATTTACATAAATAAGTGGTAAATAAGAGGAGTACATTATAATAGAAGAAGAAAAATTGTATCAAAAATATTGTTTTGTATTGAAGAAAAGAACTGAACAAAAAACTAAGAGGAAAAAAAGCCTATACAAAAAGAGTTGAATAAACAAGGAAAAAAACTAAGTAGAAGATTGCGATGACAATTTACATAAATAGGTGGTAAATAAGAGGTGTACCTTATACAAGAAGGATAAAAATTGTACCATAAATATTGTTTTGTATTGAAGAAAAGAACTGAATAAAAAACTAGAAAAAAAAACCTATGCGTGAGTGCTTGGGTGTTTGGCGGGGCATAAATTGATAAAGGAAAAGCGACTGTTCAATCGAGTATGTGCATGTGAAGAACGGGAGAGGCAGGAATACCGGTGTTGCACACACACCGCAACCAGCAACTGTAGCAGCCATCGGGTGAGCTAACGTTAAGTTATATATATATATATATATATATATGTATACCTTCGTTTGTTCTTGTTTTTAACTATGATGATCGGCTAAGTGCGGTCCCACCTGCGGGGTGGGGTATGTGGTCGTGCGCGTGTGAGGAAGAGTAGGGGGACTGGGGACAGATACCAATGGACAAAGGAGGGACCAACGGACGACGTACAGGACCGACAACACAATACACGTAAAATATATATAAATATGTATATTTATTTATAATAAGTGTACATATATACCGGAAAATTTAACAATTTTCAATCTCAATTTTGGTATACGTTGGTTGGGTACAAACCTAACGCCCAGCGAAGGTCTCATGAATCTCACTCTCAACAAGTTCTAAAATTCTTTAATACTAATCGACCTTTAAATAAATGGTGACGAGTGTACAAGATTCGACCGCAGTTGAATATAAAATTCGTATTTGTTCATATCGAGGAAAAGTTGTACAAGACAAACCAGTTTTCAAAATATAATTGAAGTAAAAATATAGGCAAACAGAAAAAATCAATTTAATAATATCAAGTATTTTAATACATAATAAAAATTTTTTTCGATGATAATACTTCCCACAGCCGCTCTTGTTTCTAATGACCATAAGTCATGGTATTTTATCTTCTTTCTATGTTTCTTGAAATTTCAGTCAAATACGTTCAGTCGGATGGGTATACTTTAAGTTTCTACCTTCTCTCTCTCAATTTATAACCACTAAGAAACTTATATTCGGTTGTCGCCGAATCCCTTTAGCCATCACGGTGATCATAAAAAAAGGATGCAGAACTAAATTGTCTTATTCTATAATTTTGGGAGAGCATAGCTGAAGTTTTCTGCTTTGAAAATAAAACCGAAAATTTACCGTAACTCTTTACGAATACCAAGCAAAAAATCCTGAAAGCAAATATGTTGGCAGTTCTTGTTGAAAAGGCATACAGGCATTGTGGGCGTGTCCTTTGACCAAGGACTTTCAATGTTCCTACTCAATATGCAATCTTTATGTTTGAAGACCTGCAGAATTTTTATAACAGACCTTCCACCTACAGAAAATCGGACATGCTTAAATCGATTTATAATTTGATGCTGATCAAGAATATATTTAGTTTGTAGGATCTGCGAAGCTTCTTCCTCACTCTTCGTTCTTCGGTGCTGTTATAATAAGTTCTGATAACTCCTTAACATAAATTCGCCTTCCGCTTAGTAGAACAGAAGTTAAATTTCCGAACAGTATAAATTCTGCATACTGTGGCCCAACTACGAAGAATATTAGCAAAGGTAGTGAGCGCATACAACATTGTTAAGTCTCACCTTGCCATGTGTATGCGTCTTTGTGTGTATTTCCAGAGCTAAAGTTTCCTAAGGAAATGTATGTAATCTTTTCGAAAGGGAAATGTTTTTCTTCCTTGCTTGTTTGCTATAAAGATTTACTTAAGTAATATTATGAAAACTTTTACACATGTAAGTGCATCTATAATATTACAATAAAATTTTATTTCAAAAAAATTGAATTTTAAAAGAGCTCTAAAGTTGACTAGAGCTGTAATAAAATCTGCAAGAACATGAAAGTTTCGTAATATATATAAGATCATATAGAGTACAATTGTTTCAGGGATCTTTTACTTTTACAACTATCACCGAAGGATATGAGTATATTCGTTTTGTCAAAATATTTACAAAATTCGAAGCAAACATCCAGAAATGCCACAATATATAAGGTCTGTGATTAATGTTCTCTGTTCGCCAAAATGAAAAATTGCGGCTTTGACAAAGACATTGAAAACTTACTCGAGCAGCTTGGTATCGAAAACTGATCAAATCGGTCGCAAGGCACGTTTGTCACGTATCATAGAATTGGAAGGCCCCCGCTACTAAAAGCAAAAAAAGAATGTGTTTTCAACTTAATACTACTAAATTACAACAAACACAAAAATGATAAAAATTTCTTTCCATATTCTTTAGCTAATTTCATAATTCGCGTAGAGCAACAATAAAATCGCTTATGCACACAAATTATTGTAGAGTATTGCAGTTTTATTTATTTTTACACCCAAGACCGAAGGCACAGAAGCACACTTCAAACACTCCAAAAAGGCAATTTCAAATTCGGGATGCGCCTAAACATGTCCGTCTGTTCGTCTGTCAATCTGTCGACCTGCGCAACTGTATATTATCTGCAGTAAACTTGCTCCCGTTTGCAAATATGAAGATATCGACTACAAACCTGCAAAAGAGTTTGAACATGGCCCTACCTTCTGAAAGGGGTAGCGCCCGCTTGCTTATGTATAAAAAAACGTGAACTCTTTGCTTTATCTCCCCCCTGCTTGTTGCTCTCAAACTATAACGGACGCACGATATAAGTTTCCACTAAATTATTCTACAAAAAAAAGATAAATGTGTGGATATAAAGAATTCAAAAAATAACCTCCTTACCTGCTTTTTGTTTCCTTATTTTCTGAGATAAAGATGGCGATTATAGAAGGTTCGGCCATAGCTGAATATAATTTCCCTTCTTGCATCTCTTTGTGATTGAAAGTCATTCAAAAGTATGGGTAAATCCAACGTTTTTGTAGAGAGAAGTACGTTGCAGTAAGTACAACAAATAAAAAAAATATAAAAAAGTGGTAAAACCCGTAAAGGAGAGTCTTTCCTTCTCCCTGCTCATTGTAAGAGCATGAAAAAGAGTTGAATCTTCGTTAACAGTAGGTACGTCCGTGAAGTCAATTGCACTATTATAAAACACAAATTTTATGCGATTCATGTGTAAGATTTATTAGAGGTGCAACTGGTGTTGCAGCTTCCACATATCGGTGATGGTAAAGCCACGTTAGTCGTGATACATATTTTTTCTTCACAACTTAGACATTTATCATCATGCGTTGACGATAATTACTCTGTACCACTTTACCTACTGCAATTGTCCATTTGTGCTCGTGATACCACACTAGAAATTTCACACAATTTGTACGTAAAACCACATTTTTTATAAGAACCTTCTTCTTGAAGGTTGCTCTTAACAGCCAGTAGTAGTTTGTCTCTCAAAGAGAACAGACGCTTTTTCGCCACACAAACAGCGGGCAAATCAAAATATTTAATTACGAATTCTAAATAATAAAGCGAGTTGAAAAATAGAGTAAGCCCGTAACAAGCGTAGAAGCACACATTTGTTAATTATACAATTGAAAATGATACATGATAAATTTTGGAAACTGTAAAGGGAGACTCTAAATCGTAAGTTCCGTTTTATACTCCTCTACCTGCATCATAACAAACAAATCAGTGAAGAGAAGGTTCTAAACAAAAGACCTATTTTCGTTACAATCAAAATAAAAAACATAGGCCTACTTTAAGAAGTCTTACAAAGACGTAAAATAAAAAGGCAACCTGCAGATTGCAGGTTTCGAAGAAAAGTATCACCAACACGAATGCTGAGTACAACAACTACTACCATAATAAGAGACAACAATAATGAAAACACTAGAAGTATTCAGGATAATAACAATAGAAAATGCAAACACAAAAGAAGAAGAAACGACAATATTAAAGTTTTAGCAGAAACAAACATTATAAGATCAACAACAATCCTAACACCGGCAAAAATAACCACAGCAGCGGCCACAAGGCCACAATCTGCAATAATGGGAGTAATAACAACCGCACCATCCTTAACAACATTACTAAAAACAGCAAAATAGCAGAACAAACGCAATAATTGTGGCAAAATAACATCACCATCTGTAGCAGCATCAGCAGGAGCAACAGTAAAAGGTACAACTATGAGTATCACAACAATAATAGCAGCAGAAGCGCAAAAAAGTGTAGGCACCTAATCCAGAAAAAATACAAGTTACTCAACGAGGACAACAACAATAGCAGCAACAGAAACATCGCCAAAGACAATAACAGTAAGGAAGGAAGTTATATTTAGCGGGGGCTGAATCTCGCCTACCCATCACATAAACGCTTTGTCTGCCTAAGATTTTAATGTCCAAGAAATCGATTTCTTTTAAACGAGTTTATGTATTAAACGTCCACCAAAATTATATTATAACTAACACATCTTATCGCATTCTACTCTCCAACTCCTTATTTTTAAGGAAACAATTATCCACTAAATCGTGACGTCTGCCACAGTTAATTTAGAACTAACACGCTTAGCTTCTCACATTCTACTCTCCCAACATTTTTTTTTGATATCCATACCGCCAACGTTATTCAGAAAAAAAAAAAACATTTGTTCAGGAATGTACAAAATCCAAACAATGTACTTCGCAAACAGTCTAAAGTCAAGGAGAAACAGGAATTTCCCATGCTCTTGAGCATCGGCGTAACAACGCCGTAGGGTGTAAGGTGCGACTTTTGGAATGAAAAACATTGGAGAATTAAAAAAATAGTAATCCTAAAATATGACTCATTGCGGTGATGTGTAAAATAACTTATGTGCTACGAGAATTAGGGGAATAATTAAATACATGCAAAAGATAAAAAAAAAGTATTTGTTGATTAAAGTTGCGTGTGCGACAAACCCTGTCGACCCTGTGGCATTTGCCACCGATTAGCGTTTTATGTTAAAGAAAGTGCAACGAAGCTCATAGTCAGTGCCGTATTTTGCAAGAGAAGTTGTTTATATTTTATATTCATTTATTTACTTAAGCAAACTATTTATATACGTAAAACGTTATATCTTTTGATTTCGAATTATCTAAAAATAAACGAAACCTCAGAAACAAAAAGTAAGAACAAATGTTTTTCCCTTGCCAATTATTATCGCGTTGGTGTAAAATTATCAAGCATTTCGTTAACGTACTATATTTTAAGAAAAATGTGCAATATTTTATAAATTTATGAATGAAAATATATTTCTGCTTTTATGTTATGAAAATACGTGTCGATAGTCATACTTACGTTCGTCATATTATGCTACGCCATTTTGAGAGAGTATGGAAAGTAGCGCAATGATTTCATACTCTAAATAAAATTTTCTGTAAGGGCTCAATCGGCGAAAGTGGATGCAAGGAAGGGTTTGCTCGTTTCAAATCGAACGACACGACTGTGTCGACCGTGTACCTTTGGCAGCTGAGGAAGGGGACGAAAACTTGACAATTCGAACGCTGGTCGATAACTTTGTCATCTAAAAAGTTAAAATTTTGTTAGCACCAAGTAACCAAATTATTTAAGCCAGTTTGGCTTAAAAGGAAAAGGAAAAAACAGTTCAGCTTTGTCAGGATACGTTAAGATATGATTAGATTTAATCGCAGAAGGGAGATCATTGACGTACAGAAGGAATCCAAAGGGCATAAGTTTAGAACAAACACTGCGTAGATATTACATTTCTGCAGTTATGGTAATTTTTACAATGGTAACTAAGGCAAGGACTAAGATGACGTAGTATCTAGATTACCAGCAAATCACGACAACTCAGAGATAATGAAAACATCAACATAACGTGTTTGTTGTAAATCGAGGAGGCATAGCAAATCGAGGTAGTCTGATAAGGCAAGTCTTGCGAAGAACAACCGGTATCGCAGAAAACAAAACTCTAATAGCACCTAAATTTAAGTTATGAGAAAAGCAAAAGAAAATAAAATAGTATAAGACAAATTTTTTCTTGAAAACTTTGTTGTTGCTAAATTCTTTTATCTGTGTCTGAGAGACATGTTAAAAATGTAAATTTAATTATGTGTTTGGAATGTCTTTTTCCTCCTAGATGTCAAGTGTGAAAAGCAGAATGAACATTATAAACCGCTGAACATTAACAAGGTAGAGAACTACCTTTTTTACTCTACGCATGCTGTACTTGAAAGCGAAAAAATCCAATTCAAATCCAAGTACAATGATTCAGGTTTTAAGAAACTGCTTTACAAAAATCAAACGTTCACCCACGTGCATATGATTAATATGTCGTAGCAACTATAATATATAATAATGCTTATATATGTGTAGGATTTCGGGAGCCAAGTTCTTTGTTAGGTACTATTATAAAACACCTTTGATTTATTTATTTATTGATTTTAATTCCACTTATACTAGAAACTCAACTAACCAAATAACAGTCGAGTTCAATTGGCTCATAATGCAAAACTTATATTAATTAATAATAAAATTTAGTATAAGTATAATAAAACAAATAAGAAGAAAAAAAAAAGAAAAAGAAAAAAAAAGCATGTACACTATCCGCATACGGCCACACTTCCAACCGGTACAGGACCAAATTGCAAATGAACCCCTAAGCCATCGCAAACATGCTTAAACCTGGCAACCGATAATAATTAACAATAATTCATTTTCGAAACGTAACGACTTTTAAAGCATAAAAGCTGGTTTAAATACGACATAGGTAAATCGCGCTTATTAAGCAATGTTGCTTTAATGGACTTTAAAGAGTCCGATAACGAGAATAAGTGGTAGACGTCATTTAGGTTCTTGCAAACGATTCTGAGCGGATTGAACAGCTCATAATTAAATTTACACTGACTAAGCTTAACCAAGATAAAGTGCCTAGAGAAGCGGTTAGGGACATTAAAGCTTATTTCACCAAGTAATGAAGGCGAGTCAATGGCACCATTTATTACTTTAATTAGAAAGGAAACGCCAAGAACAAATCTACGTTTCTCAAGAGACGGTAGGGACAGCAGAAGCAACCTTATTTTCATACGGAGGAAGAGAGGCAATTGGATCCCAACCCAAATTTCTAAGGGCAAACAGCAAGAATTGCTTTTGAACAGATTCAATTGAATCTACGTAGCACCTATATGAAGGAGACCACACAACTGAGGCATAATCGAGTATGGGTCTAACCAAACATATGTACAGCCTTTTCGCAATGTAGGGATCATCAAGCTCTTTGGTCCAGCTTTTTATAAAACCAAGCGCGGACTTAGCTTTGCTAATCGAGAGCTCAATATGCAAGTTAAAACGTAACCTATGGTCAAATAGAACGCCTAAATCTGTGATCAAATCAACGTCCTCCAACTTATGCGAATCTATGAAATACTGAGTAATGAATGACTTTCTTCTTGAGAAAGAAAGCTTCTTACATTTACTCAGATTTAGTTTCAGGAGATTCAAAAAGCACCATGCAACAAAATTATCCAAATCACCTTGAAGCTGATGTGATTGCGATTCAACAGAGAAGGAAGAAAGCAGTTTCACATCATCAGCATACATTAAGATCTGGCTGGAATTAACCACCGATGGGAGATCGTTAATGTATAAACTAAATAAAATGGGACTTAAGTGACTTCCTTGAGGTACGCCAGACGTAACGGGGAATTCATCCGAGGTAATGGAGTTAAACAAAACTCTGAAGGATCTATTGTGCAGATAAGAGCTTATCCATTTCACTAAGTAGGGTGGGAAACCAGAGGCTTGGAGTTTAAAGATAAGTAGTCTATGGTTAACCATATCAAATGCTTTGCTTAAATCAGTGTAAATAACATCTGTGCGAGAGCCACTAGAAAAAGCCTTGAAAACATGACAGGTAAACTCTAACAAGTTGGTGACTGTAGATCGCCCTTTCCGAAAGCCGTGCTGGTGCGGAGAAATATACGAATTAATGGCAAAAGCCAAATGCTGAGTCGCAATACGCTCGAACAACTTGGGCAAGACACTCAACTTGGCTATGCCTCTGTAGTTCTCAACAAATTGTCTACTTCCACTCTTGTGGATAGGAATAAGGAAACTACTCTTCCAACATGAAGGGAAAACACCTGAATACAAGGACATGTTAAAAATCTTTGAGATCACACCACACAACTCGACAGCGCAAGATTTAAGTACACATGATGGAATTCGATCAGGTCCAGGCGAACAACTGTATTTTAGAGAATTCAACCCTTTGAAAACATCATCTTCCGAAATAACCAAGTTAGGTATTGAAACCGAGTTAGTTATAGGATATGGGTAGTTTGCTGATAAATCGAAATTAGCAATCGAAAAGTTTCGTCGGAAATACTCAGCAAATATATTTGAAATTTCAAAATCATCCGAGGAATCATAGCCATTAAAAGAAACATGAGAGGGGTATGTGGAAATTTTTCTTTTAGAGTTAACAAATTTAAAGAAGAATTTAGGATTAGCAAACAGACAGGATTTAATGAACTGAAGGTATCTGCAGTAATAATGATGGCTGAGGGAATTAAATCTATGCCTTGCCACCGAGTAAGCGACATAGTCGAGCGCAGAGCCACTTTTCGAATATTTTTTGAATAGCGAGTTTTTTCTATTCTTGTGATATTTAATTGTCTTATTAAACCACGGGGGACACCTGCTTCGAGGTCGACACTGTTTCATCGGAACAGATGCAGCAATAGCTAGATTTAATGCATTGTAGAACGATGACAATAAGCTTTCAATACTATCGGTTGAGAAATCAAGCGTCAAATGTGAAAGACGATGTTTTAGCAATACAATATTGATTTTATGAAAGTCATAATAATTATTTAAAAAAGTTTGATTTGGCACATTAAGGCATTTCAACAAACCATCATTCATGTGATGAAAGGAAATGCATATTGATGGATGATAAGGATCCTCGGGTAAACTAAAAGGTGGACAACGATTTACGTTAATCTCGGTAAAATTGGCAAAGCAGAGATCAAGCAGTCTACCATTACAATTACGGGTACGATTATATTGACCCAAATTATGATCAAACAATTCACCAAAGAACACAACAGCCTTATCAGACATTGAAGTAAGAATCAAACAGCCAGAATTATCAGTGTTACACCAAGTGACTTGAGGACAATTGAAGTCACCCAATGCAACGACCAAATCGGCAGGTCTAGATCGCTTGGCCACTTCACAAATGAGGGCAGCGTGTTTCTTGTAAATGGAGATATCAGAATTTGGGGGAATATAGGAGCATGTTACAAATAGATGTTTATCAGGCATATTCGCACGAATAGCGATAAATTCAATGTCAGGAGAAGTGGGAAATTCAATTAAATTGGACGGGACTGACGCAGATATGGCAATTAATACACCACCACCAATGCGATTCACTCGATCATTTCTAAAGACTTGGAAAGAATTATGAAAAAGTTCCGATGAATGAAGATCGGGTTTTAGCAAAGTTTCAGTAAAGGCCAAACAGAAAAACTCCGTGCTCACTGAATTTAGAAAAGTGGAAAGAATTTTTGAATTTAGGCCCCTAACATTTTGATAAATGAGAGATACTGGGCCTGAAGAAACAATTAATTTTTTGAAGGCGACAAGACTATTGCCTTGGTATTACGGGTACGATCTCGAAGGATAAATTCCTGAATTAAGGATCCTACTGGCCACAGTGATTTGTTTAACAACATATCACTGTTTTCAGTCGGAACTAATATTTTAAAAGAGGAGATTGCCCTAGCTTGAGAGGGAGCTATTTTGAAGATGCTAACACGCTTTAAGTTAACTGATGGGACTTTCGTCACCGAATAACTTTTTATATTATCCACCGATGTTTCAGGTGCCAGTCTTGACACAAATATTGCCGTCAACCAAATGTCATTACTTGGAACAGAAGGGGTGTTCACGATAGGAGAGTTTAGAGTTGGGAAGAATATAGATGGGGTTATCGCCCTTGTACCGGCAGCTTGTGTAACTTGCCCAGTCTTGTGACCAGCGTTCACACGCGAACAGCCATGGGGATGGTATAATTTATTTTTCACTTCATTACTTTTAGGCGATGGCGCTTGATTAGAGTGAGTAGCGGCTCTGGGCGGAGATACCCTTGCCACTTCGGCGTAGTTTAAAACGGAAGGACTTACCGGCTTGTTTGTAACTATTTTATTGCCAACGGACTCAGCAATATCGGAAACATTGCTGTTCATTTTAGAGCTAGAGGGAGCGGTAACTTGTACCAACGAATCAGATTTGGAGAAAGCCAGAGGTGACGTCCCACACGCTACGCTACGAGTAGAAGATGAGTGTCCAATAAAACGATACTCATCAAACCTAGACTTAATGAGCTTAAACTTTTCCCACAAGTAGCCGAGATTTCTACTCAATTCCGAGAAACCATTACGCGTCTCCGTGAAAAGTTTATAAAAGTCAATGTCCCGCTGCCTACAGTCAGGACATAACCATCTTAAGCCTTTAGACGGGTCACCGACTGCGTCAGCAGCACGACCGAGAATACCGGCACACTTTGCGTGACCAAAGCGCTCGCAGAGCCAACAAGAAACGAATCGATCAGATTCCGGGCCCGTTTTCGCCCGACAGGGTGTGTATAAACACTCCATGTCCTGGCAAAAAGGCAGTTGTGGATTATAAAGAACAGACAGACAAGTCGCAAAAAAAAAAATCCTCAACATAAAAATTTATCAACCAATTTGTGCAAAACTTCTCTGTTAGGTTGACACTGTAACAAGAGATCAATAGCAAAACAAACCACAAACACCGAAAAAATAACCAGAGAAAAAGAGAGAAAACAAACAAAAAGAGAAATTTATATCAGAGCTCAAAATATTCGTTTGGAAAAATCCAATGAATCAAAGCGTAAAGAAAAAATATTTCTTTTACTTTGAACTCACTCACTTTCTTCTCAAAATATATTATATATTCACACACTATAAGGCAAAATAGCCACGAAATTGAACAAAAAATTAGAATATTAATTGCCGAAACAAAATATAGATGACTATACCGCGCGACAGAGTTGCCAAACTAATAAATAAAAATAAATTAATAAATTTTTCAAATTAAAAAGCAAAAGTAAATATTTTGTTGGATGTAAGTTTCGCTTTTTTTTTTTGTATATTTGTATATAGCCAATATGCCACAGGACACAAAACAAAAGGAAGCCAGAAAATCATTAACAACAGTACA
>NW_023998491.1:2173717-2224522 GCF_014805625.2 Glossina fuscipes | reverse complement strand
TTAGTAGGACCGGGTCTAACTAATGTCTCGTAAATTTCATCCCTTAAACGATGAAGAGATTCATCCAATTCGTCATTTCTTAACTGAGATTTCTTACTGCGCCTTCTTTCCGTTGTGCTAAGTTTTAGGACCATCCTGCGAAATAATTCATAACTGATCAATAAAACACCGTCTTTGTAATATTGTACGAGCGACGGCACAGAATACTTTAGGCTGGTAAATTTAAAACAACAACTTTGAGATTCCTTGCTCTCACGTACTAAGGATTATCAGACATTTTAGGAATCCACATATCAAATTCCGCATTCCAGTTCTGTAGAGTGTTTATCAACATAACACAAACTGCAAATGTCTGACATATTCAAAATAAGCGGGTAAAGGTTTTTCTTTTTTTTTAAAAAGGAAAAATAAAAATTTGGGGGAGTCAGTTTTGTTATGAGTGTAGGAATTATAATTTAAGTTTTTTTGAATTGTAAAAAAAAAAGAGAAAAGAAATAATTTAAAAATAAAAAGGATTTTTGTATTATAAAAAAAAATATAAATAAAAGGTTTTTTGTATTATCCGCGGTTTTATTGCGGACTCATACCGACGGATGAGTATCTGTTTATCTTCTTAACCGACACGACTTTAAATTACGATTAGCTACTTCCGGATGCATAGACATCTTGTAAGAAACAACAAAAAGCATTAATCGTCTCACAACGAAGGATAATGGTCCAACGTGAACTCAACAAGCAAATAGGCCACACCTCTATCTTTCTTCTATATTATTAAGTGATTTATAATTAACTTTATATGAATGTATATTTTTAAAATTCCCGATTATTCAACATCTTCAACGAGCAAGTCATCCATTTCACTCAAATTATTTACCATAAAAAATTACGAGCAAACATTCATTGCGTCATTCTTAATTTATAAACAACCATTTGGTTGCGACTCGTTTTGTTTTCAACTTACAAATATGAACATATCTACCTTTTCTGCCATTTGTCCGCTGATACTTTTGAATATATTCTATCGACACACTATTTTACTATATGAATATTTACTAGAAACGATGGTTTTGTTGGTAAATGGAAGCTTAATACATTCTCATAAAATTATAGCATTTGTGAGAATGCATATACATTTGCTGGCAGATGACTTTCTCTGCCTCAGAGTAGCTACTTTCAGCTTTCTTTTTGTAAATGACTTTTGAGGAAAGCTTAGCATGTTTGCCGGTTAAGCCATTATACGTAATAATTAAAAATTAATGGTTTCAAAACTTCAATTTCTTTATTAAGTCGCTCATTTTTGCTTCTCAAAATTATAATTTCATTTTACGGAAACTTATCGTCATTACTTACAATTATATCTTTATCACTTATTCCATTCCTTCCTTTCCATTACTTCCATTTTTCAGAAATGGGATTGCATTGCCATTATTTATATTTTTCAGAAATTGAATTACATTTTCATTATTTCCATTTTTTGGTAGTTGAATTACCTTTTCATTATTTCCATTTTTTGGTAGTTGAATTGCGTTTTCATTGTTTCCATTTTCCGGAAATTTTATTACATTTTCATTATCTATACTAATATAATCCAAGCTAGCCCTGAACCGTTTCGTTGTTAATGAGATATTGCCATCCATCTCATCTGTCATTTCGTCGGTTCCGCATAGATCCATTTGTCCCGCGTCTTGTTTTGATGGGCTATTTTTTTCAGGTGTACGTAAATAAAGCGTTGAGACTTCATCAGTGGCCAATAGATGACTAAACCCGCCAATTTTTATGTGTCCTGATAAAAAATGCTTATCGCAAATATAATAATTTTTCTTACCATTTGATATAATTAATAAATTCAGCCTTGCCATTATGAATACATTAATACTAAAAATATAAGAAAAATAAAAATGATAATATTAAAAAAAATTTAAATATTAATAGAATAAAAGGTTTTAATTTTTACTGTTTTCTGAAATACAAAATAAATAATAAAAATTATAAAAGTTGTTTTTCATTTTGAAACTTTCAAATGCTTTAATCGCGCTTACTGGAAATGGTTGATGAAAGCACTTTATTTATAACCATATGACTAAGAATCAGGTATTGCAGTTGTATAATTACAGATATGGTTTATGTGCTTTATATTAAATAAAATGAAGTGAACGAAAAAACATAATTGTGAATAACAGATGGCGTTAACGTTGTTGTATAAGCATGCATTTTTATAAACGCAAATAAATAGTTATCGGTATCTGTGTAAAAAGTTTGCGTCTTTCTCGCAAGAAAATGCTGCAAGTGTTGTATTAGTGAAACACTTTTTCGTTGCCAGAATTGTATGCTGTTAATCGTTTGTCATTTTTGTTTGTGATTTCAATTTAGGTAGAGAGCATGGTTGTTCGTCGCATAATTCGCTCAAGTGTGTGTGTGTATTAAATAAAAGAATTTTACTTTAATTATTTGTTCTACTATTTTGTGTTTGTCAAAATAAATAAAACATTGCACATTTATGATAAATAGTGAGTGCCGAATATTTTGTACATAAATGCAAAAAGCAATTCAAAAGAAGTGAATGAAGAAAGGAAGAAGAAAATTAAATATTAATTGCAAGTGATATTATTAGCGAAAAGCGATTAAGGTGTAAAATAAACAAAAGAGCTGTGTATGCGTATGCACATACCACGAAACATATAAATCTTTCATTAAAAAGGCAAGAAGAAGACATTGCACAAGCCAGACAGCTAGCAACGCCAATTGAGAAAAAAAAAAGAAGAACAAATCCTAAGCAATGGCAAGTAAGTATAATTCTAAATACAAATCCCATCGACCTTTTGCGTAAGCAGTTTAAGAAAAAAATGAAAAAAGATACTATAGTTGTACTTGCTCGCATAAATATTGTTTATTTAAAGCAAACATAAACAAGTAAAGTTCATTAAAAATCTTTTTATAGTCATGCAATTTCATTTTTATGAATATGTGTATGCATCCCAATTGTTTCCTTATATGGATTGGTTTCCTCTAGATCTAGCCCTTTATTCGCGTTTTATTATTTGTAATAAAAAGAAAAAAGATGCAGATTTTGTTAATAGAGAAGTAAAGGGTGTTAAGAACTGCATGATTATAGTGTGAGTGTGTTAAGAAAACGTAACGAAAGGAAAAAACTTTGTCTTATTTTTAGTCTTGGTTATTTGCTGGAAAATCGATAATTTCTTTACCTTTATTTTATATCAAACGTGTTTACCTCATATCGCTCAATCGTGCCTTAGTTATTTATTAATATTCTTGCACTTTTAATATATTAATAATGTCATTAAATTTGATTGTCCTTCCTTCTATCCAACCAATCGCTAATTTAATCTGCAAGCCATTGTTAATAAATCGTTTTATTTAATATTAACGTGCTCCGAATAATTTAATGTCATATATGCTTTACGGCGAATGCAAAGTAAAGCTAAGAAAACGTGCGTTTACCATTATATCAATTAAATTGCACATTCACATTGGTATTGTTTTCATCTCGTCAGCAGTGTAAAACGATTTGACCCTAATAATAATCATCGAACGTCGGCACGCGAGAACACAAAATCTAACTTGGTTTTTCGAAAGCTTCATATTTTGTAGTCTTTTTCATTTTCAATTGTTTTATTTAACACCACGGTATCGTGTACTTATATATGTTTTTGCCATATATCTATATATGGCTAATATGCGAATGAGTCAACAAACTTTCTGTTACAGAAGATGGATGATGGCAATGAAAGCGACTATGTCTGGAGTTTCGTATGTTTTTTTTTTCTTTTTTAGAGATATATTTTTATTTTTAGATCTAGGTTTATAGTTAAAAATCAGAGAAAAACGAAACTTTCACGTGTTTCATTTTTCTATAGCCTTTTAAACTGTTTTGTTGTACTTCCTTCATGTGTAATGTGCAGCTTTTTCATCTTTCTACCTGATAGTGTAAAAAAAAAAAAAATAATTAATTACAGAAACATTTAATAGCGAGTATATAAGTAAATCGTTTAAATGACGGAATTAATATATGCGTGGTGATTACAAGTCGGTCTAAAAGGTGATTTTGAAGAACATGTTGCAATTTGTCATAAGAAAAAACATTCACTTATTAGGATAATTTCTTGTAAAAAAAATTTCATAAAAAATTTCACACAATATGGCAACATCTCTTAATTAATCATATTTGTTTATTAAGAGTGGATAGTCTCAGATTGTAGTCTAGAAAACAATAGGAAAGTATCGCTTTTTGGGCTAATTTGCAACAAAATTATAGACCGGTTTATTTTTTTCTTTACTTAAAGAGCGCTCATAATGATGACTTCAAGAAGATATTGTCGGACAGACAGACGCAAGCAAATCTGCAATCCACGTACGCCCCTCTTGCCAAATCAATTAACTCATTAAAATCAACAGTGGAGAAAACTGATAAAATTAGTATATTTACAATTTCTTATACCGTGTGTTTAGTAGCGATGGGAAACGATTTTAATTGCTTTGCTTAAATGTGTTTTAACTAAAGTTTTATTACATCTTGGCTCCGTAAAATGAATAATTTATTATTCAATAGTTAAACAAATGCAAACACTATAATAAGACGCGACATACATTTAAACTACACTATCTTGCAATAATTTAAATAATTACTTTTTCTAATAAGTTTCTATATGGAAAATGGCCGAAAAAGTGGCTCGATTTGAAACATTTTCAAAAGCTTTAGTCTTTGGGCCAAAACAAATCCAAGCACTAAATTTCGTCGGAATATTTCAAAATTTTGCGACCTATAAGTTGAGCACAAGGCAACAAGACGGACAGACAAATTCGGATCGATTCGAAAAATGCTTTTCAATCCATCGGTGTAATAAAAAGTGGGTCTTTCTCAGATCCTTCTGAGTTTTGCACACATCCTCACAAACTTAATATGACTTGTATCACAAACGGTGTTTGATATAAAAAACCCAAAAGGATCTGTAAAACTGTTTTAATTAAATGCTTATTACGATTGATGTGTTAGAGTATCAATTGGTTTGCGTGAAATGAATTATTTTCTACTCAATGGCTAAGAAAGGCTAAGATGACTTTATCGTCTTCAGCGTTGTCAATACTTACAGTTAGAGAAATTAGTTTTGAGTGGAAGCAGTTATCAGTCAATCAAATGCTTCGACATTGCAATTAAAAAAACAAATTGAGAAAATGGAATTAATCGATTTGCAAGCAATGCATTCTTACCTATCTCTAAAGTATATTTCAGCACACACACATTCATAAATATTTGACAAACCTAATATATCATCTTTAATGCGTATGACGTACAATTTATGGAGTCTTCGGCGCATATTTATAGGCTACACCACCGTTGGTTGGTAAGCTCAATATACCACCTGTGGTGGATCTAAGAGAAAGGAAAAACTTGAGAAAAGCAAAAAGTCCGTTTTTTTTTTATAAGAAGAAGGCAAAATATATACTCACTTGTCACAAAATTATTGCAGGGAGGATTGAAAAACAAACGTTTGGTGCAACATAATATGTAGTAAGGAAATGTTATTGTAAAATATTCGTAAAAATTAAAGATGGACATATGAAAACAAGCCATATCCATCTGCAATGAAACTTGACCATCAACCTAACTTAGAGTATTATTTTCCCCCGAAATTTCGACGGAAAAAATCTTTTTTCAGATATCGATATATTTCTCACACGTTCTATTAGTTTAGTTTAGTTTAATTTAATTTATTAATTAATAATCATGATAATTATTAATGACAATTCAATTATGCAATAACAATCATCGCTATAATTAACAAGTAAGAAAATTATATCCGGTAGCGATGTGTAGGGTCGTAACCAAATTCTTTTACATATTTGCAGGCGATATTTTTGTACCCATTGCCAAAGAATGAGAGGAGAAAAAAAGCATCAGAGAAAATATCTTGAGTATTCTTGATCAGCATCAAATTCTAAATCAATTTAAGCATCTCCGTCTGTCATTCCTTATAATGTCTGTTGTAAACATTCTCTGGCCGCAAAAATAAAGCTATCGACCAGGTAAACTCAGAATTTCTCTGTTTTTCAAAAGGAATAAAAAAATTGTTTTTTTTGCTCATTACTAATAAACTATAGCAAATAAATATGGCATTCATGCACAAATATGGAAAAAATTGAACACGTCCATCCAATATTATATTTATCAAAACTTAATTGCGAAAAAATTTGGAATACAACTAAAGATGTCTGCCCGTTCGCCTGTCCATCTGTCTGTTTACGCCACTTTGCAGTAATTGTGGTAAAGATTCTTCCGTTCGCGAAGATGAAAATACTGCCTATAGGTTTGCAAAAGAGTTTGGAGTTGACTTAAACTTTTCAAAGGACAAGCCTTCAAGGTCCTTTCAAGATCAAAACCGAATTTTAACGCATTTATTGGGGAAAAAATCGAAATTTAATGAATAGAACCTTACAACCTGGTTTACAATCTTCTATAATACCATAATATCTTCCGTACCTTGTGTTTTGCATTTTATAAAATAAGAGAATTTCTTCCTCACAAGCCTTTTACACATTGTTGTCAACGGTTTTGAAGAGACCATCAGTAAGAGTCCGATGAACACAGCTTCGACCAAAATGTGCTTAAAATTTAAAGTTTCAAATTTTGAGGAAATTTTTCTTTTAACTCTAATCTGCGATGCATACAATTGATTTAATTAATTTAATGGCTTTAAACACTTCTGTTGGCATTGGAGGATTGCCATCTTTCATAGATTTTCTTTTGCCTGCTAAATTTAATTTATCCCGTGCGCTCATTCAAAAACATCTGTAATATAACTCGACGATTGCGTTCAGAATAATCGATTTTTTGGATCATTTAAAATATCGTTACCTTCACTCATCTTTCTGTATCACTTTCATACCTTTTAAAGAGCTTTTAAACTAAAGTAAAGAAAGCGTGAAAAATATCACGATATGATGATGAATTATAAAAGAGAATTTTTGCGTATTTTTTTATCGGTATATTAAGTCGGCGTGGATGTATGCAACATTCAGAAGCACCTGAGACAGACTCACTTTTTATTTTACCGACCGATTCAGAGTAACTTTCTGAATCTACATTAACAAGCTTGTTTGTCCACCTGTCTGTCTGTCT
Organism: Glossina fuscipes; assembly: GCF_014805625.2. Classification (NCBI taxonomy): domain Eukaryota; kingdom Metazoa; phylum Arthropoda; class Insecta; order Diptera; family Glossinidae; genus Glossina; species Glossina fuscipes. The sequence goes on along the minus strand of NW_023998491.1, from coordinate 2,217,387 downwards.
GTCTTATTTCTTTTTATATTCAATTTTCATATTTTTGTGCCTTACAAGGTTACATTAAGTTTGTGCGAATGTATGCAACGTCCAAAAGGACTTGAGATAGATCTACCTTTTATCATACTGAGAGTATCGATTCAGGAAGTGATTCTGAGTTATTAGCAAATGATAGCTTAACATAAGTAAAATGTATTTATTTCAGTTCAGATTTGAAGTTATTTTAAACTGTTTTACGTCCATATCTCGATAAAAATGGCATTAAGCACGCGGTAGCATTGTTCATAAAAAAAAAAACGAAAAGAAAATTGCTCTGAAAGCTTTACTGCCTTCTGCTTTCTTACTTTCCAAATAAATTAAGTGATGGGAGAAACTCAGACTGCTTTGAAATGTGTTTGCCGCTATTAGTTAGTCTAGCGATCATGGAAAAATGATATGTCAACCAACCATATGTCAAGTTTTTAAGAATCAACATTTGAACTTGAGGTGCGGCGCACACACGGATTGGAAAATATATTCTTTATGTACAAATATATATGCTTCCCTTTATTGTTTCCAAAAAAAAAAAAAATCTAACGTATGTTCCAGCTTATATTTTATTATGTTGACACATTTAGAATAACATTCTGAATTGATGTAACCTTGTCGGCCGACAGTCTCTATTGTTTTCTTGTAATACTGTATACCTTCTTATATATTAGTTTGGGGGAAAAGAAATCCATTATTTTTATATGAACTTCAGGACTTTATTTAACGTGCTTCGGATTGTCTGATTTGGGTCAAATATGCACAGTTTTGTTGCCATTTTAAAGGTAACTTCAAAATGCCTCTCTCATAGAAGTCCTGGTCTCTATTTGCAAAAAACTCTAGTAGTCGATTTTCACAATCCTCCCTAGATTCCAATTTTTTATCATTAAAGAAATTTTGCAATGCAAGAAAAAGATGATAATCGCTTGGTGCCAAGTCCGGGCTGTATGCCGGATGCATTAAAACTTCCCAACCAAGCTCCCGAAGTTTCTGGCGAGTCACTGTAGATGTGTGTGGCCTAGCGTTCTCCTGGTGGAACACGACACCTCTCCTGTTGGCCAATTCTGGCCGTTTCTTGTCAATCGCTATCTTCAAACGGTCCAGTTGTTGACAATAGAGATCAGAATTTTGCGTTTGGCCATATTGAAGCAACTCATAATAAATAATTCCCTTCCAGTCCCACCAAATGCATAGCAAAACCTTCCTGGCCGTTTGGGGTGCTTCACCGCTCTTTGACGACGATCGTTTTCGCACAGGTTTATTGTATGTGATCCATTTCTCATCTTCAGTCACCATCCGTTTAAGAAATGGGTCTATCTCATTCCGTTTGGCCAAGGCTTCGCAGATGGAAATTCGATTCATCATGTTTTTTCTGTTAATTGGTGTGGCACCCAAACATCGAGCTTCTTTTTGAATCCAGCTTTGTGTAAATGGTTTAAAACTGTTTTATGGTCGATTTTTAGCTCCTGGGCGATGTTACGACTGCTAACATGCCGGTCAACTTCGATCATTTCTCCGATTTTATCGACATTTTCGACGACCGGCCTACCTGTGCGAGGTGCATTTTTAACATCAAAAATTCCTGAACGGAATCTACGAAACCAAAATTGCACATAATTGGCTGTTACAGTATCGGAACCATAAACACCATTCACAATTTTAGCCGCCTGGCTTGCATTTTCGCCTTTGCCAAAGAAAAACTGTAAAATATACCGAATTTTCTCTTTGTTCACTTCCATTTTTAACACGCTGTAACTCACAACTAAATGCACCAAACAAAAAACAGCAAAAGAATTTTTTTACTGCGAAATGTCACCTTACCAACGAGCATAAATCCGAAATTGTTTACGAGAAATCTATCAGTGCACCCATCTACCGAAAAAATAATGGATTTCTTTTTCCCCAAACTATTATTATTTGAAATTTTTTTATGTAGATACAGGTAGATATAAGCGCCATCTAGAACAGCTTGGGATAAGCCCACCTTTTATTATATCGCTCGATTCAGAGGGTGATTCTCAGCTTGTTCGCCCGTCTGTCCGTCTTGTTTGCAATCTATAAGTCGCAATTTTCGAGAATTTTTGATGAAATTTAGCACGCCGACATTGTTTGGCCTAAGGACGAACGCTATTGAAAGTGGTTTGTATCAGATCGCTTCTTCGACCATTTCCCACATCAAAGCTCATTTTGAGAAAATGGTGTACGAACAACTATATTAAACGAAGTGTAGTAGGGTCTTCCATAGTGAGCCGTGTCCCCTTATATCGTTTACATTTGTTTTTTCTTAAATATCTTAGTGCAAAACTTTGTGTTTATTCGCTCCATTGTTGTGCTCTTTTGCTCTGCGTTGCTCCGCGAGAAGTAAATTAAATCAAAAAGGCTTAACCATTATATTGATTGCAATTTATTTCGTTGCGCAGAAATGCCAAAAAAATAGAAGGTATAAAGGTATACGCACTCGCACTCGCAAACGCACAGTGCTTATATTACTTTATATACATTTATTTATGAATGATTATTTATTTAAATCAATTTTATGCTATTTCAGCTAGACGTTGATTTAAAGCAGAATAAAGCTATTTGAAGCATTTGAGTATTTGAATTTTAAATGTGTATGCACGCAAAGGCTTGTTGGCAATCATGTTTACTCACGTTCGCATATCGCTAAGAAGAAATGAATATGTGCGCACTTGTATGCAGTACTTATTCATAGCATTGTCTGCATCTGTTACTGCAATAAAAGTGGGAAATACAGAAATGGAATCACATGTGTTACCAAGTGACATTTTTCTTCTTTTTTTTTTCCGTTTTTCTTTTTTTTTACAAAAATAATGCTACCAATGGTTGGTTATGCTTATCATTATGTTCATCCACTTTAACGTCGTCTTGAATGTTAACAAAAGCCACATAGATGATGTTATTATTTGAATAAAAAAGCTTCTCCACATAACCAACGTGTTTACAGTAAACGTATTTGTTTACATTCAAACGTGCATATAAACAAGAAAGTAAATGTTTAGATGTATGCGAGCATCATATATAAGAGACATCATATCGTGTACACTTTCATATAAGAAACGTTTAAGAACACTCCGCATATCATTGTCGATTGTCGCGTGTTTGTGATAACAAAAGTATGTTGAGTTTCCACAAATCTACAGTGACAGGAAAAACTTCTAACAGCATTCATTATGCACGGAACATATATGGAACAAAAAAAAAAAAAAAATCCTACTTCACCCAGAAAGGAAATATGTTCGCTTTTTACTGCAGCAGGCGCGAATGGATGGAAAGGGATCTCATTGCTGACAACGTGCCCGACAGATTTAATTGACGTAGCATGCTAGATTTTCAACATTTATTTTCAGACGGCATTCTTTTGGCGTAAGGAACAAAACTGTGTACTGTTCCGCCGACTACCTAAACGGGAGATTGCCCCGTAGGGGCCATCTAGATGGTGTTCCATCATTTCCATCATCAACTCTTCTTACGAATGAATCAAACTTAATGGCTTAATGTTCATTTTATTTGTTTACATTTCTGCTATTCCCCCAATTTTTACATATCCTACTTATTCATATTCTCCCCATAGTTCTACTGTTCTACTTTCTGCAATTTTGTAATTATCCAAAGTGTTAAATACTTTGATCTTCTATTGAATTTTTGTTATACTTTTGTAAGTAATTCTTTTTCACAAGCCATATAGCTACAAGCAAGTAGACTATATACAACATAAAAATGGATCAGATTGCTTATATACGTTTATGTACAAAAAGTGTCTGAAATTGACAAATAAAATATTGTTGATCATTATTTATTTCGTTGTTGTGAACGTGAGGCGGCTATACAACTACAACGTAGTTCTGGTCTATTCTTTATATATTTTTCATAGACTGAATTTGAGCATTCAAGCTTGTCCTTAAATGACGTCAAGACTTTCTCTTTTATGTTCGCATAAAGCTTCAGATAAAGAGTGTGGCCTCCCAGACAAAAATATATGCCGAAATAGACCGTAGGAAGGACATTGTGCAGAAAAGCCTAAGGCATAACATCAGCTCGTTCGGTAAAAAGCTTTCGATTGTCCTTGATTATGCGCCTTTATTTCTTGAGTGTAACCGCCTGTAGACAATTTGTTGGAGAACGAATGAAGTCCACTCATTACAGCCGAACTAACTAGCTTTGCAATGCCCGTTTATCTTTTACAGCCTCAAAACGTCTGACCGTTTGATTATATTAATAAAATATATTCGATTACAAAAGTTCGGTTTGAGTATAAGCTCGATAGTTACTTGGCTTTTGAGTTAAAATGTGATGATTTACGATGTCGAGCAATTCGCGTTAACGAAGGCGATCAAGTTCGATGTCGAGTTGACTCGATAACCGTTTCGGATCGGTTTATGATTCTCGACACAACACTCATTCTCGACAGCATCGGTTTGTCAATTGATACTGCTGCCTCTTGTTAATTTGCTGATTAACACAAGAAGAAGAAGTCGACTGCTATCGAATCGAGCAAATGTTGGGAAGTGAAAGATACAAATCACTTTGCATTTGTGCTATCATCGGTGTGTGACTAGGTGCAGTTAAATGATGCAAAGAAGAAGAAAATAAATAAACAAAACAATTGAAATAAGTTATTTTTATACAAATCACCGAAGGATGAGGGCTCTAATCATTTTGTTAAGTCGTTTCCAATGCTCAGAAGGAAGCATTAGAGAACCCAGAAAGTGTATATAAAGAATTTGATAACAACCACAACAAAAACGGTGCTCTTTACTTGTCATTCTTAAAGTGCAACACATTCGTCATATAATTTTCCACTCCCGCCCAAAATTACAGAGTATGAAAATGTAGTTCTTTTGCTGTTTGTAAGGATCACGATGATGGGTAAGGATCACAGTGATCGTTGTAAAAGGCTCGGTCACGACCGAATATAATTTTTTTACTTCTTTTAATTATATTTTTAATTATAATTTTTTTTATACCCTACACCAAATGTCGTATAGGATATATTATGTTTAAGCGGACATATGTAAGAAGCATAAAATCCACCTTTGTTATACGGAAAATACATTCTTAAAATTATTCTGAATCCATCTAAGTCTCTCTGTCCGTCTGATGTCTGGCCATCTAAATTTGTGTTCAAGCTGTATGCCGCATGAAATTTGGTAAACTGACGTGTTTTAAAAGGAGAACCTACGCCATTGAAAAATTCTTGACACAAGTGGCTAGGTAATAATATTTTGGCATCTAAACTTTGGACCGGCTCGGTCAATTTTTTGAAATCGTTCTCATATAACGAAAACTACAGTTCGTATGACGAAGAGACCTATTGTCAAAATGGGCTATGATGGAAATTAAGTGATAATCGTAATTTAAAATAAAAAAGTTAACTGTATTAAATTTTGGCTATCTCAGCGTGTTTTCGAGCCCTACCACATAGAAGGATTTTGCCGAAAATGTTTCTTTTTTAGGACGGAAAAGCCTGAATTTTATCATGTTATGATGAAAATTGACCCATAATAATAATCTGACATTAAAATTCACTGCGTTGAATTTTGAACACTTACATCAATTTTCGAATCTCTTGGGCGCAACTATTCTTACGGAAGGTTCGATACAGTTCAATAATAGTAAGTTCATGTAAAAAGAGTACGTAATTTTTGTCTTCTAGAGCAATGATAGGAATTTTTGTGTTGAACAATCTGGTGTAGAGTATTTAAAGGTCGCTCTAGCTCAACTACAATGTGTTCACTTGTTTTAATATTTCCTAAAAACTTTTTCTCGTTGATTTCTTCCTTCTAATGCCTTTTAATTTATGGCACAAGCTGATAGCCTGAGATGCTAACGCCTCATGACTGTAGTCTTAGAATTTATTTCTCTGCCTAACTTAATAACAATAATAATAATAATAATAATACGTTATGGTACCTGAAGATAAAAGACATCGAAAATAGTTATTTGTCTTCCCCAGCATTTTGAAGTTTTGAAATAGTTAGTGCGATCAGGTAGTCTTCATATCTATTAATTGTATCAAATTTATGCTTTTCGCAACAATATTTTATTTTATATGTATCTTTGAATATATTTTTCTGCATGTCAATAGCTGATAACTCGCTGCGTTGTAACTGAAGAGACTTACGTGTACACGAAGCACTTTCCTCGGTCGTTACTTGATATTTGATTATTTTATTCACTTATTGGCGTTAGATGGTTTGGTTGTACCTCGCCTGCACTAGGCTACTGCTGCACTCTATCCCTTTCTCTTTCATCACTCTTTTCTACCCGTCACCGCGTTGCACGAACAGGGAACATTTCATGAGTGATTGGGCAATAAAAAAAAAACGCTTTATTCTTGCTTATAGCGTGTTCTCATCTCCGCTATCGTCCCTAACTTGCCTTTTTATAAACCGAATTATCAATCAGGATAACAAAGTCTATAAGAATGCACTATTTTTACCACAGATACATTTTGGCTTCAAATCAGTGCTATTAGTTATTTCATACATTCATTTATTTATTTATTTATTTACGCATAAAGTGCAACTAACATAAACCGTGGCCAGGCGAATGTTTACGGCATTGCGCAGATGGACAGACGGACGTGCTGATGCTGACCAAGAACTTCTGTGTTCTCAGAAGATTCCTTGTGGGCGTTGCAAATGTTGCGACAAATTGAATATACCCCCTTCCCTCAGCGAGTGGTATGACAAGTAAAAAAATTATATTCGGTTGTGAACGAATCTATCATACCCACTGCCGTTACACTATATAAGATTGAGAAGAAGAGAAAATATCAATTTGCATACTTCACCATATTTTGTGGGTGTGGCTGTTTTATTTCTATTTCTGTTAAACAATTTTGTGGAAATTTATATCTTGGCTTTGTTGTAGTTTCTGAGCAATGAGAAGAAAACACGGAAAGCAAAGGTGTTCCAAGATTTTATTGCATAGACGTGTCGTTTGACCTGTTTAGGGCCATTTTCAAACTCTTGCAAATCGACATATTCTTCTTCGCGAGCGGGCATAGCTACTATAAAGTTAGGTCGACGGGCAGATGGAGGGACTAACAGACGGCCAGATAGACAGATGGACGTGCTTAGGCACATTCCGAATTTAAAATTAGCGATGAATTTACATATCTTGTGGGGTGTTTGAAGTTTCCTTCTGTGCTTAAATTTTGAAACTCTGTAATATTGGGTGGGCGTAGGCATTTTTTTTCATTCTTATACAGCATCATTCATAGAATATACATTCAAATTTTAATAGATTTATCTGCCGTAGTGTTCTTCGACCCATTTTCAATACCAACCTGCAAGAACTTTCAACTGAGTCTGAGAGAAGCGGGTCTTAACCCAAACTTTTGCATTGCGTCCGAGAAATGATGAGGATATTGATCTTATTAAGCTAATGTATAGCCTTTTTGTGACATATGGGCCAACAAACTTCCTGAACCACCGTTTAATATTATCATTTTGCCAAATTATCAGTCAATATTAATAAATATTATTCATTATAATTTTTACTTGTTGCCACTAATCACTATAAAAATTTATATCCGATATTAAAAGCCCAACCCGTACCATCCCATGTTAACATATACTGTTAATACAATATATCGTCTTGGAAAAATACCTTACACACATAAATGTATTCACATAAAATATAAAATGCTAATGGGGCGCATAGTACTTATGCAACACTGTTGCCGACTACAACTGCATAGATTTTTGTTCACGGCATGTAAAGATACCTTCGATTTTTCTTCGACATATGGACTACACATATAGTTTGAGTTGTCAAAATTTTTAATTTTCCAATTATTGAATATAATTTTCTAAATATAAAGCAAATTGATTGCGGTTTTGTGCTTCATTTCGTGCAATGCTATATATAAAACGAAGTTGCTAAGAAAAATCACAAAAATTTGAGATAGAAATTGAAGAAAACGAAAAGAAATCCAAAAATCTCTTACATTCTCATAAGATAGTTTTAGAATCTTCCTCCTAATTTCTAATACGTTTTGAAATACATACACACACATACCCAAAAAAAAAAAAAAAAAAAAAAAAAAAAAATTAATATTTCGCACATTAAAAGACCATAAAAACATTTATGTTATTCTCAAAAACAAGCTGCTAACGGAGTTCAAATTGAAGAAAACGAAACGGTCACGGTACCAGAGTCAATGGCTGCGACGGCATCGAATGTACAAAATAAGTCAGCCGAAGAAATTATTGATATTGCGTTGCGCGAAATAAATAACGGCAAATATGAGGAGGCCATTACACTGCTAGATAAGGCCAAGAGAATCTACCCTGATTCGAGGGCCGAGGAATTGCAAGAACTTATTGTAAAATTGAGAAGTAATTCGCTTCGAAAACGGACCACGAAAACAATGCCGTCAGAAAAGAGAACAAACGAAGATTCGACCGATTCCAAAGCAAATTTGGATTATAATAATGAGCAACTAAGTCTTGTTAAGAGAATTAAATGCTGCAAAAGTTACTATCAAATATTGGATGTGGCACGCGATAGTAGCGATAGTCAAATAAAAAAATCATATAAAAAATTGGCCTTACAATTGCATCCGGACAAGAATCATGCGCCCGGCTCAGTTGAGGCTTTTAAACTTTTAGGTAAAGCAATGGCTGTCCTAACCGATCCAATTAAACGTAAAGAGTACGATTTGTATGGGGCGAACGGTAACGGAACTTGTGGTGTTGGTGGTGGTGGTGGTGGTGGTAGTTCGGCTAAATTTCAAAAATATTCAAACCAGTATTATAAATTTCAACGCGAATATAATAAATTTCAACGTGAATGTTATCCAAATGGTACTGCGCAGGGTCCATTCAATAATGATAATGACGATATGTCCGCCGAAGATCTCTTTAATATGTTCTTTGGCAGTTTTCCGTCGCAAAGTTATTACCGACATAGGGCTTATCAAGCGGCAAATCAGCGGCAATATCAAGTGCATAGTCGGCAGCCCAGTTTGGCATTCGGCTTAATTCTAGTCTTGATTCTTATATCAATGTTGACGTCCTTCTTCTCTTCTGATCCAATTTACAATTTATCACCATCTAGGTATGTAAAATACAAAATTTAATATTCTCTGCTTTTTTTTTTTTTTTCTTGTGTAAAAGATTTCTTCATTCAATTCAATTAAAATATTAGCAAATATCCAGTACATCGTCAAACTCAGCATTTGTCTGTACCGTACTATGTAAAACAAAATTTTGGCAAAGAGTATTTGGGCTCACTGAGACGCTTAGAAGACTCTGTCGAAGATGATTATGTTTATACAATGAAACAAAATTGTTTTCGTGAACGCAATTATCGTAAGTGCTCAGTTTTTAATAATCAAATAAGATAAGAACGAGAGAATATTATTATGGCATCTCGTTGTTTTAGGTGAGGCGATGATGGCACGTGCCCGCAGCTTTGGAAGTCGAGCACAGCTTGCCAACGCTCAAGGCTTGAAAACGCCTTCATGTGATAATCTTTCAAAGATTGGCGTGACGCGCTATTCATTATTTTAAATAACAAAACGCAAAATATAAGACAGTCAGAGATAGAGCTTTCAAATAGCTTCGATGTTCTCAACGAAATCTTAACAGTATTTCTAATAATCTTATATCTATCTATATATTTGCATACCTAGTAAACATTTATTGATATCGACGACGGTTATAACGCCGTTTGTCTTGCGCCTCCTCTCTGAATTTTATGAATGAAAATAAATTCTTTATGTTTTGAAAATATCTTTGTTTCATCTTAACGACTTGGGATTTTTTTTTTTTTTGCGAATTACGTTTGGAAGTTCTCACCGAGTACATGTATTTGTATCCATTTATCATTCGGTTTGCATTGTTATCAATATTTATTCTGCTTCATTTTCTCTCGTCTGCACAAGTGTTTTTCACGTTTACCCGTGAGTTGCGCTCTTACTATAAATTCCTTCACACGTTTGGACCTAATTTACTGAAAATCTTTAATAAATAAGCTTAAGCAAGGTACCCATTAAACCTTACCTGTTCATGCCAATGGAGTATACAATTCGTTATCTATTGCGACCATGTACTTTTTTTTATCGACGTAATAGCAACACAATACGGGGTAGCGGCCTTACACTGGGGAGAAAGCTATCCCGAAATCGCTTTCGCATTACTTTGAGATCATTTCGTAAGGGTTTTTAATCCTCCCCCCTTCTCGCCTGAGATTATGGGCTCGAATGTCGGATGTATGACTTTACATTGAAGCATTTCTCGTAAAACACTAGCGCGTTTTTTCCATCGTTCGGTGTCCATTAATATGACCGCTAGCAGGTTACCTAGCGTAATTGCTGCGCATTATCGTTTATGCTTCGACACAACTTGCATGCGTTATTTGCTTGTAAATTGAGTTAGGAAGGAATTAACTTCTCAGTGCCTCCTCCCTATCTATTGTTCTGCGTTTGGGATGAGCGTGGATGCCCAACTACATTTCGCGTCGTTTTCCCGTCGTTGTTGTCATTCTGCCAACATGCTCTGCCAGATAGCAGTCTTAAGTCTGCCGTACACACTTAGTCAATCATTCCTCTTCGCCGGGCCGCTTTTAGCTATTGTTTCGCGGGGGCTGACAATATCGTTTCCTCTGCTCTTGATAGTTTTCAGTTCTTGTCTTCGCTACCTCTAGCCTCCGATAAGTCGATCATATGCCTTATAGTATCTTATGCAATTGACTGATTATTTTCTCTTTCTCTTAAGTAATAAAAAAGGAGATTTTAGAAGCGCGATGCTATTAGATCATCGTGATGCTTGAAGTTTCGTGTGTGTACCAGTTTAATGTCGCCCACGATGCGAAGCTCAGGGTTTATTAGTTTTCAATTACTGTGTATAGCCTTATACGATTTAGGTTTTCTCACACGACTCTCGACAGCTGTTGGATAATCGCGCTGAAAGCAATACTTGATCAAAGCATGAAAGCAGTGAGCTTGTTTCTGGGTAAGAATTTCGAGGCTAGAGACGGATCTCTCTCAGTAGATCACGCGTTAACCGTTAAAATTCAGTTTAGATGAAGTTTTCTCGTTCAACTGTCAAATACTGCTATATATTCGCGTGGAAAGAAATGCCTGATGAAAGCAAGCAAAGCTTGCTTTGATTTTTGGTTGATCACTCGTCAATAAAATCGATAAAATTCTTCGGAACATTTTTCAACTTATGCGTTGTAAATCTAAACAATAACCAAAAAACGGTTTTAATACCGGATACACAAAGAAGACTGATGTGCTGCTGGGTACTGCGTGAGTAAGTGGTGAAAAGTGTAATGGACCGAATTTCGCTTTTAAAACGAAATCAACTCGAACTCGAACGACGAGAATAATAAGCGTCGATAAAAGGCGAACTATATACGGCGTGATCCAAGATTCGTGATTCAAGAAGGAAGAAATTTACCGCACCACCGTCCCGCAAAGTAATGCTTTGTGTTTGGCAAGATTAGAACGGAATCAAACATTATGAGCTGACCAACTACTTTGCACTGTTTGACGGGCATGATTTCGCGGGAGTCAACATATTGTCTTCCAAAAATAGGCCCAATTTGATTTTGTCGTTGTTAAGTGTATATATTATAGCGAATCTATTTCGTCACTTCAAAATAATTCTCTTCAGATACTGTACACGTATAGCAAACAACGCTTCTTCCAATTCTCGAGCAGTACTATAATCGAATTCCGGAATCGCCTTCAAAACTTTCTGCGATTTATCTTGTATCGCTTTAATCGAATTAAAACGTTGTACCCGTAATGGTCTTTTGAGTTTAGCAAGTCGCCAGAATTCATGTGTAGAGACGCGGGTTGAATTGAACGTTTCGAAGAACGAATGTGGAAATTGAGCATCTTTGGTACCAATCGATATTTGACGCCCTTCAGGCCCAAAATATAGTTTAAAATGTTATTGACTCATGCGTGAAGTGCGAAAGCATCAGCAAGGTCCCTAACTGTTGATCGAGCACCGAATCCTTGATTTGGGATGGCCTTCACCTTCAACCCGTCCTCGTCCTTCTTTCAAATGCGTTAACATTTCTTTCTGACTGAGGCTACTCATCCAAGGTTCTCTGCAACATCCTGAACTTGTTTGCACTGAAGTTTTTTCTATGTAACTTCTACGCTCAGCGAACTCTCACAGTGTAGAAATCAGAAAGAATACTTTTTATGCCGTGCAGAACCGTGCGCTGCTGAAACGCTCTTAGTTTTTGAACACAATACTATATGCAGGCGTTGTTATCGCTAAGGACGTCATAAATCGTTTTTTAGACATCGTTAATAAATTTGCAGAATATATACCTTTTCCTTCTTCATTGAAGCGAAGAAGATCGAGCGGATTTTTTTAAGGCCAAATATTGAAAGTAGTTTGCTCTCATGATCACAAGATGAACGCTCTCATCTTACAAGCTTGGACAAAACATTGATGTTTGCTGGCACTCAAACTTGCCTATGCGGTCAGTTGCCAAATCGATTTAGAAGCCAATACCGTTAACATTTAAATTCACCAAGTCAAGGATCCAAAGTTCTGTGCGCAGAACTACTAAAAGTTATTACTAAAAGTTATGTTAATATGTTCTCTGCACTCATCGAAAGTGTGCTAATATATCAAGATGAAACTTTCAAGATAGTAAAGTTGGAACAAAAATTGTGCCTGTGTCGTTGTGAGATAAACTGTTGCACCCTACGCCTTATTTGCACATTTCGAACTTTGACAAACTTTACCATGGAAAGTAGCTGCTGACAAGTATTATAGACACAAAGTGTTTTTCATAGCTTTGCAGCAGAAACCTAAACTTTACTCTTTACTGCACAAAAGTCGACAATCGAAGAACCCTTTGCTTCTTCTATTCTCATACTACATTCAATTAAATACTTGATCTCCTTGTTATTTACACTTCCGAGAGCGTCTAACGCAGTCAAAAAATAAAAAAAAAGAAGAGAGAAGAGATTAACAAATAATTATATATATATTTTAATTAAATACAAAATTTTGGTCCAGAATGTCGGCTTCCTCGCGTTTATTTTTAGATTTTTTTTTACTTTCTATTGGATTTTCCTTAAACTTAGTGAAGTTGAACGTTAAAGGCAATGATGAGTTACCCCATGTGTTTGAGCATATGGTCTATGTGGAGATAGCCCAAAATAAAGAACAACATGATTACTTTGTCGGCTGCATTTTAACGGAGAATATGATATTAGTGTCATCGAACTACGAAAGCTATCGCAGCGGCGAGCAGCTTATTTGGGATCAATACGTCATAGTTGGAACCCGGAATCATCGTGAAAAAGCAAATACAACCGAAATTATTGAAGTGAAAAGACTTATTTCGTACGCCCCTCCAACTTTTGAAGAAGATTACAATAAAGTTGAGCTCCCCAGTGATGTTATTCCAGAAGTAGCACTAATTGTGTTGAAAAGCGATATCACGATGAGATTAAAAAACATTTCAGTTATGCCATTACCACGTTTTCAATTTGCTACCGATTACAAGGAATGTGTGGTTGTTAGTTGGGGCAACAATCTCGACGTAAGTATATCTGCGCAAAAAAGCTTAAGTGAAAATCTATACACTTAATACCCGTCAAAGCGCATACTCTGATACGATTCTGAATTCATTCGGAAGCCTCGCTTGTTCCTACAGCAGCGGAAGTATACGTGCGCGTGATAAGCGTGAACATAGGAACCGTATTTGTCTTTATCGGTGTGTAGATTAAAATGAAAACGATTTCGCTACATTGCTTTAGTTTATCCGTGCGTGCTTAGCAAATGGTTTATTCAGTGCTTATTGTGGTCGCGTTTGTTTAACGCTCTCCAAAGCCAATTCATATAAAAGAACAAAATCCGAAGGACTACTGAGTCAATCATATTGAAAAACATACGCAATTTACTTGTGCAAAGTCTTCAAATGATTCCTGCAAGACGATTGCTTGCTACTTGCCCGGATACGATTCCGTTAACGGAGTCTCATAGTGTATGCTGGCAAGCGGCAGAGCGAGTAAGGCTTATATACAGATTCCTGATGATGGGTACAATGGGTTATACTTGTTCCGCGGTTCATCTCTTGTTTACCGTACGCGTATTTGGCTTTGGTTCTAATTATTTGACGATGGGCATCTCCAACTTTATTCTAAATCACCCATCGGCGTTTTATAGACCATTTCTCCATTTCTAGCTTTAGGAAGCTTATAGTTGCTGCCGTATGTCTGGGTGAGAAAATTGAAATCACTTGCAGCTGTCTTGCCGCTTTTTCGTACATATCTTTCGTCTTTCAACAGTTGATCAGTTAACTGTGTTGATCGTGCAGAATATGTGTAATATGCAATTAGCTTGTAATGAAACGATTTCACAAAATGCCAAAATACATCATTTTGACAAATACACAGACATAATGATGGAATTTTATGAGGAAATTCAGCAAGGACGGATGGACGGATCATGATTTCGTCGTTTATTCATCATACACACAGTTAACTGATTAGGGCGGCTGTTCGGTGGTAACGCCGCGAGCGTTCTTTCTTGTTGCAGAACGATACCTGACTCGCATTTTGCCGGCCACATGTCATTTTTTATAAGAGGCTATGTGTGTGCGCCTGTGTCATCACGTGTCTAGTCAAGTACATCGGTTTGCTGCTTTTTTCTTCAATTTATTTTTAAGTTTTAACAAATGGATCTCGAAAGTCTTTTGAAGATTAGAAGACCTGCTAGATTTCTAACCGGAACAAATGATTAAATGCGAGCGGCGCAGACCGTTCTCAGTTTTAGCGTTTTTAAATTAAAAGAATGCGTTTTTATTACGAATTACAAAAACTTTCGGCGACTGTACATTTATTTCGTTCCCTTTTTGTTTCTCTTTTTAATCAGCGATCATCCGAATATGATGAAGTAAAAGAACATGTTGTAAACATTGCCGACCAAGCTACATGCAATCCGGCGGTTAATTCGTTCCATTACCGATTTTGCATAGACTTTAATGATATATGTCATATCGCTTCAGGCTCTCCAGTTGTATGTGATGGTGGGTGTAAAGAAGATGCCGTTTTTTTTTTTTTTGTTATTTTAATTGCAATAACTAATAAAATTATCATATTAAAGGTGAATTAATGGGCCTGGTAACGGATGAACCTAATTGCAGGCCTGGTTCGATGACCGCGGTTAATCTCCGCGCATGCGATAATATTCACTATCACTTAGATTGGATCTATAGTAACATTGAAGATCCACTACTTCCTACACCAAGTTCAAGTTGTGCCCTACAACTGCACATAGTAATAGCAATTTTGAAAAGTTATTTATCATTATTACTACTGCTAAGTAGCAAGTAAAGTAAAAATGGTTGGATTCAATTCCCCATCCTAATCCTAATTTGCAGTTACAAGCTCATTGAAAAATATAAATTTACATACTTTGTAAAATTCGTGCCCGTGACTGCTTTTTTTTCTATTATCGCAGAATAATCCTGTCGCGGTTTATATCGTGTATCCGTTGCAGTTTATGAGCAACGAGCAGGAGACACAGAAAGCAAAGGTGTTTAAAGTTTTGCCTGCATGTTTGCAAGCGATATCGTCTCTTTTGGGAAAAGGAAAATGTGTATCACAGGTTCTGCAAAGTGGACGAACGGACCGAAGGACGGCTATATTCCAAATTTGACGGAGTATTTATAGACCTTGTAAGGTTTTTGAAGTGCGCTACCCGTGCGCATTGAAAACTTTAAGTCGTGCAAGCAGTACAGCACTGCCCGTGGAATATACGCCCACATTTTTGTAAATTTATGTGCCGTAGTTTAAGCGTAATGAGCAAAAAAACAATATTTTATTGCTTTTGAAACACAGAAGTGTTCTCAGTTCACGTGGTACTGTGCGTGTGCCATTCAACCGATTTGGCCTGCAAGAACTTCGAATGTTCCTGACAAGTTTGAACGCTAAACCTTTATTCTTGCGGCATGGAAGGTATTTATTACATACGTCACACAAGCGGACAGGTGGAGAGACGGACATGCTTAAATTGAAAGAGAATTTGATGCTGATCAAGAAAATATGTTTATGGGATCTCTGAAGTCGCCTTCTGGGCACTGACAACATGAATATACCCCTCATCCCTTTCAATGATGGACATAAAAAGTTGACAACGACAACTCACTAGCAACTTCACAGAATTTAACCTTATCGTCAAAATTTAATAAAAGTGAGAATGTAAATAAACTCAATTGGTAAAACAAAAGCGGGGCAATACAAAGCCCAAGTGTGGATTGAAGAGTGAGTTTCCAAGTGATCGATTGAATGATTTTGTTTAATTAAAACGGGGGATCATCTCAAGTGCCGGCAGGTTATAGAACCTATATATAATGTTAATTTTTGTTTTGAGTTGGGAAGTTTGCTGGTCCAATAGTTGAATAGGGCTGGTTCGCTACAAAAATTCTTTATAGTACTTTATAAAGGAGTTGTGATTCAATGAATGTGTTCGTACACACATGAGTATTCAATAAAATTCTTCCAGATTTAACTCATTTATTTTACGATAGTGGATTTATATTACATCGTCGTTAATGTCATAATATTTTGTACACTAAATAACATATATGTGTTAGCAGTGATGGATCGCATACAGGAGATAACATGAATGCACGCATAGTTAACAAATAGAACAAAAGCAAAAGCTGAATGAAAGCTTACATTTTTTAAAGAGTTACACTTGCTTAGGAAATGGTTTGTTCGCAAACTTCACCGTTCGTTAACCCTTAATACATATAATACCTTATATTACGTTTGAATTTATTTCAAGAACGAAGTAAGAATTTCACTTCAGTCATTTCACTTCTTGAAAAGAAGATATTTTCCTCTTATATGACTAAATCGCAAGGCATCGCAAATATGCGAAGCGTAATGAAATTTTTTTAATTTACGAAAATTTGCTAATACCATCCAAATTACATATATTTTTGTATATAGATATGTATGTATATACAACGTGTGTAGATGTGAAAGTTTTACATCTTCACTAAAAAACGAGATCGCCGTCATTACAATCAATCAACAGTCCATCAACTTATGGCACTTAAAGTGAGAAACACTTTGGTCATCTCGTTACAAAAACACTACGAGCTTCTATTGAAAATGTTTTCATATAATAACATTATAGTCGGGCAAGGACGGCCTTTAAATATCTGTCAACACTTTGACTATCTTGAAATAAGTGTTCACTTATCTTCGCTATACCATATTTCGATGCAAAGGCACGTTTTCCGTGGATGCTCTTACATGGAAACGGGTCCAAAACGTGAATTCAAGTGCTTCGAATTTATCAAAATTAATGATCTTTCGAAAAGGTCTTATTATTTTTCCCCTATTTTCGTCATAATGCGCACTAAGAACTGCACTTCATTCGCGTATAACAGCTTATAAGGCCCTTACAGACCCACCTGGTCCAGTTTTCATTTAGTTAATTTTTAAGGCAGTTTGCCACTATGGATTAATTTTCGTTATAAAATGATTAGAAAAAAATTTCATATTTTTCGTAGGAGAGATTGTAGGGTAAAGGGTTGCAAGAAATTCTCCCATTCGGTCCAAATTTTGCCTATAAATTTAATATGTCGAATTGAATTACTAAACTGATTTTCTCGAGAAATTTTGAAAATTGATTTTTTTCTTAACGACTTTCTCAATAGTATGCGCAGAAATGATCTGATCCAATCCATGTTCACTAGGCTTTGTTGTTGGACTGAGAAATGTGAATTGTGAAATTTTCATTTGTGACTTAAACATAAAGATATGTGGAGGCCATTCGACAGGCAGACGGGCATACATGCTCAAATCAATTCGGATAATTATTCTATTTTCTTATTCGATTCTATTGTATCATTGATCGATATAATAAAAAAACTATGATTACCTTAAGTTGTTCTTGGTGTTCCATACATCCGTGTAAAGATGACGTTTTCTGTACCATAAAAAATGGGGCGCATAAAAATGACATCAAGTATTATTGATTCTACGTATTGTAGGAATTTTTTTAAAGCTCGAAATTGGGAATGGATTTATTTTGATATCCATCTGGTGATTGTAGTTTCAACTTTTAACTTAAGCTCTATAAAAATTTTACAAACGCACTGCAATTAATGATAGGGCGGTAAGTGCTTATATGAGGGATGTGTGTCCGAGTTGTTGTACAACCTATCGCAGCAAGTTTTAGAAATCGACCCACACTCAAGCTCCAATTGAAATGGATTTTTGGAAACATTCCGCGAAGGTATTGTCTACGATGCGAATTCGACTATGTGAAATAGATAGTGGACGAGGCGGATACTTTAAAGGACATAATCCACGAAATTTGTGGGAGCAGTTTAAACAAACCAAAAGTCCACGCTTGACAGGAAGAAAGCTTTCGTCCAATTGTTAACTGAAGGGAGGTACTTTAAATAAAAAAGAATTGATTTTAACAATTATATGCACAATTATGTAGATAGATGATCGGCCTCAGTGATGGAATAGGCAAAGCATCTCGAGTTACAATTCAATGATCGTCGGCTCAAATCTCGAAGTGTTGTTGAGTTTTCAATAAAGCCGATGGCTGCAGATTCTAGTGCCCTAAGATTTTAGTCTTGGAACTTAGTTCTAGATAGCTAAATTAATAATAATAGTGTATATGTACTCTATGTGGCCGTCAGCGCACGTTTGAACGTGTAACAAGTCTCTTGGGAACCGCCGATTTGTGTGTGAATGAATCTCCGAATCGTGTCAATGTATTTTGTTCTATTTAATAATAATGTTGCCCAGAGTTGTGCTTATGTTTTATTTCATTTCCGGTTAGTGCGCTCTTATCATCTGTAAACAAGTACACGTGAGCATAATTATGTGCACAGGCCTGTGCCTGTTTATACGTGTACGTGCATATATGATGTGAAAGTGTATTTGTGTCATTTTCAAAATATAAACTAAATGATGAAAAGCATTTCATATTACCGCTACTATGAATGAGAATTAAATGCAATGTTTTGTGTCACTTACACCACTCGGTACCAGTATGACGGCATAGCAATATCGTTGCAACGGCAACAGCAAAAACAACTTTTGTTAGCCTAAATTTTTTACTGACATCTATCTGTGTTTATACATATATATATATATATGTATGTATATATATATATGTATATATGGCCAGCTCCATATAAAAGAAAACTATAACAAGCGGAAAACATAAAGAAAAAGTCTAATCATTGATTATACTTTGTTTGTCTCTCTTATTTGCTTTATTACACTTTTGCTGCAACTAAGGACAGTTGGTTGGTTAGAGAGATATAGATAATAAGTATGTATAGTGCATGATATTTCATTAAGATAATGACAAAAAGAAAATTTAATATAATAAATAAAAATAAAATCTTATTTCATTAAAAACAAAAAAAATAAAAAAAATACTGTTTGCAAATGTTTTTATATCGTCTTCCTCTCCTTCTTCTATTGCTCGAATATTTACAGGCGAAATGGATGAGTTAATTGAAAAATTAAAAGCGACCACAGTTAGCCCGAACTGTTCGTCGGATAATACGACGTCTATTTTAAGTGAAATATCAGCGACAAAAGATCCAAAATTATTTGACAAACATGAATTGGCCGATTTTTTTTTATCCCTAACACAATCGGAAGATACGAATATACGAAAGGAGGCGGCCAAGTGTATAGCGGAGATCACTAAATCGGAAGTGCAACGAAAGAAATTTACTAAACCGGAAGTTATAAAAATTTTTCTCGATTATCTGCGTAACTTGAACGGAGAAACTGATAATATGGAACTTCCGATACAGATATGCAGAGCACTGGGCAACATTTGCTATTTGAACGATGAGGCT
This sequence comes from Glossina fuscipes, assembly GCF_014805625.2. Lineage (NCBI taxonomy): Eukaryota > Metazoa > Arthropoda > Insecta > Diptera > Glossinidae > Glossina > Glossina fuscipes. Next base: position 2,197,500 of record NW_023998491.1, on the reverse strand, counting down.
CGTGATATTATACTCGATATGAAAGGTGATTTAGTATTGATAAGACTATTGGATATTACTGTTATCGAGGATAAAGTGCATGGCTTGCAATTTATAAAAGTAAGAGGTGGCCTATTATCCAATTATTTATTGGGCGGTGAAGGTTTGGCGAAAAGAGCAATGGACTTGGAAATTATGCAAAAAATACAAAATATTATCGCGATTGGCGTAACAAATGTGGAGGAAAATGAAGATCTATTATTAAACACTTTGCCTTTGATGAGCATTTTAACGGAAAATGTGGCCGAATTGAATTTTGAAGCTGAGCTGAACGTGCAATTGTCACGCATTTTAGCCGCGTCAACCAATCCCGATTTAGCGGAAATGTGCCTTGAACTTTTACATTATCAGGCCGAGAGTGATGAAGTGAAATTACTATTGGCCAAGGATGGTCTTTGCGAAACGATTTATCAGCTTTTGGAGAAATACAAGACTCTGGCAAGCACGAATGAGGCGAGAGCCTTAATGAAGCTGGCCTGCGAGCTAATCGTTTTAATCCTTACTGGCGGTAAGTTTAGATATTTCTAATTAATCTTTTTATACCCTACACCACTTATGGTACAGAGTTCATTAAGTTTGTCTGAACGTACGTAACAACCAGAAGGAATTAACGTAGAATCAGTTTTCTTTTACCCTAACCACCTAACCAATCTTGCTTATTTGTCCGTCTGTTCATGTGCAAGTCGCAGTTTTTTGAAATATTTTGATGAAACTTGGTACACTGATACGAAAATAATAAAATTTTTAAATTATGTTTGCTGAAATTCGGTCACGCTGTATGATATTTTTGACATCCTCCAATATGCGGGCTTTGATGAAAAGTATGGCTTTACCTAAAAATAATGTGTAATTTTTGGTGTATTATTGCTAAAATGTGCGATTAACTTTACCAGGCGAAATGGTGTAGGGTGTCTAAAGATGGGCGTTGCCCGATTATAATATTTTTCCTTGTTTTCTTTCTATGATGATAATACATTTCTTCTATTTTCTTATACAGATGAATCCATGCATTATTTGTACACCACCTCTTTATTAAAGAATATGGAAGACTGGCTAGACTCGAGCGATATAGATCTCTTGACCACCGGAGTACTAGCTTTGGGTAATTTTGCCCGCACGGATAGTCATTGCATTTATATGGTGGAGAATAAAACCATGAACAAATTGTTAGAAGTGTTGGCCAAAAATAACGGTGTAAAGGATGACGTGCGTTTGCAGCACGCTCTCCTAAGCACGTTACGAAATTTGGTTATTCCCAAACCTAATAAATGTGCCGTTATACAAGCTGGTCTTGTAGAGACAATACTGCCTATGCTGGAAATTCATCAACCGCCGGTAGTTTTCAAACTTTTAGGCACTTTACGCATGACTGTTGATGGACAAGGTAAGGAAAGGTCTTTAAGTAAAAAGAGAAAAAAAATGCTAAAATTTTGAATTTTCTGTTCCAGAAAAGCTCGCTTTAGAACTGTTAAAAAATAAAACCCTAATAGAACAGTTAGTGCATTGGAGCAAGTCGTCAGACTATGCCGGAGTTACCGGAGAATCTTTGCGTTTAATGGCTTGGCTTATAAAGCATGCGTATCTTAACAAGATCGCGTACGCTTTGCCGCGCAAAGGCGACGCTCCAGCTGAACAATTAGTGGATAAAATACCTTCTATGGATTACGATCGTAGCAGTCTTATAGAATTTATAAATAACGAATGCACGATCGAAGCAATGATTAATATGTTAACCTCTCAGCATTTAGTTATGCAAAATGAAGCCTTGATAGCTTTATGCATACTTTGCGTAGTATTCCTGGGTAAATCGTCCTCCTCCTCATCCCCCTCCTCCGCCAGCTCCTCGTCCGCCGCAACGGATGGTGACACAGCTATTAAGCTGCAGGATGCTTTCATTAAATTTGAAGTGGGCAATAAATTAGCAGAGTTAATAAATAAATCTTCGGATACTATGACAAAAGAAATTGTTGAAAATTTACAAAATTTTACGAATCTTTTGCGTAACTCAGACAAATTGGTCGCTCACTTGGAGGAGAATAACATCAACGAGTTGTTAAAGTCTATACCAATATTAACCGAATATTGTACTCTCTAAAACGAGCATAATAATAGCAAGGCACCGTAGTCTTCGGCGTTAGGAAAACTTGAAAAAGAAAAAAAACTTCGCACACCGCTTACACTGGAAAATACTTGTATAAGTGTGCGCGCGTATATTTATATTCGAAAATCGGTTGAAGAAAATTGTTAAAGGATCGACGAAAACCAGTTTTTTGACAATGAATTTTTTTTTTATTTTTTTTTTTCATTTTTTTTTTACGACATCTTTATTAATAAATATATAAATATAGTGAGGCATTTATATATATTTAAGACATGTCAAGCATTTGCATTTTCAACGCTATTCTCCTACTAGCACTTGAGTACCATTTACATTATTATGATCTTTAAGCAATGATCGCAAGCATTTTAGAAACAATTTCTAGCACTTAACAGTAGAAAGGCTTAGCAGCAATCATACAACAGACAAACGATAATCCGTATAATACAAAACTTTCGTTAATCTTTATATGTATTTTTTAAGCGATTCTCATCCGATTATTATTTATTCTCTGACTTGAATTGAAGAAAATTAAGAAAAAAAAAAAAAAAAAAAAAAAATCGAAAGAAAAAGAAAAATTAATTTTATAACATTTTTTAAAGAAGATTTTATTTATGTTTTTTAAACTTATCGCATAATTTAAAAATAAATAAGCACAAACTATCAGCACAATGTTTTAAAAATATATATATAAATAAATAATATAATTTTATGTATTGTAGAAGAGAGACTAAAGATTTGAAAATTTCTTTAAATCATTTTCACGCCTAAGATGAATGAAATTCTTAATGAAACTCAAATGCATGAAATTTTTTCTTCTTTTTTTTTTCCATAATAAATTTTAAATTAAAATATTTATAATAGTGTACTTGATATATGTACATAATAAATAATCACGATTTCCATAAGGTAAAAAAAACTTTTATTACAATAAAATCTTAATTATGACATTTAAAAATTTTAAGAAACAACAAATCGCTAAGTATTGAAAGTATTTGAAAAATAATAAAATTTAAAAACGTTATCGCACAATTAGAAAAACTGCAGCCTTGTTTCATTCATTCCCTTTTGTATTCTCTATTTTCAAAAATATATATATTTTTTTTATTTCAAATAGTGAAAGACATCAGTAAATAAAAGAATTCGCAGACTGACAAGCGTCCTTCGCCTAAGACGGTACCTGCAAAGCACGGTTTCGATACGCGCACGGCAAAAAGCTTGCGAATATCATAACACGGATTTTTTTTCAATTGGATTTTGCTTACATTTTTAAGTTCTCATTAATCCGGGGGGGGAGGGAGGTGTTGGGGATTTAATAATAAATAGATTAGCTGTAATTTTTGTAATCGTCATCATTATTTCTTGGCTAATTAACTTACTTTTTTATCCATATGTACACCCCTTGTGTGTGTGATGCAGGGTATACTAAGTTTGTGCGGACATATGTAACAGCCACCTTTTATTATATCGATTGATTCCGAATACCTTTTTCTGAATCAATATATACTTGTCCGTCCGTCCGCCTGATGTCTGGCAACGCGTTTCTGTGTTCAACACAAAGGTCACAATTTTAAGATATTTGGTACACTAAGGCCATTTAACCCAAGGACGAACGCTATTGAGCATAGTTTGGTTTTGGGCCACCTTTTCGACCACTTTCCACATAACTTCTCATCTTGAGAAGCCGTTAGTGTAGATGGATCGCAAAGTGCTTACGAATTATCATTGCAGTTTGGTGTTAGCAAACCGACCATATTAACTTATTTAACAGGTAAAGTGAAAAAGTTGTTCTTCTACAAATTTCAATTTAGACGACCCGACAAGCCGCTTTTGTATATATATTTGTATATATATTTTGTATATATATTTGTAAGTAATATTTTTCGACCGACCATTGTAGCAAAAGATCATATCCATTTTGTCGAAACGCTTGAGACATTCAGAAGAGAACTTCAGAGACTCCATAAAACATATATATAAACATGATAAACATCCAATTCTGAATCGATACGTGCATATTTGTCTGTCCAATGAATGTTGTAGGCGAACGAAGTGGTCGACTTCAAATTTGCCAAAAATACTCAAAGTTTTGTGCATGCAGGATGATATTGCGAATTGGATACGCCCACAGCGCGAGGTAAACTAAGAACTGTTTATCAGATATTTTGCTCATTACTCCTATCCAATCCACCTATATCCTGTTCTACAAAAATCAATCAAATCAGCCGCACCCATGTGGTGAGTGTAAAGGAAGTCGTCCGCAGTTGAACATAGGGCTTCATCTTCTTCTGTTTTATTACTGTTTTTATTAGTATTTAATAGCTTTGTTTTCACTTTTCTGTTGATTTATTATTGTTATTAAAATTATTATTATTATTTCAATTATTATTAGATTTTTTAAATTTTTCGTTTCGGCCAACAAAAAAGATTTTGGTTTCTTATGTTCTTAAGAACTACATGCTGACTGCTATTGTTTCTATATATTCAATAATAGATAACAAGCTGACATGTTTATGCAAGATGGTCCAAAATCCACACAAGAAGTAGTGCCAGAAGAAGTTGATAGAAAACACAGGCTTATAATTAACAAGTAAGCAAATAACATTCGGTCGCGACCTCAAAAAGGCAGAAAAAAAAAAAAGTTGCATTTTCATACTCTATCAAATTGGATGGGTGTGCGGCTGATTTTTTCTATTTTCAGAATAAAGGCGGAAATTTATATAGTGCATTTCTTGTTCCTTATAAATAACGAGCAAAAGATTCGGGAAGAAAAGATGTGCCCACGTTTGTCGTATAAGCGGGTGAGCATTGCATGCCCTTCTCAACAATCATTTCTGAAATTTCTAAACAAAAAATGCAAAAACTTTGCGGATTGGCCTAGCGATCAAGATGGAATTGAGGACCAAATTGAACTCCTATGTCAATTTTGGGACAGCCTTTCGGACACATACATGCTATTGTGTAAAAAAAAAAGGTCGCCTCTTAAAGTCTACCGCCATTTATCGATATCTCGGCCCCCAGTTCTAACGGTGTTTCGACGTCATGGTAAAGGCCAAATTGAAAAGGTTTTTTAAGCTCAACCGCGTACCTCATTCGATACTAGCTGCCGATTGCCCGCCAAACAGTGCATTGGTATTTGTAGGGATATCTTTTTTTAATCTTCTTGGGCATGTTGTCGTTCGTTTTGACATGGGCCTCGATTTCTTCTTCTCACTTTTGTTCTTGTACCAAGGCCTTCAACAGTTTCAGTTATTCGGCTCACCTAAAATGATACAATCATCTCTCTCAGTCATCCCTCAGAGGCACAGAGAAAAGATTACAAGCTGTTGACAAGCTGTTAAAGTTACCACCGCATTGTTATAGGAGATGGACCATAAAAAATCGGCTTTGTTTAAAGATATAAGATGCTTTCGTGCAAATGGCTTGCTGGGTCCCGCTTATACATACATTTCGGTTTTTTCTTTGCTAAACCATTATTTGATTCGTATATGCTGTAGGTAGTATTACTTGATGAAGAATGTCTATCAGGCGGAAGCGGATACCCGAAGAAACTGCAGATAGAATGGATTTTTTAGTGCTGGCAGTTTAGAAGAATAGCTGCCGATTTTTAAGGATCCCGTAAGAAAATTTCTTGGATCTGTTTTAAATGAGACACTGTCGGCAGTTCATATTAATTGGAAATTTCCGACTACCCTTAAAATTGCAATAAGAAATATTTTGTTTTATTGAACTTTAAATAAAATGATTTGTGTAAATTTCTTTCATTGAACAATTATCAAATTTCAGCGCCTTCCTTTCTCCGTTCTTTTGCCGTTCTTTTCGTCCACAAAAAAAAAGAAAAGGGAATGCTTGTTTGTTTAATCTAGCTCTTCGTCCGTCTCATTAAATGAGTACCTAAATGGTATCGTACGATATATTCTTATCTCAGTTTTCAAGCATTGCAAAAAATCGTAGTCGAAAGATCCTAAACGATAGGGACTGCTCTGTATATGATAGATATGTAAGCCGCGGGAACTCTTTATAATCATACCGTTATTGAACATAATTTTGCTCTCCCTCACTGTGGAATTAAATTGATGATTGAACGATACACCACCGGAGGCCAAATCTCCTTTAAGACCTTGGAAAATCCTTAACTGGTGCGACGTTAGACGTGGATCCCGTTTTGTTATTAGACGTATAAATTGTAAATTCGGGCACGATTTCACCAGCACTTCAATGAAGCAAACTAGATTTTTGAAATGTTGCTCTATTTCCATAAACGGTTCATATATATGAACTTCGGCAACGCTTTCGTTCAAAAATCTTTCAAATATCTTACGAAAGCTATGACCTCGCACGTCTTGAGGTATAAACACCTGCTCAACTAATTGACTTTTTGTGATAGCTTTCTCAATATGTTTGTTAAGCATGTGGGCTTTCTGTTCAAATTGCTTCAATTTTGTCTTGTAGAATTCCTGATTCGATGGATTTATGCATTCTTTGAGGGAATTGCGTAATTTATTAATACCTTCTTCATATAGTTTTTGCGATTCCAATATACATCCGTCCTTTTCACATCTTTCGGCTCGGACGATATAATTTAAGTCTTGATGAACGTTCCAGCTTTTCTTCATCATTTGCACGCCTTTTTCCTTCCTTTCTGTTTTTTTGTTTTGAAAACTAGAAGCTAAAATTTGAAATTTGCTTAATGAAAACAAATAGTTGTTCGAAAAAATGATATTTGTTACTTAAAAGTCATTTTAAACAACGGTTACTCAATATCTACGTCCGACAAAATGACAAACTACAACGCTTCTTATCGAAGGAACGAAGCATTTTAAAGGGTAATCAAGAACATTCAACTTTATCTTGCGCGTCCTCAATTTAAAACAATTTAACATATGACGAGTCATTGTTTTCTTTTGATAAACAAAAACTCGTATTTTTTTGTTAAGAAAATAGTAAAAAATGTATTTTATTTAAAATATTATTCATCTGCCCTTTTTGGCAGAATATTCTGCCTTTGAAATCAGCATCGAAAGCACATTTGGTCTATTGAGGATATGTTTAGTTTATAATTCACCAGGATCTGGGGAGTTGCCTAAAACGCGCAAATACCATCCAGAGGAGGAAGAGTACATCGAATCAATTATGTTAAATTTGCCAGATGCTGGAAAATTTCCGGAAGAACGCAATTACCATCAGGGAGGAAAAGGGGCAAGGTTCGGCAATTCTTCCAAAAAGAGCTCACCTTGATATCATTCCAAGTGATGAATTTGCTCATAGCGACAAAAACGACAGCTATTATGGTGCATATCAGGGCAATGGTTGCAATGGGAACACATACAATAGCAACGGTTTTGTAAATACATACATCGGTAGCAGTGATCAGAATTCCAAAAACGGAAAAATTGAACAAAGTTATCACGGACCCGAACATGAGGTAATGGCTATGAACGCTTATGCTCTTCACATAAGGGGAACCGATATAGAAATCGATAACGAAGTGAAAAAACGGACTCGTTCTAGTTACTTGCCCAGTTTTTCTCGACATCTGAAGTCTGATACCGAGAACCCGTTTAGTTTTCGATGTGTAAGCAGGCAAAAGATCTAAAATGAAAATCCTTCCAAGTTTAAAAGAAACCACATCCGATACAAAGTGAAGATTTAGGTAATAAAGCTCTCACTCGCAACATTAAGGAACAAAAAACTGTATAAAAATATAAAACACTAAAATAAAAATAGTACATCCAAATATACAGACTTTCGTTTTACTTTTATCAGATCTAAAAGTGCGAAATGATGAGCTGAGGAACAGACAGGTTAAAGTATGCGCACAATACTTGCATGTCTAAAGCCCCCAGCTGGTAACATAGGCCATAGTCGTAATGCAACGCAAAAATATCTTTACTAGTTACGAACAAGGCAAGGTTTAAGTAAAGAACAAACGAAAAGAGAATAGCGAGATGCGACCCACGAAAAAATACCCTACACCGCTTTGTTTAATGTGGCTATTCATATAACGATTTTTCAAAAAAAAAGGCTTTATATGGTGCACGGACGAAAAGTTGTCTCATCCGGACTACTCTCATTAGTTGTGCTTACATATTGCAAATAAACCGGCATGCAACCAAAGAGTTGTTTATAATGACTACTAACCCCACTTGCATAAATTGTGATCACAATACCGTCTACAATATGATTACTAATCACACTTGCATAAATTATAATCAAAAATCTTCTTTATTTTACCGTGTCCGCCTGAGATTTCAAATGTCATATGAACGATACCAACAATGCAATGAAATCGATCGATGAAAATGTCTGAAGCATGTTTTCCATAATATCATCAAACTTCATACCCTTTAAGCGACAATTTCTGGATGAGCCATGAGAATTGCTTACTCTATAATTATATATATATAAGTATTATTTACATATATTTTTTGTTTGTTGTTTATCAAGATATAAGAATTTGTATTTGCAAACTGTTTTGTTTTTCATGATCAGTGCTTTTTGAGGTCTTTTAAACGTTTTTGATGTGGTTTCAAAAGTATTGAAGAGACTTTAATAAAACTGACTAGCCGCTAAGATCCCTCACGGAGGGTATGTGCGGGGAACCTAATGTTTTGGTTCTCCTGAAATCGAGAATAACAAGGTTGTTGGAGAGAGTTACTGCCGGAGGCAACGGCTCTTCAAAAAGACAAGCCTTACAATGCTTATCATGGAAAAATAGCGAAAGTATTTAATGTAATGTCCGCCTGAGTAGCCGAAGGCGAGGAATCTCGACTAGCAAGTCAATGGTCGTGGGTTCGAATCTCAAGTAGAGTTTTTAATAAAATCCGATAGCCTTAGATGCTAGTGCTTTTAAGAGTTTAGTCTTAGAATTTATTTCTCTGGCGAAATTAATAATAATAATAATAATTTAATGTAATATCCCGCATAGTTGGCGTTATAGCTAATAAAAGCGTTCATAGAGAAGTCTTGCCTAACTATATCAACATAAGCGTCGAGCATGTGCAATACTACAAGTGCTGCGAAGATTTTTTGCGGAGAATAGGAGGAAATGAACACCGATCGCAAGAAGCCAGAGAAAAAGATGGTTTCGTAGGTTTAAACCGTCAACTAGCTTACGGTAAGCTTAGAAACGGTAATTTCGCCAAAAAAATTTGATGAATCCATACTCCCACACAATACGCTTAACATCTACGAGAAGTGTGTGATTTGAAAAGTTCTCATTTTCTTTTGTAAGATTCCCTCTAAAAGAAATGAAAAAGCAATATGTTCACAGAAGAGAGATGATCAGACTGCATTTTTACCCTGCAAACACCGGCTGTACACATTCTGGAATATGAGGCTAAGGGGAAGATTAACCTATGAATAGATTATCGCGATTAATGATCGGCACAGCTGCATCACTGTTTTTTTTGTGAGAGGCATAGTACGCACTGTTCTTAGCAAAAGCTCCAAGTGAGCGGACTAAGGCTATTAATCTTTACCGTCGATTCTCTTGGCTGCACTAAGGAAAGACGTTTTGCCTTTTGCACGCTAAGTTATCGCATCAAAGTCAAAGTAACGCTTATCAAATGCGGCGCTTCTTTTCGCAAAGCTATTCACAGTCTACACTTCTTTCCAGGAGGGATATGGAGTTCAAATGGACTAAGCGAAGCAGGGATGAGGTTTATGTGTACAGATTGTCAATGATTTTATATAGTTCCAGTGGTTATACGCAGTAAGACATAAACATGGAACTTAAAGTTTAAGTCAACAATTGAAAGAGAGAGAGAGGGAGAGAGAGAGAGAAAGAGAGAGAAAGCCTTTTGGTTGACTAAAGAGAGATAACCGCTTCAGGGGCATAATTTATCCTGTTGTATAAAATTTGGAGATAAGTGAAGAAGTCATAATTTGCTTATACGCTTGGTATACGTTTCGAAGGGTTTCCAATGTTTATCCCTAATTGCTGTGGAAAGAACAACAAGCTTTTCATATCTGCCTCCATTGATAGCTGTAAGCGCTAGTAAAACTTGATCAATATTAATTCAAATAAATTAACTCTCCTTTTTGCGCTCGCGCTAGGACTCAGGATTAAGTATTATTATTACTTTGACCGCTTAAAGGACTAACACCACAAATTCATTTGACAACATTTTCAATAGATTTGTATTGTACTAATATAGATAAACGAAAGGACGGGTGCTTATACGGATCATTCCGTATACACTAACTGTCCCATACATATCGCGGCAATTGCTGTTACGGATTCAACCCGTACTGTCGAATCAAATTTATTAGAAACGTGTATTAGAACTGCCCCGAAGTACTTTCCGTTCTGCATAATTTAACTATAAGCTATCAGGTAAAGACGAGTCTCCACCCTATTCCGGACTATTCTTTGACTGATAGAGGGGAGAAGTTCCTAAACGGGCTTAAAATACTAAATCGCCTGCTACCACGATTTTATTTTAATACCGCTGACAGCAGATTATCCGTGTGTATCTTGTATTTGATGGTATTTATGGTCTTGCACACTACGCAAGACGGAGGGAAAATAAACTCAAAAATCGCGTAATGACATAGTTCAAGTTCTACCATCGATATATATCAGTTTGGCGTTGTCCTGTTCCGAATACCTTCTTTTATTCTCTTATATTTTATCTTACCACATGCAAAAAATAAAGAAAAACCAAAAATGTTTATAAAGCAAGCGTAGAAATAAAATGAATGTGCGACTTTCGGTCCTCACAGACAAGTTCCCTCATCTTTGACAGATTGCTTTAACACTTAGAACTTGTTTAAGCACAAAAATTAAAGTCAATAAATTTGAAGTAACAGTTTCTTGGGGGGGTGGTTATTAAAGCATTCGTTGTGAAACCGGCTAAGAAAGTGGCGCTTGCTCTCCCAAAACACTCTTCTCAATTTAATTTTTTAATATAAATGTTTGTTCAAAGTAAAAACCTGTTCGGGAATCAATCAAATGTATCGATACATTCGTTGTTTGAGTTTAAAATCGACTTGACATTTGATAACTAATTCTTGAAAATGTTTACTTACACTAAAAAAAATTTTACGTCAATAGTCTCGATGAACTTAAAACTAATCCGAATTATTAAATTTTCACTCGAGATTAGAAAATCGTTCATGTGACGATCTTTGCACAAATTTTTTCAAACTTTGCAGATATCAAAGTACCAAGCGACGGCGCGTGTGGTTGATTGATGAATTAAACAGCTGTTATCCCATTGATGAAATGCGATAACAAATTGATGAGCAAAGGCAAGCCGAATTATTGCGAAAGAATCGAAAAATTGAAAATTGATTATGGTAAGGATTTTTGGCGCGCCATTGAAATCTGTTTAATTGATTACTTTCCAATCGATAAAGCAATTGGATGCAAAAGGGGGAAGAGAAACTTTGCTCCACCAAGAAAAACCAAGCCAAATGTTCTTGCAATCGCCACATTGAAAAAGGTAAGCGGTTAGTCTTCCTAGCATTGGCTAATCTTGTTTGCTTTCGAATTTTAATAAAATAAATATTTGAAGCGTATTTCATCTAAGCATCTGCATTAGCTATCAGGAAGCAAATTGTCCCGACGGTTACTAGGTTCAACTGGACGGCTTTTCAGTGATCGCTTTCCAGGCGATTTATAATTTCGGCAGCTTGCTTAACGCAACCAAAAGATCTTTGATTATATCTGGACAAAATAGAATGAATTTTGATTTTACTGGTTCTTCAATTCAGTGATTTTTCTTATTTGAGAGTCACTAGTATCTTTAGTTACCTCAAATCCTCGGTTTACATTAATTTAATCAATTTTAACACTGTTCCTTATCCTTATAACTTATCTCTTATTTGCTTGTGTCCCCGTATTTCCCCATACCTTTTCCGCTTATCATAACTGCACATTTCACTTGCGTAAATTTACACATCTATTTAGACCAATTTGGTTAATCCGACTACCTTCCCGGACGATCTTAAATTACTTATCAACAATGGACACATTCTCTATAGAATCCTCTTTTATTATTACTACAAAGAAGTGGAAGATTGAAAATGATTTAAACGAAAACGGGGGGAACAAGTCGCTAGCACAGATCTACTCGCTATCACAGCTCAAGCAAAAAAGAATAGGTGGGAGTACAACTCATTACTTAAGAGCTAATTTTTGAGGATTAACGTTGCCATACCTGTTTTCTATTTAATGACTTTTGATCAGGGCTACCGTGTATTTATGAGGACGTTTTCCTGCTGCACTACGATAAAAGCTTCTGCTTGTAATTGCCAACATATATTCAATCGAACTATTTTATATTACGAACTATTATGTGTGTGTCTTAAAAACACTTAACTTAGGGACGATTTTGGTCCTCATATAGCCCTACATGTAAATGCTTTAGACAACTCAAGAAAATTGACATTGAAGATAGGGTAAATGAATTTGGGAATAACTGAAGAAATTAATGAAGGTTAGGAAAGTGTAGAGAGTACATTTCGATTCAGTGGGTCGTTTTATCTCATTCATAGACTTGTATCGGCAATGTAATTCAATCACTTCTTAAATCGAATTATTGCAAAGTGCTTTGAGGTCTTAGCAATTGACTTAAACTGCCAACTTTCTGATTGCTCGAATAAACTTAAGCAAATCTATTTGCTATCATTCGATAAATCGATTTAAGCATATCTTTCTGTCTGTCCAGAGGGCTCTATGTTTAATCCATAGATCCCACATATCGACATATTTGGAATACAAATCGAAGCGATTCGTTTTTGCAACCACCGCCCTAGCTCCGCCTCCTAAAAAATACTGCTCCCTCCGTTTGGGATCTGTTTCAACCAATGTTGTTATTTAAGAGAGCTTACAATCCTAGAACGGTACGAAAACATTAGGTTCCCATGTGGATAACCTCAAAAGACAAATTCTTCCTTTACCAAGAAATAGGGAGAAGGTGGCCGCAGATTAGCGGGTTTGTGCCCAATCGATAAATGTTATGCGTTTATCGGCTGAAAACTTTGTCATATTTAAGATTTGAACCCGTGAACACTGACTTGGTAGTCGCGGTTGTTACTTACTCCGCTAGTCAGGCGGTTTTAAATATTTTATGCTCAAAATTCGCTCCGAGGAGTGATTTGATACAAAAATACGCTGAGCTAAACTTTAACCACATTAGTCTATTTTCTGCATTGACTTCTACTTAAGGCGACAAGTTTGAATTTTTAATATTTTACAACAAAAATATGTCAAAAGTTTCTTGGGTAAAATGAAGGCATTCCTGAGTGAAGTCAACTTATTTCAAGCTTCATCAAGTGATTGCCTCGGATAGCCTAAGAGAAATTAATCCCGTGATAGGATAAAATATTTGGAAAATATCTGCAACAATTAATTAGTATTAACGCAGCAGATCATATGCATCTTGACCCATCCCAGTGAATTAATTCATTGTCAGCCTATAGATATATTCTGGTTCTGCAAGACCAGTAGAGACACGTATTGTTATTTCGTGTCAGTGACATCGATTCAAATCAATCCTTAACGTAATTTAAAATTTAACTAAGTCAACTAAACTGCCAAACGTGTTATATATATACACACGCACACACACACATGTACTCTAAAGTGTAAGTAAGCATGCAGTTCTATACAGAAGAGTTGCAAATATGCAAATAAAAATTTCATTAAGTGTAGTTGATCTTGAGGAAAAGTGTTTATGTTTAAGTCATTTTGAAATGTCTCTTAAAAGCTTACAGACACATGAACACCTACCTAATCATGCGTTTATGATAATTCCAATAATAATTGTTTTACAACAATATTTTCTAAATCTTTATTTACATACGTGAAACATCATCTGTCACTTACATTTCTTTTTTTCATATAATTATTTGCATTCGTCATTAATTAACATTTTGCTAATTTCTCGTAAATGTGTACTCAAAGGAAATACGTTAGTTCACGAAATCGCGAGACATCGATTCATAATTTAATTCTTCAGGTTCCGTTTGAAGTAACGCATGATGATTAGTACGATCAACAAACATTCCTTCTAATTAAGTTCAAGGTTAGTGTCATATATTCGCTGATGATGAATATGAATCAAGATTGAAAGTGTCAAAAAATATGATTGAGTAAAGTGTTTAGTTCTATAATATGAGTCAATAATTAACGTTAAAATTGAAAAAATTTCCCTATTGTTTATAATGTTAACGGCATCTACGTTCTACGTTCGTTAAATTTGTGTTCTTTTTAAGCTTTTTGTAGCCAATCCTCGCAATATTTCCTTTGTGGATCATCAATCAAGAATGCAGTCTCAATGCCGAATGCAGTACAAGAATTCGTCCAATCCATCAATTCTTTAAAAAGCACGTGAATAACCATACTATCAGTCTATAAGTTAGGATAATCACGATTCCGATGTCTGTTCAATTCGTCACCAAGAACTCTTTCCGGAACAGGACGGACCATGGCACACATTACGGTCATAAAAATATTCTTTCTCTCAAAGCCAGTTGTGGTGAAGGCATAGGAAGGCCTTTACGATGTGGTTCTGAACGATTGCTTTATTCGGTTCAAAAATGTTTTTCATGTTCTTGCGAACGCTACTGCGGGTAATTGCACCTTAAGTGAATAGATTCTAGATTCTTGAGCGCTGATACTCCTGTCAACCCCTCATCAAAAGTGGAAATCTTTTCAGACGCAATGTTCTTTTTTTTGTTTAAGGAAATGACAAAAAGTTAGAAAAGGAGACAAAGAAAGGGATTTACGCGAAACTGAGAAACTTGTAAAATTTTTACTTTTATCAGTCCCGCTTTAATCGAAATGATATGAGACTTTGACGCTGATTATTGCCTGGAATGGAATATGGATTTTTTTATTGGATACGATATCTATATGCCAATCCCGGCAATTATTGATCGATTTATGATCTACGTGAAGTGAACGTTATCCAAATTTCGCTGGGAAACTACGATTGTAATTTTTTGCTTATTGCCAAATAAGTAAAAAGTACACCATTTCGCTTCACACAATCGTTCACATACACTGAAAATAAAGCTGGATAGGGGGAGTCGACGAAAAAGTAATTCGATCTAAATAATTTTTAATAGCTGTTGTCCTTGGTCACAAGGTTGACAATGTAAAATTTGCGAGCTGTGACTTTAACAGAAGAAAACGAACGCACGCACGGACAGACAAGCTTAGAGTCATATTCCGTATCGATCGGCTTAATAAGAGATGGGTTTATCTCAAGTCCTTCTGGTTGTTGCATACATCCGCACAAACAAACTTAACATCCCACAAATGATGTAGTGTGCAAAAGTTTTCGTCCCAATAGAATATAAAAATATTTTCAAACACGCTTTCTAATTGACATAAATCTTTTAATTATATTTTAGAAATATTTTTGAAAAAATGTCAACGTTTGAAGGCAACTGAGAAAACTTGATTATTTTAAGTGCTTTTATGTGTCAGGAGGACTTTCACATAAATCAGTGTATTTGTAATTGTCAAACAACGGGTTATTAAGAAGAATTCAAAATAAAAATAAGTTTTAAAGAAATTTTTTTGGTAATTTTTTTTTCTTTTACTTTTTTTATAAATAATTACTCGATAAGCAAGCGATAAAATCTGAGCTTGCTTTACAGGACGAATATAAAGTAGAATGCTTGCTACTTTAGATTTTATAAATTTTTTATTTCATTATATCCCACATTAGTTGTGGTACGAGGTATGTTATAAATCAAAATTCTCTCAAAGAGTTTTATTTTATTTCCTACACCATATGTGGCACAAGGATATATAAAGTTTGCGCGGATGGGTGTGCAACTGCCTAAAGGACTTGAAATAGACCAGTCTTTTATTATAGCGACCTAGTCAGAAATGACTCTGATCTAAACTCGTCTGTCCGTCTCGTGTTTTTCTAATCAATTTTTGAAATATTTTGTTAAACCTGGCATATTGGCATGCCTTGGCCCCAAGAAAGAATGTTATTGAAAGTGATTCGCATCCGACGCCCCCTCTTTCAATCGCTCTCCCTTATAAAATCGTTTCAGAAAGCCGCTATGTAATATAGGCCGAACTGTAGGGTAGTGTGGGATATTTAATAATAGTGGTCCATATCCCACTGTAGTGTTTTTACTTGTTTTATTTAATTTTCAATATATTGTGTGTTCAAAAGAGATTTAGAATCCGAAAAAAGGTCGAAATTTTCCTTTCTTCACACATTTCTTTCCTTAGATTACTATCCAAGATTATTATATATACTTATATTAACTGCAAACTGTATTAAAATGTAACTTAATCTAAAGGGTCAGGGCATATTACTCTAGTGTTTGTAAGGGACATCTGTTTTTAGCACCGGCTGTCTAAGCCCTATTACAATAACGTTCGACCGGCCTTGTCCAAACTTCAGAAACTTGATAGCTTAAGGATAACACAATCTAAACGAAAAAGTTGAAACTCCTTTAATTTTGGGCTACCTACCTGATCTCTTAACTTTATATACATAATAAATTTTTACTTGTGATTTTTCAGTTCATTTACGTCATCTACAAAGTGATTTCCCTAAAAATTCGGTATGAAGAAGAAATAAATAAAATAAAGATTTCTTGAGTGAAATCGTTGCAGCTTAAAGCACAAGTCCAAGCACTTTTGTAATTTTTATAACCATCACCGAAGGATGCCCTCATGCTATTCATTGTGTCGAAACTTCGGAGACTATATAAAATATATGAATTTTTGATAAGCATCAAATTCTGAATAGATTTAAGCGTGTTCGTCTGTCCGTCTGTACAATGTCTATTGTAAACATTCTCCGGGGGACAAAATTGAAACTACCGACTTCAAATTTGTCACAAATATTGGAAGTTCTTGCACGCAGGTTGGTATTAAAAATGAGCCAAATCGGTTGAAGGACAGGCCCACAGTAACATGTGCACTAAGAACACATCCGGTTTTCGAAAGCAACAAAATATTGGTTTTTTGCTCATTACTCATAAACAACAAAAGAAACAAAAATTTGACCGTACATTCCTTGGGGGATGCCGTAACATCTTAAAAAAAATGGAAAAAATCGGCCACACCTACTTAATTTTATAATGTGTCATAATTTCATTTTTTTTCAAAACATTTAACGTTCAGAAGGAAAATTCAAAAAGTATATAAGTTCTTGGCCAGCTTTAAATTCGGAATGCAACTAATCAGGTCCGTCCATTCATTTGTCCATCTGTTCGCCTGCGTAATTGTGTAGTGTCAGCGGTAGGCATTCTCCCGTTGGTAAAAATGAAGATATCGTTTACGAACTTGCAAAAAGGATTCGAAGAGGAGCCAAACTTTTTAAGGAACATGCCTACTACGCACGCACGCCTATATAAGAAAAACTATGAACACCTTTGCTTTCCGTGTTTTTTGCTTGTTGCTTATAAAGTGCAATGCATAGATCGTATAAGTTCACAATTTTATTGTAGAAATAGAAAAAATAACAGCGCCCACCTGATATTGTGGAATAGCGGTAATGGGTATAAAAGATGCGATCACGACCGAATATAATTTTCTTATTTGTTTTGTCTTAACTAGACTTTGCGCTTTTGAAATTTGGCCTGCCACTGATTCAAAAAGGTTAAAGGACACTCCCCGGTTAGTAATTTATCGGTTTGAAAGCAATTAATTAAAGGATTTCGAAAGTTTGAAAAATGGGGATTTGCATCATTTTGTCTACATTGGAGCCTGAGAAGTGAACTTTTTTCCAGGGTGTCCCATAAAACCAATGGTATTTTCTCGAAAACAATATATAATATATTTTAGAAAGTCCCCGAAGATCTTTTTACACTTTCCACAAGGTCTCACGTACTGATCCACTTTGGCTTCCAATGCTTAGCTAATTAAGTAGACGCGTTCGAAATTAATGGGAGTAAACAACCATTTCTTTCGTGGTAACAGGCCCTTGACCATATCGAATCACTTTGGTTTCTAGAGCTTAGCTAAAGCAAGTGCATTAAAGTGGCCGCTTTGCGAATTCGTGGAAGCGAAAAATCCTTTCTGCGGTGCTAGGAGGCCCTTGAATTGAATTAATATCAGTGCAAACTTCACCTGACCCGCTTCACCTGTCCTCGCGAATTTTCGTCAAGAACTTTGGACTTACACTTTATGTTAATATAAAGGATTACCCTTAATGAAAAATCTTACACTGTAGCAGATCCGAAACATGAACCAAATTCTGCACATTTGCAAAGCTACGTTTTTTTTCGCCAGGAACTTATTATCCCCCATCAGTATTCGTCATGAAATACGTATTTCATGAGTTTCCTTAAAAATGCTTACAGGGGTGGAGATACGATCAATTTGATCAATGTAGTCGTTCAAATTTAGCATAACAGGCTTACATGTCATCGGCCTTTTCTGGACCAACTTTCTTGGTAACAGTAAGTTTCTTTGCCATATATAAGTTGAATTTTTTGTAGGAGTTTTTGCTTTGGGGGGGCCCTCCAAAAGATTGTTGCTTCTTATCCACAATTCTCACTGCTACTTAGTAGGTCAGTATATTGTGTTTATTGATTTTTATGGGAAAATATGTCTTCATACAGCTTCATGCATAAGGTGATCCGAGCCAATCATGTTCATGTTAGTCCAGCAAGTTTTATCAAAATATATTGAAGCTTGCGGCCTGTGCGTTGGACATACGTCAGACAGAAAGATAGACAAACATACTTAGATCGTTTCATAAAGTAATTTACAGACTTTTATGCAACGACAAGAACGATATGAAGCAGACTAAGCTTGAATTCTTTTGACTCAGGAAAAGCGTCTGCAGTCAAGGCGCTTTTCTGAACTGATTGATGACTTAAGCATATCAGTGTAGTAAGCTTTATCAAAATATGTTGAAGCTTTGATAGATAGACAGACATACTTAAATCGCTTCATGATTTATACGCTTATTGATTAAAGAAATGGTCCTGCAGGTGGGTCTATCTGAAATCAAGTGGATTTTCGAACAGCGGGTCCATCCCAAGTTATTCTGGATGTTGGTTACATCCGAACAAATTTAATATATTTTTGCCGCAAGTGATGTAGAATTTAATTAACCGATTGTTTTGAGCAGTTTTTTTCCCGTTCGATCCTTTTTTTAACCCATTGCATGATTTTTTTTTATTTTATTCCTTAAAACAAGCCAAAGTTTTCTCCCTTACTCATCTATCTGATCCAAATTGCCGGACAACTTGGTGAGGAAAGGACAAAGACAGAGATATGAATAGAGATATGCTGCTCGCTGGCAACGTAGCATAAAAAGTGAAACCCTGCAGATGAACGATTTCGTTACAAAGGTCATCTTCGATTCATTATTAAAATAATGCATTTCATAATAGTAATAAATACTATAGCAGTTATATGTTTTGTGATATACCGTCAAAGTAACAAGTAGTATGCTGGTATCTTTTTTTTATGGGGACAAGAAAACCGCATTTTATGCATAAATTTTGAAAAAAAGAGTGTCACTGAAAATTGATACCAAAGCACACAACGACTGACTATTGACGATAATAATGACGATGTCAGTAATAATGCTAATAATGATGATGATAATGATGAACATAAAGAATAAAATTTTAAACATTTAGAGATAAGTTGTTCTAAAACGTTTACACATGGTTCTACACATGGAAGCAAATATTGATCGTTTATTAAATTTTTGAAAATCAATTAATCCGGGCTCTTTATTATAAACAAACAGTGGAAAAAATCAAAAATCAAATTAAAATTCAACTATGAAAAGCTCTTGACCGTCACTTGGCTTGTTATTGATTGAAACCGGTGTCCGGGGGCCATAAAACACTAACTAGGAGACAAGAAGACCGGGAGAGGGAGACAGAGACAGAGAGAGAGAGACTGCTAGCATCCATGTCATCATTAGATTTTGCTAATTGGCGCAATACAACAGTTGTAGCAATAGAGAGTAAAAGTGAGCTTAAGAAGATTAAGATGATAGTCGGATGAAAATTTATTAGCAATCAACCGCAAGTTCGCGAATCAAGTTTTTTTTTCTTCTTTTAGGTGTCTTTCTTGCTTTTATATAAAAGTGATTTTGTCAATAGCTTGTATTGGCAGTACTACATTGAAATCGGACGTGTAAACAATGAGAAAAGCATTTTTTTTTTTATTTTTTAAATAAAAAGCGTAGAGAGCTTATGAACTATACGAGTTTTCTTAAAGGATTAAAATTTATTTAATACGTGAACGAAAAAAAAATTTTAAAACAAATAATTCTTACTAATAAGACATAAGTAGACAAACAATTAAGAAATATTTCAATTCGGTAATTGTCGTGGACGACGAGTGCAAATTATTGTACAAATAAATATTAAAAGAAGCGACGTGTTAATAAAATTCTACTGCTATCAATATTAGACATTTGTCGTTTAGTGTTATCAGACGCTGTCTTAGTTTACAAATATATATATATGTATATATATATATATACATACAAGAAATCACAAATCGCATGAAAGGAATTAAAATGGATTTTAAATATATCCCAGTAAGTTCTAATTATTTTAAATATATTCATATAACGTTTATAATCGTCGTTTGGCAAATGAGACTACCCTGCTAGCTCGAACTTACACAAATTTTACTCAATGTAAAAGCGAATAGATCGAGACTTTCTTTTTATGCACATAGGTTCAAGTTCAGCTGGATACTTTTTTTTTTGGTTATTTCTCAATTTTTTTTTCTCTGCGTTATTATTCCCTTTATCTGTAATTCTTCCTGAGCACGACTATGCCCGCATTGAGCCAAACACTAGAAAGAAAAAAAACAATAATAATTTCACCCCTTTAGGGGTTTCCAAGTTTCTCTACGGACTTGAATTCGGAACTCGTTTGCTAGCATCATTCAGTATAAGTTTTAACAAAGTTTTGCTGTTATGTTTAAATAGTGATTATTTAAGAATATACATACATATAACTTTCTTACAAAATGGGTATTGCTATTATAATTTTTTTCTAAAAAAAAAAAAGCCGATAGCCTTAGATGCTAGTGCTTTTAAGAGTTTAGTCTTAGAATTTATTTCTCTGGCGAAATTAATAATAATAATAATAATAATAATAATTTTTTTCTAAATGATACAAGCGGAAGAACTTCAATTCCACGTTTAAAAGATAACTAGAAGTTTCATTCATCTTATAGGGTGTTTTCGTTAGAGTTCGTGAGATCCTGCATACCTGAAGAGAATACCATTCTTCACGGTCTATAAACACGCGGATTCAAGGGCCTGTGCTTCTTTTCAAGCATAGTTACTATTGATCATGTCTACTTTTAATCTCGGCATGAACAAGAAATAAAACGTTCTCCAAATATTTCCGGACATAACTAAATCCTATCGAAACATTAAATATGTATTATACTCTAAGGATGAACGATTGCAGTCCGGAATGGTAAAGTTTCACACTTTACTCCACATCACTTGTGGTATATGGAATATTAAATTCGCGCGAGGGTATGTGAAAACCCTATCTAACTGCAGAGCATCAGTAAGAATATAGGTTATGTTAATTTTATGCGCAGGTACGTAATACCCCGACGGAGTTGTAATATTAATTGATTCAGAATCATTTTCTGAATCGATCTAGGCTTGCCTGTCTGCTTGCCTGATAACTGTACATGCTTTTTGTGCTCAACAGATAGGTTACAATTTTTGAGATATTTAAACGAAATTTGGAATGACGAGGTGTTTTGGGCTGAGGCTTAAGGAAGAAGCAAAACAATTGCAATTTCCAAAAATTTCTCAAAAAAATTCGTTGAGTATTAGTCTGCCCATGGTAGTAATTTGAGATAAAAGCTGTGCGAGACCACAGCTTCCAAAATTTCCCATGAAAAGTAAGGTTCTATAGCCCAATAAAGACTAATTCTTAATACTTTCTGAAAAGAATGAAGTTCGACCGAAATCGGCCCATCTACTTTTGTGTTCAACTTTGGGGCGAAAAGATTTGAAGACATTTTCATGAAATTTTTTACACTGAATACGTTTTTCATCTAAAGAGGAATTCTGTGAAGACTAGATTATAGTATTATTTTCGCAAATCACTCCACGTATAACATTTTGTTTGTAAAACAAAGTCGTTGCGAATAGGTGTGCGGTAGGGGGCACTCGATCTTAGCCCACAGGTATATTCTTTACTGTTTTCTAAATAATATTGAAGACCGTAGATTCATTTTTTTTTTAAATTTTATATCGGGACCATCAGTTTATCCCTAAAGAAAAAGAACGACTGGTAAGCTATTTTTATTTACCCATATTACGCTAAGGCAATCCCAAGGTGTTGTATGGAACTTGTGTGGCACTCCAGGTGACCTAACATTTACTGGCATATTTTTAAGCGAAAAGTCCATATCAGAAGGAAGCTCATAAAGCAGGCTTATAGAGCTGCCGTATACTTTTCATAAAAGGTTTTTTCAAATTCTTTCTTTACTTTTTGAAAATATCGCTATTAAAAACTAATAAAAATAATTAATCTATAAATGATATAAAAAGTCATTCTAAGCCGGATATAATTATTTTTTTGTTTTATTCTTTTTTCAAACTAAATCGTTAAAAGTCACACCTCTTTGATTATTATGCTGTGTGCTACGTCAATTATTCTTTACCATATGAGAGAAGAGAAGATTATAACTACGAAGCAAAGATAGGCGGAAACATACCCATGAGCGGAAAATTACCGCCAGAAGTTAATAATTTCGCCAGGTGTGCTTGCAAATCTCGCAAACTGCAATCTGCAAGTACAACACTTAAGTGCACGGACACACATTAGACGGACGGACGAACGGACAAGTTTAAGTGGATTCAGAAAATGGTTCAGAGAATGATTGAGAGTCAGTTAATATAGTATTTTGGAAATTAATTCAAGTTCGATTGGTGTAATAAAAAGAAGAGTGTTTTTGTACATTCGTACATTATATATGCTTACCCCAAACACGTACTTAATATATCCTTACCACAGTAATTGCATTATCTGAAATGAAACGTTTGCAGATTCTGTCATAGTTTTTGGCAAGTGTCGGCAACGTTCTTATCGGATGTAGTTAATTAATGTTGAACAAATGAAACGATTACAGTCAGGCAAGACGTAACTTTCGCAATTCCTTCCTTCCGCCTTGTGTGCTTTTCTTGCACGATCTTCTGTGTAAGCATTCAACATTTCGCAACTTTAGTACCTTTTCAAAAATTTCATTAATCTCTTCTTATTTTCGTCCATAAGTACCAAAAATTAGTCCTTCTGGCAATACTAAAACCAACGTTTTGCGGCAATTTTTAAGTGGTATCTGAAAGATACACCTATACGTTCCAAATCAGCTAAATTTAATTTTCATACCAAATCGCTTTTACGGATCAATTTTCGGTGTGATTTTTTTTTCTATATAACGGGTAATTTTTCGCAGAAAAGGGGTTCTACGATAAGGGATTCAAAAATTGGCTCATTTAATCCAAACTTTCCACGGCAATTTAATATGCCGAAATAGTATGACTTAGTAATGTTTTATGAGAAATTTTGAAAATCGAATGATTTATTCATAAGAGGATTTTAACAAAATAAGGTCTTCTATAGATAATGGTTGCGGAAGTTGTCCGATTCAAGCGGCTTTAAATAGTGTTCATCCTCAGGCCGAGATGTCTCAATATAC
>NW_023998491.1:2166176-2173317 GCF_014805625.2 Glossina fuscipes | reverse complement strand
AAAAAAAAAAAAAAAGTTTTTTTCCAATCTCTCGATTCTCGAGTTCCATATTAGACACATTAGAGGCAATTTCAGATCGGTAAATCTTGGTAATGATATCTGTAGGTAACAATCGTATGTCTATGGTAAGATAACATTATACTTCAACTTATATTGTTTTTCATTCGATCTAATTTTTAGGATAATAGTGATTTACATTCAAATTATCCGAAAAATTTGTTGTTCTTTGGTTAAAATATGAACTTAAAAATTTAAAGAAGAAATCGAAGAGTTATTTTAATTGTTTCAAATAAGTTTAGACAAGTTTAGAAAAAACAGCTAATTTTTAAGACACAAATGTTGCTTGTTTCACGGAAGTTGAGAATAGTTTGACCTGAAAATCACTCTGCTAAAAGCTAAACATAAATAAATATACATGCATACAGATGTAGTAAGGATGTCACTATGGGTATCGAAGATTTCTTCTATACCCCGAAAAATTGGGGAAAAGTATAATAAAATCTTATAATAAAAGCAAATATTGGTTGATGATTTTTTGTCATTGTAAGCGACTTTAAAACTCCCAGTGAAATTTATGAGAGCAAATATGAACCGACGATCCCACATGTACGACACAGCCAGTCCAAACTACCGGGTTGACCGTCCTGCTCAGTTTAATGTATCTCATTAAACCGATCAGCAGCGTCCACATAAACATCTACGAAAAGCAAGGAAATAACAGTTTTATAAATTTTTCAAATAACTTTTAATTCAGTTGATTATACTTCGAAAAAACTAAAGCCACAACTTACATCTTTTAACAACAATAGCTTAGTTTTATCATGTAATTCTTTCTATGTCGTACCATCTAAGACTTGGTGTTAATGGATCGGGGCTTACATTATTGTACAAACCGCGATTTTGTAAATGGTCAGCATTTACTATCAAAATTTGACGAATAGCATCAAGAACCAACATTAATACTATCGGTTTTAGCCAAGCGTAAAAACCGATAAATGGTGCTTGTCCACTACAGAGGATGTAGAAACGTCGCAAAACATCAGCTATATGCAGCTTACTTCCAATACTTCCAACATTTGTGTTTATCAGGCAGTATACCATGATATTTCCAATAACTGAAAGCTGCTTTCACTTTTAAATAAAGAATTGTCGAATGCGAAACAGGTGAGCATTAAAAATCGTGGCAAATTCATTATTCGTTCCTTTTTGCGGTGCAAATTGTTATCTATTTATATATCGTTAACGAAAGAAGTCTTTTTTTCCAAATAATGTTGCAGATTTCTTTATATCAATTATCTGGATTTTAGTAAATTTGCTATATCGCTGGTACAACCTCAAAGACAATTTTCGAATTGGGACTCCAACTTTGTCAATAAAAATACTGCAATATAGATTAGTTATGCACATTGGATAAGTAAAAGAATGGGAGAAAATGGAAGAAAAAAAGAATTTTCAAAAATCATGAAATATATGTACATTTTGAATTTCTGCGCCTGATTTTCAGGTTACTTTTATGAATGTTTTTCGGCTTATTTATTCCTCAGCAGTAGTACCTACTAAGTCTTCGTCAGGCTATGAGAAAGAGGCATCTTATAAGTATTCTTACTTTTCACTTTACTTTTTTTGGAAACAAATCTTCTACTTGTTGGCTGCCGCGCTTGTTAAACGCGTCAACGATTAGGTGGCAGGCATGTTTAATTTACTCGTTTTGATGTGGTTTTCATTGCAATTCGTAGAAGGACTCTTCCTTTTCTTCTATTTACATTTTGTTCATTCTTGGCGGTGTTCTATGTTATTGTAAACATCTATGTTAAGAAATTTCATTTCTTTTAATGCCATAAAACGAATAATGGAAATGAAGTGAGTTAAGAGGAACTCCGGCATTTTCAATTAAGACGCTGTGTTGCCATATTTGTACAACTTTAGCTCTAACATGCGCTGATATATTATTAATAAGCATCGATAAGTTTTTGTAATGGGCATTGCATTAAATTATACAATTGTATCAAAAATTTACTGCGTTTAACGTCCAAATCAAGATATTCGCAACGAACCTGGCTTAGTTTAGTATAACTCAACATAAAAGAACAAGCAACCTACACTAAAAAGGAACAAGAACAAGCATGGTCTGGTGGCGACTCATCTTGTGTCTTAATCTAAAATTAAATAGAAATAAATAGCTAACTTATTAATGACAATCAGTAAAGATAAATTTAAACTCACCATTGTATTACAGCGATTATTGCGAGGAGGGGGGAGTTCTGGTGTTCTGTTAAATTATTAATAACAATAACTGATGATATTTAGGCATGTTATCGGGAATCTTTAAAATAAAAATATATTTAAAAAAATATCTTTCGTTTCATTGTTTACGCGGAAGAGCTGACGTTCGGAGGAGCTGGCACACAGAAGAGCTGACGTGCGGAGGAGCTGATTTTCATTTATAAGTTAGTTATTTATTTCGCGCCACCGTTTTTTCTGCGCAGGCGTGGCGCACGCGGAAGTGGACGGCCAGTCATTATCCTCTTGAATTCCAACGGCTTTCATTTCTTCCCCCATTTTCTCGGCGAAGTCTTTTCGTGCCTTTAAGGTGTCTTCCTTTTCGAACCCCCGGAATTTCTCCGTTTCAATTAGTGTCGACATCACCTCGGCGGCCCACACATATCCAAGTTCTTGCGCATATCATAGGTACGCTCAAGATTTGGTATGGTTGGACGTTCCTTGCCGATCCAGCTGTTGCAGACGGTGCCTGATTTTTCGTAAATTGTATTTCACACCGGGAACTGGCCCCCCCTGGGCACGCCACAAATTGGGATAGTCTCGAAGAAATCGGCTGAGGACTTCGTGGAGCTCCTCATCGCAACGGGTGGACATACTCGTAAAAACCTTCTTTATAATATTATATATAAAATTCAAGTTTCTAGTGGAATTCCATAAAATAAATAAATAAATAATAAAAATAATTAGATACTAAAAGTTATAGACTAAAAGTATATTTAAGTATTTATTTATAAATAGCTATTAGAAAAATAAAACAACGATCAATTTTTTACAATTAACAATACAAAATTATAAAAAAAAACTTAAATGTAAATTTCAAATAGATAATAAAAACAAACACATACTAAATCCTATAAACTAAATATTGCCAGCTCCGCCTTTTATTTATTTTCTTTATTTTTGTTTTTTGGTCTTTACTTATTTGTTTTTATTCATTTTTTTCATTTATTTATTGAATTTTTAGTACTGTGAACTGAGGAATTAGCAACACCGCCACAAAATTGCTTAATGTGTATCTTATGAAGATTTTGACCGAATTATTATTTATTACAGACTATTCTTCTTGGCCTTAGCGCTGTAAACTGTCTTGGAACAAAAACTTTGTTGATGAAAATATTTTAAGACAAATATATTGGTCTCTTGCTTGCACCACCCTATTAACCCTTTCGCATGCGTAACTTGAAAGCATTTTCTGATCGAATTATTGCAAATGGTATTAAAAGAAACTCTATCGTGCATGAATTCTTTCAATATGACGATACCGTCGATAGCAACTTTGTTTTAAATAACGGTTGCCAGATTGTACCTAAATTGTTTTGTTCATTTGTAATCAGTACAAAATTAATAAAAGAAAGAATTTTTTTGCACAGTCTGTCGTTGGGGTGTACGCAGCCAACTTCAGCATGTTACTCAATTGAATTAAAGCAATTTCATCACCAATGAGTCAAACATAATCTAGAAAGCAAAAAATTAAATATTTTAATAAAAAAGGATCAATATTTCATCAGCACGTGAAATTTTAAATATCATCAAAGGATTTCTATTTGGATTATGGATCTAAATTTAAGTTAACACCCCCTAATACAAACCAAAAAAAAAGAAAAAAAGAATTTTGACTTCATTAAAATCTTTAAAACGTGGAGGGACAGTGGAGGTAGATAATTTTAAATATATACCGAATAATAAATTTAACATATTTCATTTGTATACTGTCAGAATGCTGCACGTGATTTTGTGCGAAATTTGTTGGAGAAATCGCAAGCGGTCCAGCAATGTGTATAAGTAGTTGGAGTGGTTGGATGGAACGAATAAAACAAAGCGTTTTGAAAACCCTTTAGCGAGAATAAGTAAAGAACTTATTATTCCTATTATTTACATATGGTCATGGTTTGATCATTTTCTTTTGGGCTTCCACGAATTACGTAAAAGTTATCGTTCAACTTATGCATTACTGGATAAAATTTGTGATTTTTTATATGTGGTCGGCTTACCCGGCTTATAGTAAGTATAAGGAGTTCCACCTTTATCTTAACTTTTCATAGACATAAGTTGGAAAGCCAACTTTCTTTCAATTAAGTCATCTATAAAAAAAAATTAAATTAAATCAATTTATAAAACGTTCATAAAGCATTTAAGCAGTTCCAAGTTTTTCAATTTTCCAATCACCATTAAACCTTGATCGTTAATGTTACCACATTCGGACACTTGCAGCACTTTTAGAGACTGAGTTAAATAAACTATCATTGAGACCTTGAAAGCAGTACCCCCCCATGCCCCTATTTGATTTTTACTCAATTTTTCACGTTTTTCATTCAAATTAGATTGAAGCTCCATTCATTTGATATATTATACGAGTTTTTGTTTAAATTTAATCGTCAGCGTGCATGCTCAACATTGATTTTTTAACAATAGCTATGTATAAATTCCTTTTTAGCAAAAAAATAAAGTACACGAATAATCTTCAACGAACTTTAAGGATCACTATTGCGTTTCCCAGCGCTCTCGCTAAAACTTGTACGTATCTTTCAATTCATATTCGTTTTTTGAATGCAAGAGTTGCTAACAAATACAGACTGACTCTTTGAATTCTCCTCAATTGTAAACAAATAAAAACTGACTTTTACAATCATTCCCAATTTTAAACAAATACAGAGCTTACTCTCAGATGTTACGAAATTCAGACGCTTACTCTCAGATGTTACCAAATTTTTTGAATTACTTTCAGATGTTACGAAATTTATAGTCGTTTTTTCGATGCAACAGTTGTTAACAAATACAGACTGACCGGTAAAATATATTTACTTGATCGTGAAGTAGAGCGAAGCTCCATTCACTTGATATATTCTACAATTTTTTTTCAAATTTAATTGTCAGCGTGCGTGTTTTTTTTAGAACTTATTGAACACCACAAATAAGGAAATATAAACATTGTTATTCAAGTTGATATAGTGCGATCATTAAGATCATTCTTCACGATGTCTCAACGAAAAAAAAAAACGGTTAAAATCTACTCGTTGTTCAAATAACATAAATTATTTTACTTCTTCTAAATGTTCTTGCTACGGCAGAACATATACTAAAATTGGAACAATAATAATACTTCTTCTAGAAACAAAAACCGTTTCCTTAATATATTTGCTGCAGTAGCGGCCGCTTTTAAATCTTTGATATATCCGCCTGGGTGGCCGAGTAGGCGAGAGTCTCGACTAGCAACTCAGTGGTCGTGGGTTCGAATCTCAAGTGCGGTAGAGTTTTTAATAAAGGCCGATAGCCGTAGATGCTAGTGCTTTTAAGAGTTTAGTCTTAGAATTTATTTCTCTGGCGAAATTAATAATAATAATAATAATAATAAATTGATTTTTAAAGCATCAGACCTAAGTGATGATTTTTAATTTATTGTTTCAAATCATACATTTCGTTTGAAACTTGTTTTATTTATTTTCGATTTGGATCATTTTTTGCGAAATTGACTTAATCGTTAAATGAATAGCGATGAAGAGCTGCATTATATCTTTTATGTAGAAACGTTTATATAGTGTTTTTTTTTTAATTTTAGTTTTCTCTTTGACGGTTTATTTTCCATCTTTAAATTTTTATTGTTTCCATAATGGATATTGGCATTTTAAAAAACGTCATCAAATCCCTAATGTTTTCCTACCCGGAAAGCATGACTATACAATAATTATGTCGTGATTACAATGAAGAAGAAGGTTAAGACATACTGGATGCTATAAAGGTAGGAAGTTTTGGTTTATAGTTGCTTAAACATGCATTTAAAACTTTCTTTCTATTCATTTCAGATCGCTGGTGATCGTCCTAACGCGGTGGTTAAGGCCGAATCGAGTGAAAATACGAAACACATAGAGAAGATGATAAAGAAACAAAAGAGACCACGGAGAAAAAAGCCTCAATAATCAGCATTTAACATGTATACGACGAGGGACCAACAACGTCGGCGAAAGCAGCGCAGAGGGAGAAGAGTAGACGCATTGTACCCGCTGCAATCGAAGATGAAGGCCAGGAAGTAGCTCAAAACTTAGTGGACGTCGAGGCGCTGTGCACACAAATGAAGAAACAAGATATTCTCAGACCGAGGATATGGTATATGCTTGCGGTTACGACGACACGAAAAAAGTTACAAAGACGGAAGAATACCGAACAATCCTCGTCTTAGGTGTACGTAGCCTGCTAACAACTTTTAACGTGCTAATCAGCGCCATTCCCATAACCAGCTATAGCGGAGATCCGAACTAGGCAGACGTTTAGCTATCGCAGAGGAAATCGGACTGGACGTGAAAGCAGTAGTCTGCTATAGGAGCAAACCAAATCTGAATACACTGAGAAAGGGAACGGGAAGTGCAAACGGAAACGAGCTGATGGTACCATGTACGTAATCCCACGAATGTTCGATTACATACATCTGCTCTATGCGTTTCGAGATAATGTTGTTAACAGCAAATTGTTTGACCTCACTATCGTCACCAAGGCAGAAATAGAAAAAAAGCACATCTCGAAGTACCTAAAGAAGAGAGATGGTTGCCTATTAAATACCTCAGCTCGAACGTACAATGAATTTATACAATTATTAACCCTCGCAACGGTAGCATCCTTGAAACTCGCTACGAAACGAAAAATTATTAAAGGAGCAAAAGAAATGCGAACATATGAAGTCATCGCTGCTCTCACTAAATTCAACACAATTTTTCACAGTGGCAAGATAAGCAGCGCCAAATGGGAACGGAAGAAAGAGGTGCCAGCGGAAGTTAAAAAATTTCAACTTCATGGAAATAATGGATGGCCTGCTGGAGGCTTACCCTGGCATAAATATCCACGCCTACAGGGTAAGCCAAGACCTCTTGGA
>NW_023998491.1:2143770-2166166 GCF_014805625.2 Glossina fuscipes | reverse complement strand
GAGAGAAAGAAAAACGGAGAGAGTTTTTGTGAGTGCGGATAAATGGTATGTTTTTTTATAGACATACGGTCAGTTGAAAAGTTCGCAGAAGGATGTAATGAAACAAGATAAAATTTTTCAGAACTGAGAAACATATGTAAATCCGAAGGTTTTCTTCTTCTTCCTCTACGAATCAACAACGGATGATTAACTGATTCGCAGTGGGAGTCCGTCAGTTTAACAGCCGATAGCCTGTGTTGCTAGTGCTCACTGTCTTTTTTTAATCTAAGAATTTATTTCATTAGTCTAAAATTATAATAATAATAATAATAATAACTTTTCCAAAAAGAATATTCTAGCCGAAGCATTGGCTAGAGGAAAATAGATGTTGTTATCGCGCTAAATTGTCAACAACAGAGGAGGGCTACTTGAACGATTTGCCGTGTGACTCCGTCAGCTGAGCTCTTTCAAAATATATATCTCAGAGGCAAGGCGTTGGCTCGAGCAAAAAGCATTTTCATTCTTCGTTATATGAGGCCTTTTTTCATGATTTTTCGCATGCAGTTAAAACAAAAGGTTTCTGCGATACTTTCTACTTGTTATTTGCACAGCTTGATCGGATAATTAGTAAGCTATGTTTGACTATGTGCAATTTCGTTCGCCCGTTAGTGCAGGCTTAAATCTTATGTGGGCTTGGAAGCTTTTTCTTTGGAAAACATAAACAGCTGAAAGTAAGAAAGTTTTATTCGAAGTGTTCTTGATTTGAATTTAGCAAATGAAACGCTTGTGCGTAGCTTTCTCAAGCTTAACCGTTTTTTCAAAATGTTTCTTAAGATTTTTGCGGTCTTCAGAATTTTATTTAAACTCAACTTCGTATCATTCACAATTGCGCATAATCGTAAGTGGAATTAGAATTTAGATAAACTTATTGGACTTATTGATCTATTGATCTAGAATGAATGAATATATATTTAGATTTATTTTACTGCAACTCGACAAGTTACAACTTACAGACCGTACATTATTCATATGAAAAATGAAAATGCGGCAAATTTGATGATTTTTCTAGTGATCCGTAGATGCTTGGCCACGAACTTTTCAAATGACTCTCGGCAACTCAAAATTGTATTGTACTTGAAGCAAAGATAAATCATAAAACCAACCATCAGAAGGCTTCACAACTTTAGTAAACGATCAGCAACGACAAAGTTAAGATTTCATAATAAGAAACTTTCAAGCAGTGAAGAAAAATTAAACGGTGCACTATTTCATTTAACTGAAACAATTAAGTAAAGTTGCTTTAAGATTAACCTCATTATGAAGAAAGTGAGTATACTTAGTAATTAAACGATGAATTAAGTAAAGCATTTAAAAAAGGAAAAAAGGAAATTGAAATATCTTGACACAAAGCGTGAAGAATTAATTAACTGTTTTGATATGACATCAGTAGTGACAATGTAATATCGCGACAAACTTTAGTTTAGCAGTTTACAAGCAAAGTGTGATAGTTCTCTGCTATATAAATACATGCATGCATATCTACGTTCGTATGTATATTTAAATGTATTTATATATAGTTATCTGTATACATATATACATATATGTAACTTCCTAGCATAAAAGCAATGCGAACAAAGTTACAAGAAATTAATTATTATTACCTTTAACAGAATGAAACTACTTCGATATCTCTGCTTTTAATGCTATTAAAAGGAACATGAAAAGATTTCTTACTTCCTTTGTAGCTTGCGCTAATTATAGGTATAATATAATTATATGCGATATAATCATTCCTGGCACATTATACAACTTACACGTTAGGACAAGGATTCACTTAAAATTGAAGTAAATTCTATTTTGATATAAATATTCTATGCCGATCCAATCAGCGGGCTGCGAGATGGGCGTAGAAAAAGTTCATTAGTCAGTTTGTGCCAGAAGTTTGCATTGAAGATATAAAAATGACTGAAAACAGATGTTGTGTATGTATGGAATGTGTACGCGCAGCAGTAAATAATTATTAAAAAAACTGAAGCACTTTAGCGCCCACCCTTAAATATCCTACACCACCCTACAGTCATTCATATAACGACTTTTCAAAATGAGGCATTATATGGGACGTGAACATAATGTTGTCAATAGCGCCCGTCCTTGGACCACAATATTTCTGCATAACAAATTTTCATCAAGACATATCGACAAGCGCGGTTATAGATCGAATACAAGACGGAGCTTGCGTGCAAGCTTGGATCGATTCAAAAACCGACTCCGATTCGATCGGTTTACTAAAAGCTGGGTTTATCTCAAAGCCTTCTCTGTGTTGCACACATTCACACGAACTTAATACACCCTTGTATCGCAACGGTGGACGGTATGAAATAGTTAGGTATGAAACTTATCTTAATGTACAATTATTTTAGGATATCAAAAGGGAAATACTTTAAATCCGTTGTGTAGTAACATAGAGGAAAGAATTATTGGTTTTTAAAACGGTTCGTGAAAAATTTATTAAAAATAAAATAAATGGATGTAAAATTTTAGAAGGCCTTAATCTCAAAATTCAGGATTTGCGGGTTGAACACAACGAAACAGGACGGTCAGACAGACCGACAGGCTTAAATCTATTCAAAAAGTGATTTTCATCGAATCGAACGGTGTAATCAAAACTGGGTCTCTATCAAGTTCTTCTCTATGAATGCATACATCTGCACAAATTTAACATATCCTCGTACGATAAGTGATGTAGGGTATATGAAAAAAAGCTATGTAGATTTGCTTATGAATTGTATCGTAACGCGGGCCTATTGGAGTTACTATGTGAAACTGAAGCGAATAAGCGATCACATTTTCAATTTTGCCCCCTCCATCCCGTTCGTATTGAAGATGTCCCCAGAGATGGTGCTCATCTAAAAAGAAAAAAGAAAAGAAAAAGCATTCGCATTATTCGTTCTATATTATTCTATATTAAGACGATTTGATAATAATTTTTTTATCAGGCTCGTCTTGACTTAGAAAGTAGAAACTTAATAGTCCTCTGTCATCTTTACCAAATCCTTATCGAGGGCTGCTTCCGCGTCCGAAGATTGACCAAATTTATATTAAAGAATGAAAAGAAAGGGAAGCTTACTATTACTCGCGCATACCCAAGATAAAGTAAATAACGGAATTTTTTGACTTTTGTGGTCCATCGAAGATGAGCACTCTTCTAATCTTGGGCGAAAACCACTTACATCTTCATTATCGCGTTTTAAAAGAAGTATTCTTTTTAAATTAATGGATGATGACAACTTTGTAATAAGGAAGAGAAGAACTGCAGCAGATTATATATGGGGTATATATACCATCTATAGTATCCCAATTGCAGTGAACTCTTAATTTTACCCTGATGAAAATCAATTAATATTAAGACTGGTTGGTAAATCGGTGAATTTTCTAAACACCTGAAAATACGTTTCGAACCCGGGAAACTGGTTATCGAATAATTCGCAATTAGCAAATCTTATCTGTCATCTTATCCCGAAATTAAAAACTAATGATTACGTTTAATCGAAACTGCAATGGAAATAATTGAAGAAAAATTATTGATTTAATGCGTAAGAATTTTCCCAAAATAGATATAAAACGCATTTAAAAATGATAGCTTCAAAAAATTTGTATTTGATTTTCAAGTTGTTTAAGCTGGTGAGAACGCAAAGGGCTTGCTGTCGTTAAAGCTGGCACCAGCCAAGACCTTAAAGGCGGAGGAAAAAGAAAGGCAAGATTTTCTGAATTTTCATTTTCTAGCCAAAGTGTGCATACCATGGATATTTTTGACGACATGCTAATTATTGCGACTTGTCCGGAAGACGTACTTTCGGGATGACGTTTGGATTTCAAACTTTGTCTTGTTATATTTGTTACGTCAAAGCAAACCTGGTTGATTGAGCGTGTCATAAGAGAACGTATTACTTAGCGTACCGCTCGTGAAAAATAAGAGGACTACTGCCTTCATTAGAGAGTTGCGAAGTGAGGAGTGAATGAGGTACATTTAAGACTTTATATCTGATATGAACTAGAGGAAAGAAGCAATGCGTGGATCGCTTATAAAAACTCTTGCGACACAGTACGAAGTCAAGTTGCAAACGGTCGGATCTATCAAAGAAGATTTGCCATGTTTCACTTCACAGATTCCAGTTTCAAGGAGGTTCGTTGATGTAGGCGGCAATGGCATTTCCAAATTAGCAAAATAGTTCAGATGTTTGAGACGAAAAACCTTGTTGGAGACAAAGTAAGAACAAATACAAAGTTCATAAGGGAAGTAATTCCAGCAATATGAAATTGTCAGTACAAATGGTCTCTCGAAAATCAATGTAGCAATCGGGAGAATGTGAACTTGAAGGCTTATGTGACCCGTTGGGAGAATTCAGTTCCAAAGAAGATCGGTAATTGATCGTGGAGAGTAACACATTTAACCACTTTAACGCTCAATTGCAAAGAAACTCGTCATCCGTCGTCATCGATTGCTAAGGAGTACAAGCACATCAAATGTTTTTCAAAATCAAATGTTTTCCGCCAAACTATTGTCTACATAAATAAAAAATAACTCTACCATCCCAAACTAATTCCTATGGTCCCCGCTGTTTATAACCGAATCTGGAAAGCAGATAGCTTCATATATTATTTGTGAACGTGTCAAGGCCTCATTCTTTTCTATGCGTGTAATGGTTCAATGACACTTTCTCCGTCTTTGAAACTTCATGTCAATATCTCGTTTGATTATCTTGATTACATATCATAAGGTACGCGTAAAGGAGTGCAGAAGCATTTCTTAACACTTCAACTTAATTGCTTGCACTTAACAATTCATTAGTGATAACGAAGATAAAAAGTAAAGATTTATTCCAGCTCCTTAATAAGGAATGCATGGACGTAGCCAGATCTTCGTTCGACCTAAATCATACAAACGGGCAGGGGTTTTATTACGAGTACTGCACACCTTTTGTTTACGTGATCTGCTGAGATTAAAGCAAAAGCCTGAATTATTCGCGCTTTAGAAATTCCAATAAAAATTCCATGAACTTTACGGCACATGGTACAAATAAGTATTCTATAGATCTGATGTTAAAAATTTGTGTCTTTGATAAACATAATGTCTCTCCGTATGAAGTGTTATTTTAAATCAATTCCTAGAATTCAACAGAGTCATTGTTCACGTAAACACCATCTAGTTCGAGCCAAGAAGAGTCAATATCGTTCCTCGTTAGAGGAAGTATAGTAAGCAAGAGTGTATGAGCCAATCATAGAGTTAGCACAAAAAACCGTGCCAAACTACTACCCGCTATGATTAATGACGCGGTCCGATTATTTCTATTGAGTCTACCAGATTCTCAGATGTAACCCATTTGCTTGCTTACGAAAGTACAGAAAATGAACCTCATGACTTGAAAGAATGTTGCTTAAAAAACTAATATCTTGACCATGCATATCTGGCATCCAAACAATGAATATATCTGAAAACTTCGCAGCTTTTATTTGCCAAATGTCGTCACAATGATAGGTACGTTGTTGGCAGTTAAACCGTGGCGCGAAGTTTAAACTGACATTTCATATTGAAAGAACAATTAATCTTAATATTATGCTCCCCCTCTACTATTCTTACCAAAATCGTGCTACCGCGTATAAGTGCCAGGTGCCTCTTAAAAAAAGATTATAATAATGCTGCATGTATAGGCAGCATACATGGCTAGTAAAGTATGGTTCTTATATCCTGAGGATAAAACGCAGATAACCTGTAAATTTCAAATTAGCGATAGCTACCTGATTGACTAATCGGAGCCTGGATAAAGGTTGAAAAAGAATCGGAGTCAAGCCAAACTTGTTCCCTTAAACGAAGTTTTGAATTTAACATTTGTAAATTCGACCGACAAGCCGACAGACTGACCGATCGATTTCTGTTCACTTCTAATGAGAAGCATATGTTTAATGCCTGGACGTCTCTTCAGTAAAATACTATGACCATTTAGTGAAACCGATACGTATAAATATGTATCGTAAATGTTTTGTACGGGGGTCTGCGGATCATGTAAAGTGTTAAGTGAGCAATTGAAGTGAACTGAAAACTTGAAAACCACTCTAAGGCTGTTACTGTTTCTTTTTTGCTTTTTTTTCTTCGTAATTAAGCAACTGTGTGTAACACTTTATAAGACTAAACTGTTACTGTGAAACTGCATTTCCTACTTGAGCAAATAAACGCTAGACGGTGACGCTACATCTCTTAGCTGATCAATTGGGTGCAATGCCCTTTAAGCGAAGCGCACAGCGTTAAATATAACTTCAGTTAGTCAGTAGTCATAGGCGAGAGGAAATGCGTTTAGAATTTATTATAAATTCATTAAACAGTAATCAGAACACATAAGAAATTTGTATAACATTTGTACAGAACTAGAGGGCTGGTTGGCTGCTATCTTATCATAAAATAAATAACTTTCCCCTCTTTTGTTAATTATTGCTACTATTGTTAATATTACAATGTCTTTATATCAATGTTTCTTTATAAATAATTCCACAGATAAATATGATTATTGGAGTTTTAACCGAAATTGTATTTGACTTTATAGTTTGCGTAACATTACGTCAATGTTGAGGTTATGTTTGATCTACGCGAGCAGTATCTATGCCAAAGTGGAATTAGTGCTGTTCATAGCTTTAGATCGCGCGCTGCATCGAAATATTACGCTTGTGGCTAAATATTACTACTTTACGAGTGACTCGATACAACTTAATTACTGAAATTTAAGATTATGTTCGATATCTATAAACTAAAATTCTTTCCATATTTTTTTCTTACGCGGCACTTCCACTTTCGTATTATTTTCCATTCCAAGATCCCATAAAAATTAATTAGGAGTTACTTGGTAAATCGGTAAATGTGGAGTCTATGTTCAATCTCTGCGAGTAGCATTGCTCTCCTTGAAATTTTCCGCTCTACACCGTTAGATTACATTAAGGTAATGCTCCATCTCTGCAACTAAACTACAATATGTTAAACGTTTCTTCATGCACCAATATTAACACAGTTTTCCATTCCAAGGTCCCGCAAATGCTAAGCAGAAGTTAGTCCCGCATGAGCAGTCTAGTAGATACGAATCGCGACCACAAAGTCAGATTCAAATCTCAGTGCGATAGAGTTTTACTTTGGTCGCTGCTATAATGTGCGCTCAGTCGATAACGGCACAACCATTATCGATTGGGTTCAAATCCTCACTTCCTTTTTGACCGCGTCACCGCGTTACGCGAACAGGAAACATACACAACAAGATAGTTTTGCATGCCAAGGTTCAGCATGCGCTAGAGAGAACTTAAGAAGATTATATTTGAACTCTGCGAGTAGCTTATCACAAAATGAACTGAAACTGATCACTTGCTGGGCCTGAATAAAAAGTTTACTTTCGATTATGACTGCATTAATAAATGCGTTGAAGCAATTGATTGGTGGAAGTTGCACTTATGCACACTGAAATTCGCTTCATAATCATATAAATTGAAAATTGAGGTTATATTCAATATCCGTAAACTGAAAAGCACTTTGTATTTCTTTATATCGAGCTCGCCTTTCGAACATCAAGCTCGAGCTCAAACCTAAAATGCTTAGAAAAACTTAATTCGCCAATTTTAAGGTTATGTCCAATTTCTGCAATCAGTGTACCGCAAACTTAAATTCCCTCCACAATCCTAGTACCTACTACCTAAGCATCACATTTGCGATCCATTTCAATCTTCCAAATATCTTGATGCAAATATTTGGTAAATGTTGAGGTTATTTCTACTTTTGAGCGCGAGCTTTCACTGTCAATTTACTTCACACACTTTGCATGTTTTTTAAAGCCCTTTTGAACGTTCTTTCCATGGAGGCAATGGAAAAGTGAAATAGGCTAGGAATATGCCTTTTTTCGGAGTCTAATCAGAATTTATATAAAGCGCGATTGCGTCACATATTCCGATAAACAATGCGAGCATTTCTTAAATTTTTGCTACGAATTTATGCACTTATTATTAAGAAAAAGAAAAGAGTAAAAGATTTTCCATTTCAATTGATTAAAGATTTTATTTAATCAAGAAAAAGTAAAAAGAAAAACTTTTAAATATTTGTAGATCATCTTGATAGCATTATTAATAAGCGTAGCAGTGTCCGCAAGTACTGAAACCGGCAGCAATAATGCTAATAAACATGAGCATGCTAACGATAAACATTTGAAAGCTGCTCAAGAAGGTCATAAAAAGCATAACGGACAAGAATTGATGCCTGATGAAACTCCAGAAAATAATGACCAGGCTGAGAAGCCAATACCAGCCGTGACTAATAATAATTCTCTCACTAATGGTAAACGAGGTCGCAGGCAACGTATCAATCATCAGCATGGTAAAGGTAAACGTATTAACAACGGTAATAACGGCAGTGCACACATTCACACACAATCGGACTCAAATGCTAATAAAAGCGCTCGCAAACACGCCAGATCGAAATCCCATTCAACTGTGGATAGCGAAAGACTTTCGAAACAGCATCGTAAACAGGGGCGTGGTAAACAAGCAAACTAAATTTTTAAAAATAAAAACTTTCAATGCAAAGAACACAAATATCTGCATATGTTAAGCGTGTATACATTAGGTAAAATTCTCCCTATTTTTTATCACACAAAAATGAATTTAAAAAAAATTTTAAAAAATGTTTCCTTTTTACACACAAAATAATTTCTAAAGGAAATAATAAAAAGCAATACTTAAACATTTTCTCATTTTAATTGTTTGTGTTTTATTTCGTTTTGTTTGTTTGTTTGTTTATGTATTTTATTTTTTATTTTAATGTGCAGAATTATAAAATCACTTGTTTTTGGTTTGACGGCTTCTTTAGAAGCCATAAAAAAAGAAAAAAATAATAATAATGGGCTTCTTCTTCACATGTTATTTATTCACTTTTCAACTTTCGCAATTTCATAACGGTTTTGCTTTACTTCACTCTACTCGATTACATATCATAGCATCGTACAGAGGTCAAGTTATGTTAATTACAGAAAAATAATTTCTAACATAAGATAAACGCAGAAAAACATAATACACCTAAGCCTCACTCTACGCCTGAACACGTTTTCATCATTTTATTCCCTCTCGTTTTTTGCCATCCCAAAAGTCATTTAAAAAGGCTGAAGCCAACAAAAATTGAACGTGAAGAGACGTAGCCGATAGCCTAGTCTTATTAGTACTAGCGCTAAAGCGATATGCTTGATCTAATATAGTCATATTGAATAGTATCTTACATGCATTTCGCACCAAAAGAGCTAATCTTGCGCATTTCCGTGTAAATCAAGCGATTGGTGTACACATTTTATCTGGGTTGTATTACATACAAGCGCACACGCGTGAGGCTTTCTATTATTGTTTTGGTAGAAAGCTGCAGAGAGATTTGCTTAAACCGCTTATTATTTTTTAAAGAAAAAATTACGAAAAGATAAAAATAATGTAATAAAGTGTAATGTAATGTAATAACGCAAGTAAAAGCAATAAGTATGTCATTGAAAATTGAATGGTTTTACAAGAAGACATATGAGAAAGTTGTGTACACCTTACGACGAATGCTTAACACCCCACCACCATATTACGAATATAAAATGTTACGTTCAACATGCACGCAGTTTATCGAGTTGTCGATTAAGCTTTTTAAAGGGTCCTAAGAAATGTTTATGTCAGCGTTTCATACCAACATCTATTAATTCTGAATTATAACATTTTTTTTTTTTGACCATGATAGTCGTGCCCTAATATAATGAGCGTTTTTCACCTACGTTGTGGGTCTTCCTCTGTCGTGTTTGTAATGAGTTCCAAATGAAAGGTAAACGTAAATTGTAAGTTGCGGTTGGGTGGTTTATGTAGCCGGATAGGCTTGGTTGAGACCACTTTCGAGCACGCCCTTAGACCGTACATTTTGAAATCGATTCAGAATTTGCTAGTGATCGAGAATATACATAATTTTTAAAGTGCCTAGGGACGCTGGAAACACCCGGGGTATAATTTTAAACTCTTGACGATGAATATGGAATGGTATGTATGCCTTGATAAGGAATCTCGGAGTTTGCAGAACGACATATAAATTTGAGAATTTCCTTCCTCAGATTATCAAAATTGTTTGACCAAAACTTCGTATCAGAAAAAATGAAGATGTTTTCTAGGAACGATCTTCTCTGGCTTTCTTGGTTTTTAGACATCAGTGAACCCTTTGTTTATAGGTACAATAAGAAATTTAACCACGTAATTATTTCTTCAGTCGAGCGACAACATCTGATACTGAATTTAAAATATTAGGTAAAGCAAAGAAAGAAAAAAGATAAGAAAACATAATATAATACGTTAGCTAATATTTCACCTAAATATATAAATAATTATTATGCTGGTCTAATAAATAAAATGTAAGGAATGCCGGATTTTGTATTATTTTATAGCACAACTTAAGGGTTACTGGTAAGCGTCTGGCAACCAGGGTTAAAACCTTAGAAATTTCGAAGAATAGAATTTCATATTTTGCCTTAATGAGTCCTTATTGTCTAGACGATAGCCAGCTTGTATAAACTTTCCCGATATTTGCTGGAGAGAATTAAAAAGCACAAAGTTAATGCGGCATGTCTTGACTTGAGCAGGATTAAGTTTGCTGATGTCCAGAGGGGAATATTTAAATTAATCTCGAGCGAAGAACTTTGTGCATAAAAGTTATATCTAAAAAGAAGCTGCATTTCTTAAGAATTGATAGTGCAATTAATATAAAGTGACTTCCGATAGAAAGAAAGTAAGGGGTTGGATTTTCATCCGAAAAAAATTTGCCTAATAAACATTGGTATTCATCGAATCCTAAAGGAAACTTACAGGGAATATGTGTTTTCACGGGCAACACATAGGTAATTAAATGATTAAAAAATGGTAGTTTTGAAATTAAGAACGAGCGCGGCTTGAACAGGCCAAGCGTAGATTTCAAACTATCTAAACTTTATAGGTTCAAGCCCATCAAGAACTCAAACACGATTGCTTTGATATTATGAACGTACAGTCCAGTTCCAGTACAATCCGAACACCTTAAATAAAGAAGAGCATCAGCATTTAAGTAACTAATACTTTTGAGCTTCTACAACTTTTGAGCATTAGAAAAGGGTGACTTTGGGGTTAAGAGCAAAGAGCAACTGAGACAAGACGTTCCTGAGTTAGGACACCATAAGATGACGCTTAAACTTGAAATGTCTAATATTTTTGGATTCCCATTGCTTTTACAATTTAAAAATTAAAATTTGGAGGTTAAGATAGAAGATAGCTGAGACCAATTTGAAGAAGCTAAACTAAAATATGAAAGAAAGAAATATACAATATAAGCCCGAAATATAGCAAGATTCCTACACCGCACGTGGTTCAGATCTTGGATCTAGCACGTATCAAGAACTGAAAACTCTTTTTCAAATATGCTAAAGAAAATGAATATTGTAATTAGTTTATATTATTCAAATATGTAGCGACAAAACAATGTTTAGATATATTCATTTCATTTCTCTAATTTAATCCAATGTAGACCGGTTGACGACGTTGGTATTCATTGATAGGTATACCTTTGCCGTAACCATAGCGAGTATCATAACTGCCGCCATATTTGAAGGTGTTTCCGTGATCATAACTAATATGTGGGCGCACTTTAACAGACGTTCCAGGAAACGAAGTACTATAGGATGGATTATAAGAATGACCAACGATAGGAGCACTAAACACGGGAGTAGCGAGAAGAGAAGTAGTAAGTAAAGGAGTAGGGGCAATTGCACCAACACCAAAACCAGGGCCAGGAATTATATTACTACCAACTCCGCCACCGTAGTAACCGGGATAGTACGCGATACCGTAGGTATCAGAAGTTTCCAAATCATCCTTAACTGCGTTGGTAGTTACAGGCGACGTTTCCAAACCGTATTCCTAGAAGAGGTCAATAAATTCAAAAAATTTGTAAAATTTGCATAAAAATCTTACCTCTTCTGCTGGAAATGCCAGGACACCGAGAGTTAATGTTATAAAACTAAAAATGAACAAACCCATAATCTCAAGATTTAGATTAATCTACAAAACTTCCTTAAAGAATCTTAATATTGTCAACGCAAAGAATTTCAAATCGTAACTGTCAATTGAGCGCGTTTTGCCCCCTATTTATATAGTAATGCAAATTAGAAGAATTCGTAAAAAAAATTAAAAATAATTAACCCAACAAACTTGTGTATCTACACTTACACTATTGCATAAATAAGAACTGTCAAGAGTATTTCGTTGTATACACCAATTGCGTTGGTACCCTTATGAGTTCTAGGATTACAATTTTTTCTATTTTCTATCTTTTAAGAAAATCCACCAATCAAACTACATAATCTCAAATGAGAGACATTGCTTTGCTATGAAAGTGCAAAATAAATGGGTGGTAAGGTCATTCAATTAGTTTAAAGTTGTCCTCGATTTGTCTCGATAGCACTAGTTTTGATACGTTGGAAAGTCAGTTATTATGTATTTTTGTGAGTTATGGATGTCACACCTAAAATTTGATTCAATTTTTTTTCTCTTTTTTATTATGACCAACCGGCCAGGGATGTCCTCTATTCGTCCAACAGAGGACGGTCAGAAAGACGTGAAGCAAGAGAATTAGTGCAGAAGTGGTATCTCAGCCTTCTGGGTGTGCGGCCAATCGATGTATGCTTCTGTCGAATGAGCGCTCACTATAGCTACGACCAAGTACAAGGGATATGAATGCATATTTTTGATACATTTATATAATAAAGAATATATATTACATTTCAACCAAACCATTTGTTTGAATATATATGGAAAGAGAATATTCTTTTTTTTTTGAAAATAGGATAAAATCTAATGCCACGCCTATAAAAATTGTATAAAACTATTCAGGAGATGTACAAGGGGATATGAATGCATATTTTTGATACATTTATATAATAAAGAATATATATTACATTTCAACCAAACCATTTGTTTGAATATATATGGAAAGAGAAAACTAAAGTGTATTTGAGTACCAAATGTTTGTTGGGTAGTTTATGGTAAACAAATTTACTAGATAGAATCTTATATCCCATAGAGAGGTTAGTAGAGCAAACCAATGCATTCGAAATTACATAAAACCCAGAACAATGTGAATGCATTGTCAAAATAGTGTTCTGGTATTTAAAATATTATTCAATTATAAAAATGTGATGCATTGATTTGATTTTCTTATTTTTTTAAATAAACTGCAACGTATATGGCTCCGTTAAAAGCAAAGAAAACAGCAAATTTTTTAAGCCATACTAACGAAAAAGTAAACGAAATGAAACAAAGTGGAATCGATACAAATTTGCTACTTTCAATTATTGCATTTCATATAGTTAAGCTTTTGTATACAATGCAATGAAACTGTCAGAATTTGACAGTGCATTGTTACACTTTTTACAATTTTTTATTTAGTTGTTGTTTTGCGTTCGTGAGAGAGTTGCGGCGTTTTTTCTTCGTTTTTGGATTAAATTTTTTCTTCTAATTCCTCTCTACATTTTTTTTTTTTTGTAATTTAAGCAAACATATTATTTATAAATCACTCATAAAAAAATTATTCAACATAAATGCATGTTTATGTCGGATACATTAAATAAAAAAAAGTGGACGAATGTTTAAGCAAACGATCACAAAATATAGAAAAAAGAAAAAAAAGTCAGCGCAACAGAAATAATCGCGTTTAGAAAAAAAAAATAAAAAAAAGTGAGTGCTATAAATTTTATTATGTTTTAAGATGAAGTGAAT
This sequence comes from Glossina fuscipes, assembly GCF_014805625.2. Taxonomy (NCBI): domain Eukaryota; kingdom Metazoa; phylum Arthropoda; class Insecta; order Diptera; family Glossinidae; genus Glossina; species Glossina fuscipes. The sequence goes on along the minus strand of NW_023998491.1, from coordinate 2,152,357 downwards.
TTTTCAGATATGTTCTTTACTAAGCTACCTTTAAAAAAGGATTTCAATAAGGGATTTATTAATAAAATTGTAAAATAGATTTGTTTTAACTCTACTTTTTTTTCTTTTTTTTACTAACTTCAAGTTACAAAATCACAGCAACAAAAAAAAAGTGATTTTCTTTTTTTATTTTGTAAATGAGAAAACTCACGCAGTAATATGCCAGCAGTTAGTCTGAGGAGTGCAACTGTTGTTATACTTGCGTTAGGCTGTCACATTTACTCTTATAGTTTGCCGGCCTGTATTGCGGGTATTGTATGTTATACGAGTCAACACCCAAAAAAGGGAATAAAAATCACCACAACTTCCTCGCGCTTTCTGCTACCGCTGCTCTCTCTTATTTGCTTGCTTGCTTGCTTACTTGTTGCTGCTGTGATTGTCATTGTGATGTGATGGTAATTTGCAAAATCACACCGAAATCGAGTAAAAAAAAGAAAAAAATTTTTTTTTTAAGAACAGCAAAAGAGACGTTAACAAACACAAAATACGTGTTTTTTAAATATTATTTTTGTATGCATTTGATGTTTAATTTGTTTTTGTGCATTTATTTATTTATTTTTAAATCTATATGAACATTTTATCTAAAAGTAAAAACAATTTTTTGTGATGTTGGTGTAAAAAAAAAGGATCAAAGAATGCAACAAGTTGTCGTTTTTATTTTGAATAAATGAGAAAATCACTGTTTAATCAAATCCTTTAATATAAGCGAGCCAGTGTTATAAAGTGCTCGTATATTTGGTTTTTTATAGTTTCAGTTAAAGTTTAAAACAATTTTTTTTTACTTTTATCCGAAAGGAATAATTATACAAAGTCTTTATCCTTTAAATCAATTAAAAAATTAAAATATTTGTGGTGAGAAAATTTTGCAAAGACTTGTAATAAAAAAGAAAAAAATTATGTAAGTTGTGCTATCTCCTGCGTGCCCATTTTCGCCTGTTTCATTTATTCAATTAAAAGAGAAATTCTTATCAACGGAGTTCATCCTAAAGCATATTGTTTTCATATCGAATTTGTAACGTAATAACAATAACTTAAAAAAATATTTAGGTTTTTAGAAAATAAAACGAGTTAACCTTTGACGTTTAATAAATGATATTCTAGTGAGATCCAGTAACTTGGGCAGCAGCAAGTATGAGTGGTTTTTATATGTCGTTAGGCCGGTACTTGCAATTAAACTGACTTCACTTTTTGGAGTTAGGTAAAAAAAAGGAAAATTACGTACTTTTGGTTGATCATATTAAGCAGTTTTAAGAGACAAAGGCTATTGCTTGACAATGGGGTCATTCGTACGCTTCATAATTGTTGTTTATGACATTTAGCTTTCCTACTAAGATATTTGAATTTGTAGAATCTTTCAACGCGACCAGTACAATCTTTCGCGAGCAATACAGCCTTTCTTTTTTGAGCTCAGTGGCAAACGGCACCGTCTTTATCCAAAATAAACATTGCCCATGTTGTTGTCATCATTTTTAGTTCAAACATGTGAATGAATGTCGTATGGTAAATGCGTCTAATAGGTATAATAGTGCAGGTTCAGCAGCCTTTTCGAAAATCTGCAATTCAATTACTATCAGAGACTACCCGAGCAGCAAAAAAGCGGCAAACTGTTGCATATGTCACTTATTGCCATTAGAAAGGTGACTCAAGTATTTCGCTTGCGTGTTAGGAATAGCATGTGTTCTAATTTTGCTAGGTTGCGCATTTGAACTTTTGAGACTCCCCTCTGAAACCTATCACTCAGAATAATTTCGGCTAGGAAAATATGATCTCGTTCATTCCTTCCCATCAACTAATCAGTGAATACCTTCGAAAGACTACCTTGTGTTTGTCAAATATCATAGTAAGATAATCTATGTAAGCAAAAGAAGCGGTGTACTTGCTCGGAAAAGAAAAGAGATATAAAAAATGTAATGCAGTCTTGTTTTTTTAAGTCTAATAGATTATCGTTCAAAAGATTATATATGGGCATAAAATCGGTAGGACTTTGAATTGTCAGTTTTATGGTAGAAAGAATTCATAGATTTGTTAAAGAATATTTGGTCCAGTCAGTACAGTCATTAGATTGCTAAACGATTTTAGGGATATATATGTATGTCACAGAAGCATAATAAATCTTTTAACGTCACCGGAAAATTGCATCTTACATGAAAATCATTACCGAAGATGTCTTATATTTTCACAGCAGTATTTTCTAATAAGTACTACAGTCTCATTAGAAAGATTCGACTCCTTTGCCGGTTCCTACGTTGATAAGATATTTCTTATCAATAATTTTTTTATTACGATTCCACAGTTTTCCGGCTGATGATTTGATTCTTGATATGGTGCAGGGTTGCTCTAAACAATCCTTTTTGATCACAAACATTGAAGTACAACACTTTTCAAAACTTTTTACGCCCAAGGAAACCTGAGTAAGAAAACCGAAATCATTGTACATTGTACAGCCACTTTCAGGCTCTAGTTTTGAATCATTAAATCATCAGCAGTTTCAACACAAGTACCGCCTTGGTAACCCACAAGCGAACATTTCATATTTAATTACAGTTATTCTTAATACTGCGCTCTGCACGTTCTTGGCGCCCATTGGTAGGCAATTCTAAATACAATTTTCATAGCCTGCGCCACTTGTGGTGCAAGAGTATATTAGGTTAGTAAGGATGTATGCAACGCCAAGAAGAACTTGAGACTGATCCACGTTTTATTATTCATAATATATTATATGTTTATATGATTATTCATATATAAATCGATCTAAGGAAAGGTTTTCTGTCCTTCTGTCTGCCTTGGTTTCCTGCGTTCAATTTACAGGCTGCGAGTTACGGGATATTGTGATAAAAATTGTTACTGAAACGTGTACCGGCCCATGCCGCGCACTTGTTTTGAAAAGTGTTCATATGAGTGACTATATTAAACGACGAATACATAATTGTGAACAATGCCTCGCTATAGTCTTTTTACAGACTAGATTAGATTAATAGATGAAATGGGTCATCTTCACTTATTACGATAGCTCAGTCTGATAACTGGGCACTCATAAATTAAAATCAAGCTCTTTGTTTGTTTGTCCAATTGAAAAAGATAACACTTGCGGTTAGGCTAGGCAAGGCCAAACTAAATGGAGAGGATTGTCTTTAGTTGCTATGGCAATCATACTGGGAATTAGCCAGCAAAGACTGCCTTGACAAAAATCTCTCAAAATTAATTCAAATAAGAGTGTGATCTGCTATCTTATAGGATATAGCGAGGAAATCATTATCAAATTCTATCAAATACGAAATGCCATTAATTAAATTGATTGAAGCCAGAAAGCGAAAATGTGACTCCATAATTTAACTAATAATTTCCTAACAAGATATGCAACATTTTCGCATGATTTTCAGAAAATGTGATCAAAAATGCATAAAGTATGAATCATCCGCATAAAAATGTGTTTATAATAATAAAATGTCTTTATTGTTGTTGCCGCTGCTGCTGCTGCTACTGCTGTTGCTGATGGTCTTGTTGTTGCCTCGCTGTGCGATACAATAACAGCATAATCACAATTGTATGGTATTTTTGCTAAAGAAAATAAGACAAGGAAAACTGTAGAGTAAGTGCATGGATACTTACGTATATATATATATGTATATATATATGTATATGTATATATATATATATGTATGTTTGTATGTATATTTACGACTATATATTTTTAAAAATGTTGCAATTTCATTTAAAAAAGATCCGAATCTTTATTATAGTTCAATTTAAAATGCGGAGACTTTGTTTTTTCTGAGAGCCGGCAGCAAACACGATCTATGAGTAAAGTATGCACTCATTCAACAGAGGCACATACGCACACAATAATAAGCGATTGTCGCAAAGAAATTGCATATCTATATATATATATATATATGTGTGTAACATACGTATATGGATAACGTGCCACAATTAAATGCAGGCGTACCATACGTTTATTACGTACATAATCATCTACATTAACACTACATTAACCGAAACATAGAGAGAAACTATAAGTTGAGTAATGTCGAAAGCAAAAAAAATATAAAAAAAATGAAAAAAAGGAAAAAAGCAAAAAGAGAGAAAAGAAAAAATTGAACGGAAAATACTGAAAACAAAGTGTAAGAAAAGTCATCAGACAGACTACTAGACGACAAATATTAAAAATTTAACACGAAGGCACACATGTGCTAAACACGTACATATCTAACTAGTAAAATTAATGATCATCATTGTCATATTGCATGCGACACATTGCTAATGATTATAGCGATCATTGTCATTATTATTATTATTATTATTGTTCATCATTATCATTATACTACATAGGGTATAACAAACAAGCTTTGTTATTATGATGCTAATGTTGTTAATATGATGCTGTATTTCATGTTCCTTCATGTTCATATCAAAGAAGAAGTGAAACTACAAAATAAATAATGGTATAAATGACAGAAAAGTTTCTCGTTAGTGTGTACGTGCGTCCGTGCCAGTGCATGTGTATGCGTAATCTTGGCGGAAGGGTGGAGGGAAATAAAAGCATGTCAATAAGTTAACAAAGTTAAAGAATACAATGCTTTCATCTTTGCTTTAAAGTAAACCACCATTCGGAGAACTATTCCACGGTTTTTAGACAATTTTGGAAATTTGGATTTCCGTAGCATTCATCTCTAAATCTTTAGAGAATTTTGAAGAGAAGGTTTACAGTTTGTTTTTATAGAAAATCAGTTAGTTACTCCAACAATGAGATAACAAGGAAAATGCAATTAGTTACTCGGAACCAATCGAGCCGAAAGACTGAACTAACAGCAAGCAGAAATCGACAACATACGCCTGTCCAAACATACATCTTCCTTCTCTTCCTATCTTAAATTTTTTCTCACCATCGCCGCATCTACTCGGGACGGGACGGGACATCTTCCAATTGTTCGTTCAAAGAAAAATTAAAACATATTAGGTGCACAAATAAATTCGTTCCGCTGAAGTTGCGGATTTACTTCATAAAACGCACCTGACGCGACAACTTAGATATTGACGTTTAAACGATGTAAGTGGCGGTTGTTTACAAGCTGCTATCGTTCCGTGCATGTCACGGTTCAAAGGGATGAATATCGGACCATGGCGCTGCTGTTTGCTACGTTTTTAACCCGACTAGATTTGAAAGAAAGTAGTGGAAGCTACGGAAATGATTATGTTGGCTTCAAGTGAAAATGTCATAAGTGCGAGATTCATGGGAAAAAATTTGTTCGCGCCGATCCGTCTTCGGTAATAGTCGTGTTATTCTCGACACATGGCCTTTCCGCTTACCATTTATTCAAATCACAGAAGTTAAAGGTATGCGAAAATGGATCAATGGCTATTTCGTCTCCAAACATTCAAGGCTCTACCGCGAATGCGTAAGCTACCCACTAAATGGCGAAAGACCATAGATAATGGTCGATTGTTAATAATCTTCGTAGCAAGTGCATTTTGTTGAATTTTATAAAAAAAAAAAACGGAAGGAATTTATTTGCACACCTATTATTAGCTACAGATTAAGTTCCACGCGGTTCGCCAACCATTTCTCAATTTATTTATCCCAATTTTAAAATGTGATTTTCTTGGAAATTCTATAGAAAAGTCAGGTGCGGCTGGTATGACACTTTCGTTTGAACAAAATCGTTTAGCACGGAAAAGGAGGGAAATTTTCTTAGCGTGAACCACCTTATATCTTAGCCATACGATGATGAGAAATTTAAGTTTCTTAGTATCTCTATTACTATAAGTAATTGCTAAAATAGAATCGCCGTTATATAGATGTGCTGAAGAAATAAATATTTCGCATTGGTCATGCGAACTGATTTTTAGTAAGAAAAATTTCAGTTTACAAAATTCATTGTTGAAGAAAACATAGAAAATGATTGAAACCGAACCCGAGTTCGATAGATCGCTGAAAAGACTAACATTACTTACGAGTCTTTACCAACGGTTTTTAAAAATTTTCACTCAAGAAAACTTATAAAATGTTAAAAGTAAAATCGCCGTTAAATAGGTCGTCGAGAAGACATGTTTCTCACGGCGAAGAGGTTTTTTAATAATAAAAAACAAAATTTGTATGTATTTCGAACGTCCATCGCTGAAGAAAATAGAGTCGCCGTGACGTAAACTGCTAAAGAGAAATATCGGCCAGGCGAGATGTTTCTTAATAGTAAACAATATTCCAAACATGAACTTGAACATGTTGACCGTCCTTCCCCTTTCCTTTTGAAAAAAAAAAAAAAAAATCACTTCCTAATGACATTCTTTGTGTTGCTCTCGCAACCCTCTTCTGTTACTAAAGATTCTGTTACTTTTTTACGTATTGGGGGAACTCAAGCAAATGCTTTGTGCGTTCAAGGAAAGCAGTTCCGCAACCCCCTCCAGCGGCACTTGGCTACTATGAGGCTGAGCGCTCGGCTCAGTCCTCTGCACAGTATGTAGTCGGAATTTGGGTAAATAGTTGTAAGTGATTTCTATAACCATTACTAGAGGCACAAATGAAGAAAATATAATAATTTAGTTAAACGAAAGAAATAATTTCTACGACTAGAAGGCATTAGCCTTCCTAGCAGCGAAGATTATCGGCTCTTTTTGTATTATAAGATGCACTAGAACGTTAAAGATTTTATTGACATTATATGCTGCGGATGCTTTCAAGATGTGGATAGGCTTGCACACTCCGAACATGAGGCTTCGAATATTGGAAAGGTCTTGGCATTCATAGTATAGTGTCTATTCGAAAGATCTTATAATCGATTCATGGCGGATTCTTCCAAATGTTTCGATCTCGATTTTTCTCAACGTTGATTGGATATAGAGATGGAGCGGGATTAGGATTAACCTGGGAGTATTATGGATGGTAGGACTGTCACTTTAATTTTTTTGAAATTGATGCAAACGTTGTTCAGAAGGTTTTTTGGGGTTTTTTTATCAAATCTATCTAAGGGATGCTGATGATGAAGGGCTGTAGCTTTAGTTAATCCACCTGTGGTTAACGGCCGATCTATTTAAATCTAAACGACTTTTATAATCAATATATGGACTGGACTCATTGCAGTGCTTCGTCATTCGGAGAATTGGAATGGCGCCAAGGTTTGCATGGACACGTTTACCCATAATTTATTATTTTTTTATGATCATTATTCTCTTACGTGTTATGCAAATTTTTAACATATCCTGTCTCGCTTGACCTTCGTTTGTTTCAATAAATACTTTATGAGAGACGTCAAATCCAGTGCACTTAGGATGACTTAGTTCAAATCGCTTCATAAATCTCTTTGTTGTATGTGCCGGACTTACACATAAAAGACGAAATTCGCCAACATTGATAAGCAGGTGTGCTCTTCTTAACACGATTAATTCGTAGCGTGTTGTGCATCGAAACCGTGTTATACAAAATTTACTCATTTTTTAAAATATCACGCAGCATAACATATTGCGTCGAAACCGTGCTTTGGCAATACCGTATTAAGGCGGGGACATCTGCGTTTTTGTTGCCTTTGGCTATACCATTTACGCATACGGCTGCTAAATTTCTGAACGACCTGATCAAGCACGTCTTTTAATTTTGTTTCGTGCTTATGCAAGCGTCTTTCAATTGTCAAATTCTGTCTGTCGACAATTAATCAAAGAGTTGAACCTTCTTGTCTTCATTTTCGAACACTATCCCATTTCGAGCAGTTTAGGACAGACGGACGGATATGGCTAAAATCGAAAATTTAAAACTATCCATCTTTCCTTGCACTTCCTTGCGTATGTGTATAGATGTTACAAACGAAATGGAAAACTTAATATACCGCATTTAATGGGAATAATGAATATAAATTCTGCTTTCTTCTTCTTCAAGTTTTAATAACGGCGTTCCAGCGATGTTAAATGTCATTCAATTTTAACTTGGATAAGCCGTTGAAATATCTTTGTCTTGCTGTGTGTGGTATGCGAACGTGGTCATAGATTACGCACATTTCCTCCATATATTTCTTATTTGGCTTATAAATTTTCTTTGCAACATAGTAGAGATTTTATTTTTTTATTTAGTCTATATGCTATGATCAATAATTATAAAAGCATATATATATTTATATATATATCTTTTGTTAATTTGTTTGTTGCTTGACTTTTTTCCTTTTTTGTTTTTTTTTTCTTATATCTTTCGCTTTATCACCGTTCCGTTATGCGTTTCACACATATGGAGGCAAATACATAAATTTTATGCGTGTGTATGCCATGTTTTGTCATGCAACTGCATTTAACTGCATTCACTATTTGTTGTATATATTCTCATGTATAGAAATGTGTGTGTGTGTGTATGCTGCATAAACACATACAGCTCTTGGCACTCTGCGTTGCATTTCAAGTGAAAGTGGAACATTTTACTGCTAATTTTAAAATTAAATTGATTTCGCAAATGAAAGAAAGAAAGAAAGAAAGAAAGAAAAAAAAAATCTCAACTTAAGCCTATGAACATAAAAAAAAATTAAAATTAAAAAAAAAAAAAAAAAAAAAAAAAAAACTGTCATCTAATAAACAC
>NW_023998491.1:2136735-2143670 GCF_014805625.2 Glossina fuscipes | reverse complement strand
AAAAAAAAAAAAAAAAAAAAAAAAAAAAAAAAAAAAAAAAAACTGTCATCTAATAAACACTTAGTTAAACTGCTTGTGTCTGTTGCAATTGTCCGTCTGGCAGTCAGTGTTTCTGTCTGTCGGCATGCCTGTCTGTCTTATTTGTAACTTGATTAACAACTTTAATAAAAATTTACATTTTACTTAATTCTTTCCGGAGACAAAATTATATATTTACCCAGCAAACCAAACGGAGCAGCATCGCATAGCGGACACTTGGAAGTATTTGATAATCGACATTTATACAAGTACACAGAAAGGATTCTATGCACTATGGATATGTCAACTCCTGCTTTTTACCCAAGACGATGAAGTCCTATTTTAGGCTTGAAACCTCGAAAGCCCCTAGAATGGAAAAGATTACTACCTCTAAGGTTTTCTTTCCTCATTGCCTGTGTTACGCATTAAGAATAGAAGTCAATACAGTTTGTTTATGGGCCCGACCTACCATTAAGCAAAGTCTGAAACCTGGTGGTATTTGCGCATTAATCCCTCCGTAATGTCAACTTGTTGTTCATAGAAAATTTTAAGTCCCTCAAAGGTTTACAATGTTTACTAATAATTAAACTGTAAATTATCGCATGTCCCTCTGTCCAACTATTTAAATCAAGAGTACGATCTCAAAATTTTGTCGAGAATACCGCAGATGTTCTTAAATTCGTCCCCTTTTTTCTATTATAAGTTTAAAGTTGAGTTGGAAGGTTCACTCTCACTTACTAAAAACTCCGTAACTGCGTAACTGCGTGAATGATCGTTTTTCAATCTATTATTATTTTAAAGCTTAGAACATTGTAAGGCTTCGCGCAACAGTCTTCTTCTAGCAATGTGACCACCACATATATCAATTTTTGATTACGTTATATATCATGCGGTGTGTAAAGCACGCTAGGAGTGGCTCTATTATACTTTCGATATGCTATAATAAGTTTTATAAGATGAGAAATTTCTATGGATTTAATATTTGCACATACAGTTAAGGGCATATGTTTACGTACAGCCATGCATTTTTCAACACAATTAAAAGATAGAGTAGAGAAACAATTGTGTGGAACATCGTTCAGCTTAACACTAGAACTACCGCGTGGGTTAATATGACCGTTTTGAACTTTTGACTTTAAAAAAAGTGGCTGTAAATATAGATAACTGTTTTCTATATAGAGAAAGATCTTTCAATACCCATAATTAGTTTTTCTCTGCTTTGTTTACTTTTCGAGATGCCGTTGACATGAGTCATTTTGACTCATAAATTTTGTGGAACTATCACACACTGTCACAAAAATAAAGATAGGAGGTTTGACTTTGCTAAAGATTTCTTGATCGATTAAGATTGCGACTTGACTTTTCAACGGTACGTTCGAGTACGTTTAAAGCGCTAATATGGCGCTTTTACGCTTCTAGAGAGCCTTCTAGCCGAGTTAGACATGGATTTTCCCTAATTTCTATTACAATTTTTGTTATCGAAAATTAATAACCATTGAGGGCGAATAAGTTCCGAATCATATTAGATATCAAGTCGAAGCTCAACGAGGATCCTTAAACGATCTGAAGCAAAAAAAAATTATAATCAGTCTACAAGGAGCGCACAATTCTTTCACTTGAATATATATTTACTTAACTTTCCCAATTATTTTAGTTCGAAAGAGTTCATAGGTAGATATTCGATCGCTGCAGTTATTCGCTTGTATGTACTTTGCCGGTCATCTCAACTCCACAATGCGATATATAACAGCATTCAATGCAGTAGCAACGATCGCGGTGGTAAACCAACATATTAAAGGAAAAAAGAAGGAAGGATCTGATCAGATCACTTCATGCATTTTTTCTCTTCTACTCGATGTGATAAACGATCATAAGGCTTCATTTTCTCTACTCGTTCAAATCCTATAGACAGAGTACTTAAGCCAACCTCTTGGAAATGGCTACAATTTCTTAGTAGAAGAGATATATGCATGGAACGCATTTTTTTTGTCAGATCAAGTTCGGCAGGCCTCATAATCTCACCTTCGTCTACTCTGCCATTGAGTTATTACTATGCTATTTAGTATTAGTGCCATTTAGGTCATTTGTCATCAATCAGTTATCACAATACTACTTAACATTACTATTAGTTAAGCCATTTGCCATAGCTTTCGCATCCTCTTTAAAATCTCTTCTCCCGTTAAAGTTCACCCGCTGTATATGTAAAGAGGGAAAATGAATAAATGAACGATAACGTAAAGACGTAAGACGTAAAATTTTGTAATAGGCCACCACTTAGTTTGGTATAGTGATTTCCCTAACGGCTTTTCAATATAAGGCGTTGTATGGGTACTGCTCGAAAACTTGGTCCGGTTCGAGGGATTTTCAATAGTGTTCGTCCTTGGATCAAAACACGCCGATGCAACAAATTTTCTCAAAATATTTTATGACTCGGTGGGTTGAACGCAAGAATACAAGACGACAAGAAGGACGGTCGATCGATTCGGAAAATGACACTGATTGAAAAAAGATGCACAAGATAAAATGCACGTCTATCTCAAGTTCTTCTGGGTGTTTTATACACTCGCACATGCTTCTTATACTCTTGTATCGCAAGTTGTGTATAACTAGGTCATAAGTAAAAATTTATACGTATAATTTAGGGAGCGGCTATTGTAAGCATTTCATCCCGAGTGTAGCAGAAGTGATAGGAAAAACAAATATAAGATTTGTCGTCTACTTTCAATGCGGAGGAACAAAAATCATCATCGTTCGTTGCAGTAGCGCTGAAAGCGATAGGTAATGCCAAGATGCCATCAGGCTATTGTTGATTAATATTTTCAGTTAGAGTCATCGAAAACAATGAGAACAAGATTTTGAATATTTCGTTCGTTGGGTGCACACTTAACATTTAGAGGCTTATGTATGTAGCTTAACTATCTATCTATCTATTCAATAAGCAATAAGTGGTCGACTATTATCAAGCAAATGCATTTAACTATCAATTTACGCGTAGGACATTTGCGTGCTAATAAATCGTTAAAACGAAACTAGTTAGACGAACAATTGGACTTCAGCAGAACCTTGAATGATTGCCACCTACGAATAGAATAAGTGTAGCAAAGCTCACCTTAGCGCTAACATAAACCAGATGCCAATCACACATATACTAGTCAGAATCTATTTGGAAACTTGTTGTAAGGGATTGCAAGCAAAAGAAATAAAATGAATAATCACTTTGTCGAACCCCGATACGCAATTCCCAAGTGAAGACGAGACATATTTTTGCCATAAAACTTCGGTTAAGACAAACGTTTGGTGTGTGAAGAAAGTGTATGGCGATGTCGAACCTGCTTAGGCGATCTGAATTATGGCGACAGCTCGTATGTTGTTTTCAATTCAAAGTAAACGCCTAAGCATATGTGTGCTAGCTGCTAGCAGAGAGTCTACATTTAGGGGGAGTCTTAGGTTATAGGGATATTGTGTAAATTATTTTTTTTTATTGAAGGACTATATCTCCGAAAGTCGAACAACATTTCTTTGTTATCACAACGATTAGCTGTCGGGTTTTCCGTAAATTTATCTTTCTATTCTTTCGGGTTCTGCCGTTTGGTCATTTAGAATTCTATACGCTATCAGAAAACAGCTAACTGACTAACCATAACCGAGGCTGCGACCGCCCTCTATCTCTCTCTGCCTATTTCGTTCCGACTGTCATGCAGTTATACGTATAAAGGGCAACCTTTATGTGATCGGTCTTAACAGTAAAAGCAAAAAAAAAGTGTTGTGCTTCCGCACCTGAGGTCGAGCCACCGTGACTGGCTGCATTCTAAGCTGAGGAAAATGTAATAAATCGAAAACTGTATCCCTGTACGCCCTTGAGCTGCGTGCTTTGCCCTCACCTAATGGGTTTGATTTGGTTTAAGGAGTAATGCCGGATTTAGATGTTTTCGAAACCCATCTAACTGGCTGTAGCCTGCTGAGCAAATCAACTTTTGTTGTTGTGCCTGTTAAAAATCGCAGCAATTAGGCAAAAAGCGGTTGATATTACCTCCTAGTTAACATTTTAATAAACTGACATTTTCCATTTTGAAAACAAATGGAAGAAAAACTTATTTATTTTCCCGGCTTACATGTAAAACCCAAATAAAACTCAAATGCCAGCGTTAATAAGTCAGTTACCAGCGCCACTTGTTATTTGATTTTTTTTCCTTTTTCATTTATTTACCTATATATATATATATGTATGTATGTATGTATTTTTATTTATGACGCCCAGTGTATAACAGTAAATGCTACTTATACAGTCTTTTGATACACACGCATACATGCTTATATGCATTAATTATTGAATTATATATAAACAACAAATATATCTACGTACAGTGTAAACTTGTTGTTGACGCCTTCACCGGAAAAACAAGTGATCTAAAACAGTCATATTGATGAGGTTAAAGTAAACAATACAACAATCATAACAATTAAAATCGTCTACATACACGAGCACTATTTGTAAACAATATTTCCTTATCATAAACTTCTTTATATGCATATGCATGCATATATCTACTCACTCATAGTCACTCACTCACTCACTCACTCACTCACACACTCACTCACCATCAAGTATGCATAATGCATGTATCCGTTAGTCCGCTAGTTGCATGCAAGCCAGCCGCAAGCCCATGATATGTAATTAAATTGTCTCTATTTACCTTAATAGACCGCTGTGATGCAATTTTTACTTCATTTACATATTAAGAATTTATGAATGCATTGGCTTTAGAAAAACTATTGTCATGGCAATGCGTTCTTATTGTACATGCACTGACAATCGTTATGTTTCTTTTTATGCTATTTAGAACTCCATGACCTCATTCAGGTTTCCTTGTTCTCTTGCAATAGTATAATCATTTAACACTAGAACGATCGCTTGGATTAATTTGCCCCTTTTTCAACTTTTAAGCTTCCATAAGATAGCTGGTTATTAGGCCGTCTTGTAGAGTTCGAAAAATTTTTGATTGACTTTCTATTTATAGGAAAAGTATTTTAAATACAGTAAAAGTTCCTTATTCGCGCTTCCTTCATTCGCGGGTTAAAAAAATGCTGTACAATTCCTCTATTCGCGGATATAAATTTCTTTATTCGCGGATTCTAATAAGTACTTACGGAAGAATAAAAGGATTCTAATGGGTATCCAACCCAAATTCCGTATTCGCGGCACGTATCCCCTGCGAATAAGGAACTTTTACTGTACTTATAGTAATTTTTCTGATCCTTTTCTGATTCGAATTTTCCGAAATATCGAAAGTGGGCTATTGAGATCCATAACTTTGTGAAATCGTTACAGTCGCGGAAATGAGTATAGGAAGCTGAAATTTACCCTGAATATGCCTTGATTGATTAAAAGAATCTAAGGTTAAAAAGGCAATATTCGGCTGAGGCCAAATCTTGCATATCCATCACTATTAAAAACTTGAGCGACCTACGTTTTTATTTATGGTCATAAAAGGGAATGGAATAAAATTGATCTTTCACTTTTTAGTTCGCTGAAGGGTATTATTAAGAAAATTCAGTCGACTACGTCGTGACGACCACCATAATTAACTTGGAATCGGCACATTTGTCTTGTAGCCTTCTGATCTCCAAATCCTTTGATTTGATACCCATATTGTGGGTAGTATTAAGAGAAAATGGACCCACCCGATCGTGGAGTCCATGTTATGTATTTTAGAATTAACACATTTTCAAGCAGATAGTGTATCTTCATTTGAGGAATATACAAGATAATTTTACACATTTTGTCTTCTTTATCTTATGAGTGAGTAATAAGCCGAAAATCTCAATAAACTGGAAAAGCGAGAATCACTTGAAATTTTGTGTGGGCATGGTCGAATTTTTTCGTTTTTGCTCATAAACAATAAAGTTTTTTGTAAACTAAATGAAGAGCAAAAATTCCAACCTTCTATCTCTTTTATGATTTGGGAGTAATGAGCAAACAACCACAAATTTTGGCGTAAAGAAACCGAGTTGCTCTCAGCTTACGCTTTACTGCGAACGTGAGCTCTGATCACTTGGCGCATTTTCAATAACCACTTGCTTGCATAAATCTCCAATGTTTCTACCGAATTTGAAATCGATATGTTCATTTTTGCGACCGCACCGACGGACAGACATGGCTTAATCGATTCAGAACATTACGCTGATCAAGCATACATATAAGCTTTACAGAGTCTCTCCCTTTGCGTTTTGGAAACATTATGACAAAATGAGTAAAAAATAAAATATTAGTTTTCCAGCGTATTTCACTACAATGCGACTCGAGAGTCCCACAGTCAGAAAAAAATCGCCTATCTTGGACAGGAGGGAACCAAGAGACTTAAAAATTTGAGGTACCAATGAGTTGAGGAACTGTGGCCGCATCAATGAAGCTGTCGTTTTCAAATTTGATAAAAAGTTTGGAGAGACCGATTTAAGCTAAGTCGGTCCAAAGATATTCCAACGATGTAAAATAAACCGACAGCATCTCTGCCTTTTCGATTTTTTGAATATTAGTTACGTTATGTACTTGTGTATATATCCCCCAAAAATGAAATGAATCGCCAAACTTGTCGAATATTGTATGGAATAGTATGGAAATGTACTTTTTTCGTAATCACTTTCTGAATGGGATGCCTTGTAAATCAACACAAACTGAATATAATGTAAGACATTTGCATAATGCTTTGTTGATATAGTTTGTTTGGATAAATAAATGAATTTGAAATAAATTTCTGTCCACAATACGAGATTCGACTCTAGCTATGAGCCTGTGGGATACATCGTGGTATGATTTGTTGTAAAAATACGTGCACGGATTAGAAAGGGTGTGAAGATAAATTCGAATTTAACTAGTAAAGACACCTACCATTTCTGTTAACATACCTCTGTTAACGACT
>NW_023998491.1:2080849-2136725 GCF_014805625.2 Glossina fuscipes | reverse complement strand
GCAGTCAGAGCAGGCCACAGTTTTTTCCAGCATGACTTCAATGTGCGTGGCTTCAGTTCTTCCAATGATTCTTTTCAAATTTCTTCCAGCATTCCATAACATTCATATTAGAATTACATTCCATACTATCCATTATGATTTTGAAGGTTCGTCTAATGTAATAGAGGTGAAACGCCTGGATTATTCCTTGGTCCATAGGTTGAAGCAAAGCCGTCGTGTTGGGAGGTAAATGTGTCACTTTTATGTGTGGACGCATAGTTTCTACTAGAAGTGCTTTAAAGTCTAAATTTTGTTATTTTTTTTTTTAATAAGTTTCAACTTCATTATTAGATCGCATTTTTTCAACCCGCGAATAGTGAAACCGTGAATAAGGAGCTCTTACTGTAATTAGATGTGCGATTAGAGTCATTAACCCTTTCTATGAAAACATCCAGCATTGATTAATCCATCAGCTCGAAACGGTCTACCCAAAAACGTGTGGAAAATTTGATAAAAATTTATTCCGTGTTCGCCAGTCAGTAGTCTGCACCATTGTATATCACAAGAACTCTCATTTCAAATAACATAGCGGGTTTAACGCATACTATAAGATATCAGAAATAGTATTACATGAAGTACGGCATTCTTGTGGCACAATCCAAGAGCTACGAAACTCAGTTGATTTCTTCTTAACTACAGGCGTATTGTAATTGTGCCTCTAACCAATCTATTTAGATATTTATGATTCATAAAAAATAAAACATATTGTCTATCCGTCTGTCCGCCTCGTTTTGTGTTCCGCGTACAGATTACAATTTCGGCAATATTTTGTTGAAATTCCATACACCAAGATGTGTTGGCGTAAGACCGAAGGACATTAGAAATGGTCCGGATCGGACTACCTTCTCGACCACTTCCAATATAAGAGTTTATTTTGAAAAGTCATTATATGAATAGCTAGTTTAAGCGACTTAGATACCTTAGAACTCGTTCTTGATCGTGGGCCGTATTCCGCCATAAGGTTTTTTACTTGTTTTTTTTTTTTTTTTAATTTAATAAACGAATAAACTTGAAATGTAATGTCGCTCGGCTTGCGCTAAAATACATTTTTATTAAACATTATATTAGCACCGCTCAGAGAACGTCATGTTATATTATATATATTAATCTCCTGTGAAGGGTATAGAAACTAAAAAAAAAAAACGATCTATTTATACTCAACAATTTTCAAAAGCAATAAATTATTTAAAATTCTTGTACGAAAAACTAAACTGAAAATAAAAATTGTGAACACTTCTGTACAATACGACATACGTGAGATGAAAAAAAGAAAAAATTCCCTTGACCTTCAGACAAAAACAAACGTACGATCTTCATTTAGTGATATTTTTATAATTCATTCCTCATAACATTTTTATTATTAATCATTAGAATTTTTCTTTTTTCTTCAATGCATTTCTTGCGTGCCTTTGTTTTCTTCATATTCATTATTTTATATTTATTTTCTCTTTAATACGTAAAATATAAAACATTTCATGATGAATCATATATATTATCTACATTTAAATAAAACTAAATGTTCTTATCGACCAGTATTCCACATTAACATAATTGGGTTCCTTCCTTTCAATTTTCTTAGTCTAAAATATTTATGTCTCTTGTCCAAAAACAAAAACAAAAAAAAAAGAGTTATATCGATTTTTGAAAAACTCTCTCCCATACGAAAATTTCAAATTAAATCATATAGTAGGTAGTCGTTAGACCTCCGAAAATGATAGCTGATGATGATTTGGAAAATCGTGGCCTTTGATAAGAATACAAAAATTGTAAAAACTGGTCCCAAAATTATCATTTAAAATTTTGACCAACTATTGCTGACCATTAGTTGTTGTCATTTTTCTGGCAACAAACGAATTTTACATCGAAAAAAAACCTCGCCCTTATTTTGGCATGATCGGAAATATAAAATCAAGCTATAAAACCTCGATACATCGAAATAGATGGCAATCGCGAAAAGCAAGAAGGAGTGAATGCAACGGATAGAGTAGCATGCGCTAGTTAGGTGCTTCCAAAACTTTTTCTGATGTGTCCGGGCGTTTCTGCCAAGCGTGCTAGAACAACTTCATACATATTTTTTCGCGTATGCTGTTACTTACAACGGCATACAACGATGACCTTGGTGGCAGGAAGCTGCCCATAATATTGCAGAGCCAATCATCGATCATATTAGTTGTGAGACTACGACATCCGCCTGATCTGTGAAAGTTTTTTGCACTTCGTTTTCCCTTAGTTTGACTATCTTTTATCAACAATCATCACGATTCATTTTCCTTTCATTTCCATCCATTCACTGATTAAGTAACTATAAGGCCATAGGCTTATTACCAATTAATTTTACATAGATTGGACGAGAGAATCTTAAGAAAGCATGAACGAAGAAGAACATGTGGTCTGTAAGTTTGACTTTATGAGCAAAACGTGTCTACGTTATACCTTGAGCATCCAGAAAAGACTTCAATGCACGAGTTAACATGAGGAAGTGCACGAAATTAAGTGGTGTGAAGTGAAGAGAAGCCTCACAGAGTCCGAGGAATTCTTCAAATGATTAACTTAACTGCTTAAAAACATGAAGTTGTGATTACCTAAAACAAAACCTCTTCTCTGCTTCTTGAAAACAAAATTGAATCTGCACGCAAAACACAATTTATTGATGATGTTGATCCAAAACATATTACAACTATTTACCCAGAGCATCTTCATTCTTCCAATGTCACAGTAAAAATGATTCTCATCTGCCAACCAGCGTACAATATAAACAAATATTTTGCAATCTTAATAGCTTTCGGAGATAGCCATCCAATTAGATAATTTTGTGAGTGTCGTGTCCACCGTCAATAGTGAAGAGTAGTGAAGAGCGTTTTGGTAGATATTTTTGAAATTAAATATAATTCGAATATTAATTCTCCCTTTGAATGCATTCTCGTTGTTGTATAACAAAAGTCATTTAACCCATTTTTACGACATCTAATAAATTGCAACCGAGTTCACTTATCCATTGCAGTGAAGATCAGATGGCGTTCTCAAGTGCATGAAATTAATAATAATTATTATTTTAAGAATACGAGAATGAAAATTAATCGAAGCATAACATAAGCATTAAATGTTGTTAATAACTTGAGCGAATTGAATGATTTTTCAATTTGATAGATCAGGCTTGGCCAATGTCCTAGTATCGCAGGGCCACAAACTCAATAATTAAATGCCTTATCTGCGTGTTCTTCCGACATGAATGACAAGGCAGGGAACATATATTTCAGATAAATTTATGTATTTGAAAACTTTTTCTCTTCGAATTACAAAAATTGCTATGAAAGAATAATAAATCCTTGGTTCTGTTATTTCGGTTTAATTGCACTGTTACGAGAATCCTTTTCCACACTTAACAATCGGAATTTGCATGTCAACACCAAACACATACTCATGACAGCTTACCTGGCACGTCCAGCGGGTGTTTGCCGATGAGACGGACAACAATTAGCAGAACGTTCCGCGGAAAAGGGGGAAACATAGCGAAAAAACTGGGTACTGATCTGACTTGCTTGTCAAAGATCATATAAACAGAATATTGGCGGAATGCAAATTCAATTGAGTCAAGAGAATTGAAGTGCCCGTAAATGGAAAAGACGGGAAGAATTGTTGTGAATTAAACCTATGCTATCCTAAAATCGTTGCAATACTCTAAAAGCATTGCTCAGTGTGCACTGCCAAATCATCATAGTTTGAAATATTAACAAAAACAATTTCACGTTTTCAACATAAAGTTACCCATTTTCCGCAGCATATTCCCTTCGAACTTTTTCACCTTCGTTGCCATCGTTACTTCATGTAGTCTCACTATATTGAAATTTCGCACAGCTCAGTGCCCTCCAGTGTTTTCAAAGCGAATTCCCGAACCAACCATGGCCAGGGCAAGGTACTTCAACCTAGGTTGATCTATATACATTCAGAGTTTTCCGCTTGATTTAGTGAACATATTATTGGCGAGTTATTCGATTTTTCCTTTCAACAAGAAGCAACAGTACCGGTGCCGGTGTCACTACGTTGTGACATTGAAGCATTCCTAGGCAATACTGCGACGAGCAGACAATTCAATATGCACTTAGCATGGAGAAGAGTGCGCGCATAAATTCGCTACCGCTGGATTCGTCCTAATTAGTTAAACGAAGGGTGTTTCAGAAATGCAACAGAGCTCACCTTTTAAAACTATTTAAGATCACAACACGCGTTTAGATCTCTGAGCAGATTTTACTCAATTCTCTCGATAGGATCCACGCTTTAAGCATTATAAGGGGTAAAGTGATTGACTCGATTCAAGTCAAAAATTAAGTGCATTTCGCTAAGCAAAATGTCAAAAATATTGAGCAATGAATGATTACTTTGTGTCCCAATAGCCACCAGCCATAGCCAATAAGTGTCCTTCACCGACAAAGTAGACTCCGAGGTAAATAATTATAACTTTTTTTGATTACAAAAATAAAGTGATGATCGCGTGATAAGTGTTTGCAAAAATGTAGAAATTGATTTCTCAATAAAACATCCGCGAAAACTCTTCCATGTCTTTTCGAGCGACATTCAGGAAATGACGCACTTATAAAGTAAACCATCGGCAAATTGTTTTGTTAGAAAAACTAGTCATAGCGCGATAGGTTATGACGTACTCTCTGATGGTAGATGGTAGAGAATTCAGAAAAGTGATCCTCACTTGCCATTTAACGATATCATTGCACGCGGCAGAGTAATTCGCATTAGCAATGACATTCGGTGATAGCAAAAACATTAGCTTCATCTAGTCAAAATTATTGCTTTCGATTAAAAATTTGAAAAAAGTAGTACGACTCGACTACGACTTGCTGCTACCAAGTCGATGGTCGTGGGCTCGAATCTCAATGCGTTAAACCATACATTGTACATACCGACATATATGTATAGGTTAGTTAAAGTTGTGTTTGCTTGATAATACCTTAAGCCTAGAAATATTAGTACATTCTTTACTTTAGCTTTGCTGTTCGTTTAGCATTTTAAATTTATTGTAAAAAACTCTTTGTTTTGAATTTCGTTGTGCGTTGTGTGTATTGATAATCGTCTCTGCGTAGTTTAAACGCTGTTAATCTTAGTACTTAACACTTAATTCGACCGAATGTATGTTGCGACCAGAAATCAATAAATAAATAAATTCGTTTCAACGTAAGGAAAAACTATTTCACTTGCCGCGTGGGGGGAGGGGGGATATCTTATGAATTAATAGAAACTTTCTAACGCATATCTCTTTTTATTTATATTTTCTTTTCGTGGACTTTCAATAACACTTCAGTACATATCGGAGAGTAGTGTCGTAGCTTCTTTTATAAATACAAAGAAGTGAAAAACAAGCAGAAACACTGCAGTGGATCACGGCTAGCCGTTAAATACTCTGCATTACCTTACCGTACGTCGTATAGCTACCTTATAAAATATGACCTTATATTGGAAGGGGTCGAAAAAATTACTCGAGCCGAAACATTTTCAATAGTCTTTGTCCTTAGACCAAAACACGTAGGTGTACCAAATTTTATCAAAATATCTCAAAATGCTGCGGCCTTGAAGTTAAATACAAAAAAACAAAACAGGCGAACGGAGGAAAAAGTGATTCTGAATCGATCGATATAATAAAAGGTCAAGTCAATCTCGACTAGTTTTGGGCGTTGCATACCCTTATATAGCATATATGGTTTAGCATATAAAAAGTTATTCAAAATAGCTTTTTAAATCCGTAAGGGCTTAAGGTTTGACGTACCTCGTATAGAGATCATCGAAAAAAAAAAAAAATTATTAAATAAACAATAAATAATTGTGCATTCTATTCACATTTAAAAATCGATTGAAATTACTTGTGCATGCCGTCCATGCTAAAAAAGACGCTTAGTGAGTCACAAAGACATCGAAGGATATTCAAAAGGGATGAGATCAGAATTCCTTATTATAAAAATACTATATTATTCAATTAAATTTTTTTTTCGGTAGCATAAAAGATGCTATGCATTTGCTTGTTACCCATTGTTTTAAATCTATGTACAATTATTTGATTGTTTTTCTTTTTATTTTTTTTCAGATCAATCTTAGATTTATTGAAAATATTTCACCAACACTGCACTAAAACGAAGGAAATTAATTATTCTAAAAATAAAGAGAAAACTACAATAAATAAATTTTGCCGCCTTGAGAATTGTTTTTTAAATGTTTTTTAAATAATAAAAGTTTAAAAATTAAATTAAACCTATAGAAGAAATTTTTAATGCTTTAGAAAATATTTATTAAAATAAAACAACAACAAAAAACAACCAAAAGGGAAATATAATTATATACATACATATATATATATATATACATATACAAATATATATATATATGCGTGCGTATATACGTATGTATGTATGTATGTATACACGCACATACACATATGCATATAAAGAAGGCACGTCACCAATTATCCCATTGTATATATAACATAAAAGGAAGCGAAGAATACGGAAGAGCCCGAAGCATTGTATAAAATAATTGTTTTGTAAATTAAAAAAAAAAAAAAAAAAAGCAAAGGCAACAAAAAATATTAAAAGTGCAAAACGATAATCTAACAAACAAACATAGTAGCAACAGCAACAACAACAATAGTAACAGCAGCAGTAACAGTAATAACAACAAGAAAAAGCAACAACAACAACAACTACAATAAAATAAAATAAAAAAAATAAATAAAAAAAAAAAAACTTTAACTAAAAACCATCGTAGAAAAAAATGTCATTTCGCGTAGTGAGAAGTTCGAAATTTCGTCACGTTTACGGTCAAGCTTTGAAACGTGAACAATGCTATGATAATATACGTGTCTCCAAAAGTAGTTGGGATTCCACATTTTGCGCAGTGAATCCGAAATTTTTAGCCATCATTGTTGAATCGGCAGGTGGTGGCGCATTTATAGTACTGCCACATAATAAGGTAAGCAAGCTCATGCAAACAATGCCCATAATCGACAATCGACATATTTTACCAAAACTTGAAAATCAAACAAAAGAAACAAAAGAAAATTATTCAATAAAGAAATTATTTTCGATGTAGACCGAAGTTCTTTATATACCCACCCAGCACTGCACAAATGTGTGGAGATTTTCTGTAAAAAGTTCCCTAACTGTATTTCGTTGGCAGCAGTAACTATTGTAGAGAAAGATGGTAAATTGGGTCATCTCATTGAATTCATACGCCGGGATTATTTGATAATCCTAATTTGTACGAACAACAGCCGCGCCTTGTGTTCGATTCACGATTACATTATGTGACCTTCAAGTCTGATCTCATTCTCTGAAAGAAGAAAACCTATGTATGCGCGGAATATCCCTCAAATGACTTCTTTTTGCCAGAATAATTGCAGCTTCATAACACGGACGTGCGCCAAATGCCTTAGTAGCACTTATCAAAACTAAGACTCCGCAAGTGTCCGTGAGCAATCTTGAGCCTGCGTGAGTCTCATTGGGAATGATTCGACAATGAAAATAGTCATATTCCCCACTTTAAAAGAGAGTTCGAACGCTGAAGTTACGCAATCGAAAAAAAGAAAAAAACTAAATATCGGCAAAACTAAGATTCTCTGCCATGGCCCTGATATTATGACTCTTAGATATGTTCGTTTATTGCTGGACTTTTTGAAGCAGCAAGCTTTGAAATTGAAATGTCAAGCTTGGTAAAGCCTTGTTTTGCTGAAACTTGTAAAGAAACATCTCACATACCTATATAACTAATCTATAATTAAAGATTTCACGAAGGTTTTCTAACAATTTCTACGAATCTGATAAACAATTCATTTCGAATGTTTATCTGATCTCAGCCAAGTTCATCTCACAGATATGCCTAAAGCCAATCCGAAACCTAGACAAGCAATTAACATACAATGCCCGTGTATTCACTGATATGCTAAGAATTATTTCCATCAATTATTTGCAAATTGTTAAAGAAGTGGATATCAATCCGGAATTCATTTCGAAAAACATCAAAGAGTTTTTTACCCAACATTTAAAATCATTTTTCTTCTATTTTAACTAAACTTGGGTAAACCTCATCCCTCCTACTTTCATTGCGACCAACAATCTTTCTGAAAAGTCATGATGACGTCATTTCGGAACTTTTGGCATTTTTAATCGCCAAACTCAATCAAGAGATTCTTGAAGTTCGCTTTACAACGTTAGGGCGCGGGGCGAAACAACAAATGCATCAAAAATTCCATACTAAACTCTCTGAATTATCGACAGATGATTCACTAAAATAGTTCCTGTGATCCGATAATTCTGGAAGACAGCGTCTTCTCTATTCTAGATGTTTTATCTCAATTGCTTTAATCACAGTTCGGTTGTCGATAATAGAGTCAGTGGAGTCATAACTTACTACGCACGATTCTTTTTCTAACGCAACGTACTGGCGCACGTGGCTTTAATTCGAGCATTATCGTCATTTCATTCATCTTGTGCAGAGCTCTTTTCGACATCCTATGAACATTTGTGACCCATCTGCCATTGTTCCTTGTCAAGCGAGTAAGAAGTTACTCAACTTCGTTTCATTCCAGGTGCAGTGCGCAGAGGGAAATTCATTTCACTAAGTTATTCTTTGTTAACTTATATATTTATATATATATATATTGTGGCCAAAAATCGGGCTTGATTTTATCCCTGTTGTTTGCTCAAAGTTTAGTTGCTGGCCAGTCAATCTCATAAGATGCAATGTATTTTCTTAATTTCTCAACGGTAGTCATAGCATTTGTACGCCTTTAACATCGCAATATCCACAGGGGAAAGGATCAACCAGTTTCGAGTGAACTTGACAGATGTCGGTTATAAACTTGTTTGCTATTCAAAAATCTGCGACTGGCGATAAAGCATCCATTTTTCTTCCTAACGAATAAGAAATATTCTCATTGCAAAATTGCCGTCAACAAGTGTACACAAATTACGGTTGAGCTTAGACGATATCGAGGACCATAAACCGGCCTTTAAAAAACGCTATCGGTTTGATCAAGGCAACATTTTAAAATCAACAAATTTTTGCAGAACTTATGCTCACTTCAAAACTGGATTGACCAATGCCAAATAAGTTATGGACGCTCACCTTTCTTATGCAACATAGATGGGCTGTAGCATTGCGAAAGTTGCGCATCTATTGCCTGAAACGCCACGAACTTCTCCCTTGCACTATTATGGCAATTCGATATTTTATTCTGATAGGCTTAGTGGTACGTCTATTCGAAATATTTAGGAAGTCGGTTAATACCCGATTCTCGCGTTGACCACGAAATCGCCAACATTTTATAAAAATTATGCGTCAAAAATTTGACTCGATGGCCTACACATAAACCCGTTTTGCCCATACAGAAAGAGAGAGGAAGAGAGAAAGGGAGCTCGTATCCAAAGTTCGCAAATTCGTACAATACGGCGGCAATTTATTGAGATATGTACACGTTTATAACGAGCGGATATTTAAGATCCGCTCTACGGCGAAGTGTCGTAAATTGTATTTTTGAAATTGTTTGCGTTAGTGTTTAGCTTTTTCTTTTTTTTTTTTTTTTTTTTTTTATAGTTTGTTATAATTTTTATTTAATTTTTGAACAAAATTTTCCATACGTATTTCGTTGAAATATATTTTGCGCGCGTTACCCCATTTATTGGCCATTAGCCAAAAAAAAAAAAAAAATTTTTGCTTTTTTGTTTTTTTTCTTTTTCAAATATATTATAACGCACAAAACGATCAAAACCGTTGTGCGCTATTTATACATCATTTTTCCTCACTTCCATAAATAGTCACTTCTGCGCGGCGTATATGTATGTAGGTTGGTAGCATTTATACGGGTTTCATTATTTATATTTGTACTGCGAAGTAAAAGTAAATAGTGGCTAAAAGAAGAAATGGCTAAAACGCTTTTATCACCTGAAAGTGAAATTATATGAATTATTAAAGCATAACCTTGCGCCAAATTGAAATGAGCTAAATATGCAAAAACTAATAGATTTTATTTATAAATTTAGATTGAGCATGAAAATGCAAAGATGTGGAAAATCTTATAACAAAGTCAAACCATGGCTATTAGCAGCAACTACTAACTCTTCAATACAGAAAGCCAACAGCTTTACCGGTTGCCTTGTTATATGCTGAGCAGTTAAGCCTTACATTATTATTATCATTATTATTATATATATATATATATATATATATATTTTTTTTTTTTGAAAGATTCATCATAATCAATGGTGTGATGAATTCAAAGTTAAATTTCCAGCGGATTCTAATTTCATTTCACCTACTGCTCATTCTTGATTAATATTTCACGTTTTCGCAAAATTTCTGATACATTAATTGTGATGCATTTCTTGGAAGCGGTACAGTTGGTACTTGCTTACAGTTATGTTGATTTGCATGATTCGTGATGAGTTTCAGTTCTCTTTGATTTTCAAAACCATTATTATATCGCAAACGGTATGGCATGTTGCGCCGAAAATTGACAGCTGGAGCCAATTGGTAATAAAAAATGGGAAACTGCGTTTAATCGCATAATTTGGAATATATTTTCACCCCGTGCAACGGGGTGAATCAATCAATTTTTTACCCATAAATGCATAAGGCTTCGCAATTATTCCACTTCTCAAAGAGTCAATAAAGCGAAATCGCCGTATACCCAGAACGAATTTGATAATAGAATATGTATACTAGGTATCAATTTTTGAGACAAACGCACTACTCCCTGCTGGTGTGATACATTGAAATACCTAGGAAAGGTCATGACGCCACAATCCCAAAAGAAGTAAAATTTGAGCGTTGACCATCCCTTAGTGAAACCAAAAAAGTCGATTAATGGCAATAAGTAAAAGCATCATTAAATGCTTCACATTACTTCGTTGAATGCAGTTACCTATAGAACAATTTTCAAAATTCATAAGTTGGAAAGGCGAAGTGGTCGGAAAAGTGATCCACGGGGCAAAAACAGGTAACAAATTTCATCATGACATCTTAAAAATTTACGGGCGGATGGACAGACAAGCTTAATGATTCTGACTCGATCGGCATAATAAAAAGTGGATCTGTCTGAAGTCCATCTGGTTCGTGCAGACGTCCGCAAAAACTTAACATATCCTTGTACCTCAAGCGGTGTGGCGGTGAATTTTTATTTGATTTTGTGGAAAATTAAATTCCTTAAATTCTTGAAAAGAATACCGATAATTAGTTTTCGAAAAGTTTATAAGCAAACGATTTTCTATAGATAAAAAAAAAGAGTTGAATCTTGACACTCAAAGTAAGAAGTTGATCACGTGTATGCGAGCTCAATGGGACGAAGCGTTGTTAAGTACTTTTTGAAAACATAATTACCTTGTAAATAGTTCTTGTAGTTTATGTAAATACAATCTACGTTATTCTAAGTTCACAATCCGATCGTACGGATCTAACCTCAAAATTAGGATAAGTACATAAAACCGGAAAGAAAAAGCATTTTAAATAGATATATCACTTATCAGGTTCGATCCACTAATCGAAATGATAAAACGAAATCTCTGCAATTATTTTAACCGATCAATCGATCGATCGTCATTCGCAATGATGATCGTTTTCAATAACGATTATGAATCACATAATCCGCCTGAGTGGTAGGTAAAAACCCCCACTACCAAGTCAATGTTTGCGGGTTCGAATCTCAAGTGCGGTAGAGTTTTCTTTAGTCGTACCCATAAAAGTTATCGATTGGACACATACCGACTAGGCTGCGGCCACCATCTCACTATTTCTTTGTCTCTCCTTTCCTCTTTCGAACAGCCACCGTGTTTTACGAATAGAGGACATTCCCTGAGTGACATAAAAAAAAGAAAAAAGAACATAAAAAATTATGGTTTCTAAATTTTGCAAAAATTTTTCATTGTTAGGATATTTCTCTGAAGGACAAGGTCGCGATGATTTCTTCTATAGAAAAACAGATTTGTCAAAATCTGAAATTGCGGAACTCTGTAAGAAAACTTGAAAATGAAAAAGAGCATTTCGCTGTCGCTTATGGCGAGTCACCGCCTGCGTCAGTCTGCAAAATCTTGCACTACCGAGTTCATCTGAAACTAATAGTTCCGCTTAAAGAGGAGAATGGTCCATTTTACTGCTAATAGCTTAGGCAATTTTTTCCCTGCAATAGGAAGATTGAGCATAAGAAGCAAAAGAGACAAAAAGCGGATAAACGTAAGTGATCCTCCAATGGAAGATTTTTAAGAACAATCAACAGCCTGGATGGCATTTTAAGAACACCGAATCTACATGTGCGTTCATCGCAGTTTCGAAATTGAATTTTCAAGAGACAAAATGTTCTCTTATTTAGTTGTGAATAAGTTTTCGTCGTCTTGGACTACGGAAGGCATTAGCTTTCACAAATATTAGAAGAAGACGAAGAAAGAAAAAGAAGCCAAATCGGTCTAAAAGAATTTTATGAAATTAAATAGAGTAGTGGACTCTACCAGCTCGCTCATTCGATTGTCACAATAAACCGATTTATTTTGCGGGCGTACTTCACGGGTACTAATGAAACATTTAGGCGTAAACAGATCATTGTGAATAGGTCACGCGGACAGCGATGACTTCGTCCATTAGAACACTGCGTAGTTAAATATTTTACGAAACGCATTACTCGACACTCCGAATTGTCACAGCGAGACGATTCTAAACTCTCCAACTTCTGCTTCTTCTCCTCAATGTTTACGTTCTCTTTTTTTCTTTTAAATATCTATGACAATGTCCGCATGAGTAGCCGAGTAGGCAAAGGATCGCGTATGGTCGGTTCAAATCAGAAATTTGGTAGAGTTTTCAATATAGGCAAGCATGTCATCTAAGTTAACCAACAATCCTTAAGTCCATACTTTGTAAATTTATTTTTTTATTATTTACAAAATATATAGACAATAGATAAATAAATATCTACAAGAATGTGCAGACGTAGGCAGATTTGGGACGTAAATACATAATGTAAATAGAACACATCTGGTATCCTAATCCTCTTGGTCATCACCACATTGCCTTGGCATACAGTAAAGAGGAGTGGAAGTGGATTTATTGCATTTGGTGGATTAATGAGTAAAGTTTTGATTCAAGGCTTTCAGTAGTTTTCGCAATCTTTTTATGGCTCCCGTTGTGGTCATTGAAAAGATAATATATATGAGAAAACATTGCCTCGTGCTTAGAAAACTTATTGATTCATTTGATTGTCTGCGCTAAATGCCTGGGCAGACAATTTATAATTATTCTTCAATGTTTCATCTTTTATCAGAGCGTTTATAACCTACATAAGCTAAGCACACACATATTGCTTATATTAAAACATTCGTCCGCCGGATATTTATTTTAGTAATTCCCACGTATGTAATATGCATATATATATATACATATGTAAATAAATATATATATATATATATACATTCATACCAACAAAGCAGTGTTTTATAATGCTTTACAAAGTAAATTGTAATAGAGGAATGATTCTTAGTCTTTTAATTATGTGCTCTAGTGGCTGGCGATTCATTGAATCAGAATTTATTTACAGCTTTAATCGGCAGGAAATATGAATCAAAAATATTTTTAAAAATTTATCTTAGAGCGCTTACCCTACTAAGTGACAAGCATTACCAGAAGAGATTATTAGTATTTTTTCTATTTATTAATTCTTCACTGATTAGTAGTTCTGCCAACAAAATATCAAGAATCAGTTGTCGGTGTAAGCATTTTACTGAAAATCTAAGTTCTTAGAAGTAATGGTTTTGTGTGTTATGGCATTACAGTTCCAACACCCTCTTTTCGTGGCTGTATATAATTTAGTGCACTTCCTATAAGCACTTGTATTAGGTTCGCATGATTTTCACTGTAAATAAAAATATCGGACAAATGTGTTGTCACTTAACTCCCATAGGCATTTGTGTCCTAAATCGTCGAATTTTTTGCAAAAAATCCTGTAGCCGGCATTTCCTTTATATATTGCTGTGTTCAAAAGCCACTAAGACATTTCCATTAAATTCGCGCAAACTTGTAGAAAAAATCTAACTTTCTTTTTATCGCGAGGACAAGACAGCAAGTGACATTTTCAACGTATTCAGCAGTTAATGAGATATTTTGTTTATTTTCATTTAAAAAATATCGAAACAATGTCCATGGAGCGGTTTTTTGTGCTTTGAGAATTGCCAGAAATCAGACAAATAGGTCTCTTGCGAAATAATATGAATCAGCTTTTCGTCAAAATATTTAGAAGAACCGAGCCAGCGCATGGTGGGGAAATATACTATGTACATATATAATGTGAAGCAAAATCTAAGCTAATAGTCCATAGTTCTAATAAATAGCTTCAAGCAAAAGAAGGAAGATAATATTCCATGCATGCTAATGGCTTGGCTCAAAAGAAGGAAATTCATAATGCATTGGGGTCTCCCATTGAAACCCATGGGCCGAAGCAGACCGTAGGAAGGGTAGGGTGCTGTATATTCCAAGGCTTCCGATCTGCTGCTTCGGTAAGTAAGTTTCGTTCGTCCGTTCTTATAAGGGTAAGGCACGTGTGTATCTTTTAGTTGCAACCATCTGTGGAGTGTTTCTAGGGCAAAAACAATTTGAATCCTCCATATCGCCGGAACAAATTAGTTTAGCAATGACACACGCGTCCCTCTCTACTACCTCGAATCCTCTTAAAGTGGAACTTAAATATGGACGTAAAAACTATAAAGTCCGTAGTTCAATACTTAGACAAACAGTGAAGATTTACAACCTAACGTTACACAAGAGTGGCCGTTATTCCCGATATGTGTAACATGATCGTGATCAGGAAAGAGTAGGGAAAGACAGGGAGAGAGAGCCGCTGCAGCCAACGAGGTGTTTGCCCACTCGATAAGTGTAACGCTTTTGTCGGTCGTACAATCACAATAGCCCTAGCGCGGAGATTTAGCGTGTTATGGTGTGCGAGTAAAGTTTTAGGCAGGAAAGCGACTACGGCTCATTTTATTATAAAGAAACACATCACGTCTTCTGATGCGACTTCTTTTTTCTCCAACCGTCGATTTGTTAGTTCTAATTCATTTATGTCCACTGATAGCGTAAAGGACAATGAATAAAGAAAGTCAAGGCTGTTTCAAAAAAAAGCCCCAAAAACAAACGTATCCATAAAACAAAATATGCGAAATCATCATAAAGGTTACTTCTTGGACAGAATGTATAGTTACTAGGGATAGATGTAAAATCTAAGATAACAGATCGTATTGATTATCAAATATATTTTTCATTCCACTTTGCTAGGTGGGGCGTATAGCAGCCGATCACCCGCTTGTTGGCGGCCATAAAGGTCCAGTACTCGATATAGCCTGGTGTCCTCATAACGACAATGTCATCGCATCTGGTTCAGAAGATTGCGTCGTCAAAGTATGGCAGATACCCGACGGAGGATTATCACGTACCCTTACTGAACCCGTTGTCGATTTGGTTTTCCATCAACGTCGCGTAGGCTTAGTACTGTGGCATCCATCAGCATTGAATGTACTTTTAACGGCGGGATCCGATAATCAGGTAAACATATATTTCGATTAATTTCGACTACCCTTTCGCTAATAAGTTATTGAACTCCAGGTTGTTATTTGGAATGTGGGCACTGGTGAGATATTAGTACACATTGATTCACATCCCGACATTGTATATAGTGCCTGCTTTAATTGGGATGGCTCAAAACTGGTCACAACGTGCAAGGATAAAAAGATACGCATCTATGATCCGCGCAATGGTGAAATTGAAAGTGAAGCTTTATGTCACGAGGGCTCCAAAGCTACCCGCGCTATTTTTCTACGTCATGGTTTAATCTTTACCACCGGATTTAATCGTTCCTCCGAACGACAATATTCATTGCGTGCCCCCGATGCGTTAAGTGAACCTATCGTTATGGTCGAATTGGACACATCGAACGGTGTAATGTTCCCACTCTATGATCCAGATACAAATTTAATTTACCTCTGCGGCAAAGGTGACTCAGTGATTAGATATTTTGAGGTACGTTCCATGAATATTAGTTACTTTATTTGTCACTGAAATTTACATTTAGGTCACACCAGAAGCGCCATTTGTACATTACATTAATACGTTTCAAACGCCAGACCCTCAGCGTGGTATTGGCATGATGCCAAAGCGTGGCTGCGATGTCACAACCTGCGAAATTGCCAAATTTTATCGCCTCAACAATAACGGTCTGTGTCAAGTGATTTCAATGACTGTGCCTCGTAAATCGGATCTCTTTCAAGAAGATCTATACCCTGACACACTGGCTGAGGATGCGGCTGTTACAGCTGAAGAATGGATTACCGGTACAGATGCTGATCCGATAACTTTTTCACTTAAAGTAAGTTATTGAATGTCATCCCGATTGCCACATTAACGGTATTGGAATACAAAAAAAAACGGAGAACTTTCCCTATAAATGAATCTAAATGAAAAGCAAAACCAATAATGGGGTCTGTCTAAGTTTTCAGAAATCCGAAATAAGTGCGTTCAGTCAATATGCTTAATTCCTTTCGCATTAAAAGGAGAGAGAAAGTAATGTGTTGCTTATAACAGTGGAAGTGTTCAGTTGTATTCCAATAGCTTCAATAGTGTTCGCCTTTTCGTTATATTTAATTATTAAATTAAGTGATTGACAGTGAAATTCTGGAATGCAAAAAAAAAAAAAGCCCTCGAAAATCCCTTGTGTTGAATGCAGTTTAAGGGAACGCATTATTGTTTGATTTAAGCTCTTTTCAGTATGCTGTCTGTTGTTACTTTGTTCATGCTTTCATTTAAAAAAACACGCTAACACGCACCCAGTGCTGCGTTTGCACGTTGTGTTTTATGTTGCTTGTTGTTCACGACACTTTACAGAACAGAATTGCTAAAAAACCTAAATAGGATCGTGTTTCTATTGTACAGGGTGGCTATGTATCACAATCGGCCAATAAGTCGCTGTCGGTCACAAGAAAAGCAAATATACTTAATAGAGCATCAGCTGGTACATCAAAGAGTGCCAGCAACGCAACCCTGGTGTCCAGTACCTCGACCATATCCAACAATAATGCCTCAAATGCGCCCGCGCCGGTAAGCGGTATTACTGTAAGTGCAAGCGAATTATAAATATCAACAACAAGTCAATTATTAATCGATAAAATTCATTCATTCTGTATTACATAGGAAAAAGATGTCCGCGATATAACCGACGAGATACGTAAACTTAAAGCGATTATTGTTAAGCATGAAAACCGCATACGGGCCTTGGAGGCGGCTTTCCGATCTCAAGACGATGACACGGATGGTGGTCTAGTAGCGCGTAATGCTGCCAACGTCACCAACAACACCAGCAATGACACCAAAGCCTCCGATAGCCACAATAAAGAAACGAATGAGCAAAGTGGCAATAATGATAATCATGGTACAATGGCTTCTTCACGAGCGTCCGAGGAAGTGTGAATCGCAGCTTTGATTTAAAGAAAACAAAAAATATATATATATATATATCACAATCTAGTTATCACGATACCATATAAATACATAAAACTACACATTGATGTGCAAAACTGTTTTCGTTTTATACTCTCTTATAAAGAAATGTTTATACAAATAGAAATAACGTCTAATACAATCTAGATCCCATTGTCTGAAGAAAGTTGTATTAAAAATTATTAACATTAAAGATCTTTTCTTAACATACCCAGCCATTGTGTAGACACGTCTAAGCGTGCTGTCTTTGTTACGTAAAGGAATTTTGTATTTTATAAAAAGTTATAGATATATATATAAATATATGTATTTTTTTAAAATTCTATATCCACCGGCTTTATAATGTTTACTCTTCATGATATATCTAAGTTATACTTCATCTTTAAGCCTGCTTGCTCCTCTAGATATTATGTACGTTTTCAAATTACCTTTTAAAGCATTTTTATTTATTTTATCTTTCATTTATTTTTACTCTTAATCTAATTTTTCATTTTTGTTTCCCAAAAAAAATGTTGTGTCATTAAGATTTGTTAAAATTTGATAAACTTCTTTCCGTTTTAATATTTGTCTTTCCCGCTTTATCCCCTTCTCTTTCCTCTTACTTTTTTATTTTTCCCTTTCATTGTTTAACCACATTTTTGTGAAAGTTAGTGTTTAAAAGAAGAAAGCTCAACTAGTGGCAAGAACAAAAAAAAAACAAAAAAAAAAAAAAATAAGGGAAACAACCAGATTTTATATATAAACATGTATACATATTTATTTGTTGATTTATAATATAAATATATTTGTTTAATTTCTTCATTTTTATAATTATTAATATAAATTATTATGCACTTTCGGTTAACTTTCCAACGCGTTTTCTTTTTTTTTCTCGGTTTTTTCATTCTTAACGTAATACAAAGCTTTGCCAACATGCAAGATATAACGCAATTGTACCAATTCCCTCCTCAGCCAACTCCGGCTTTATACGCCACCAATCAATATATTGTAAATCCGCTCCATTTTTTTAACAATAATAAAACAAAAGAAAATTTGTAATGAAAATAAATCGAATGATTTTGATTTTATTTTCCATATTTCAGAAATAAACAAATGAAAATTAAAGTTTTCTTCTTTTTTTTTTTTCTATTTTACTAATAACATGAATCAAGTGTAGTTTTAAAAATTTAAGGGGTGATGAGCAATCTCAAACATTGGTCCTCACGAGCAACACGTTTAATAGAGTGGATGATATACATTTAGATAATAATATGATGGAAAGCATCGCTGTTTTAGAAGGCAGTTATTGGTTTGAACATTTCCGTTTGTTAAACTTGAAAGGAAATCGACTAAGAAAGGTAGCCAAGTACAAACAATGCATCCAGACTGCATTCTTACCTCTTGCTTTGCTCTTATACCTTACAGATAAATATTTATGCTTTAGACGATGCCTTAGATGATAATCCGCAAGCTAGTCTTTTGTCGTTAAGTCAAAATCCTTGGTATTGCCTTTGTAAATTTGCTATGGGATTTCGAGAAATTCTGAATAAATGCAATGCTATACTAAAAGACGTATGGAATGTGAACTGCAGCGATAAGCACGGACATGAATTGAAATCATCTAAAGTTACGTTCGTAACACGTGAAGATTTGTGCAAATCAAAGGATGAAGCTAAAATTCGTTTTCATTTTTATTTTTTTTTTGCCTGAAATCGATATCTTCATTTTCGCCAAAAACAAACGACAAACCCTTGATAAACAAAGTAGTTCAGGCTGCCTGGCACGGTTTTCCACACCACTCTTGAGGTACCGTGATAGGCACGTTGCCAATTGCTTTAGATGGCTGGCTCCCTTGCAAGCCTACACCATTATAAACTTAATTTGAAACTAATAATAATATTTACAATAATAGTAATAAACGAATATAAGCCCCGTTTATACATAACATATACACATAATAGATAAACACATAAAAAAAAAATATAAATATATAAGGATCGCTGCTGTGCCGGTGTGTCGATATCTGCAAAGGTAACTTAATATAATTACTAAATTTTATCTATAAAGATGACCAGAAACTTACCATTGGCCTATGGCTGTATCGCTTTTCGCTGAAGCGATAGTGCAGGCATATGCTTTTCTTTAATCTAAAATGAAACAAAAGCAAATGAATAATTTATACATAATAATAAGTAAATATAAACACGAACTTACCTTCAGCATACAGCGAATCTTCATGTACATGAAGCGGTAGGCGGCAGCGCTTCGTTCCTTTTTAATCTAAACTAAAATATGAGAAATGAAATAAGTAATATATAAATATAAATATATAATAATGTATTTACCTTCACTTTACTCTATATAATACACGATTTCTCCTTCTTCGTATGGTGGTAAACTAAACTAGAAGTAAGTTAATAAGTAACTTATAGATATAAGTATACAATAATATATTTTTATAATATTGCAATTACTTTGCCTCTGCTGCGTTTCCCGCACGATTTTCTTTCTGCTTGCAATGACAGCCGGATCTTTTGTATTCTAAAATAGAAGTAATAAATTTGTAATTTTTGAAATATATTTATATAATATTGTTATCATCTTAGAATGACGAAGCACTTATATCCAATGGCTCCCTGAAGTTTTTTCCTGTCAGCAGCGTAAACAGCACGTATCTAAGTAAGTCGATCCGGCGGACACTGCAGCTGCTGCAGGAACCTGCTTCTCGGAAGAAGGCAAACCGTACCACCACAGTTGCCTGCAAGCGCTTACCAATCTTCCGTTCCTCCATATGTTGTGTCATAGAAGTCGTAGGCATGGTGGAACGCCTCGTTGACTTGCTCACTTCTTCACAGTTATCTTTTCCTTCCTGGTTTAAGTCATTTAAACAATCCTGACATCCGAGCTGCTCACGAGTATAGCGCGTGATTCCGTATCCCGTGATCAGCCGCAGGTAAGTCTCTTCCTTATTTCTGAGCTGACCTGTGCGGAGATCCTCGAAAACCACCCGCTGTGACTGTGACATCTGAAGATTAAATGCTCAGCAGACTCGACAACAATGCAAACTTCACAGACATCACCTGGTATAGCGCGAAGTAATGAGAAATTCAAATCCAATTCATGAAAAATTCACTTACAAGTCAATGTACTATTTTTTTTTGTTAAATTTTTTTTTTAAATACACTTTAGAATGTTTTAATCACTTTATTTATATATACATATATATATATATATATATAACTTTTATATAATTTTTTTTTTTGGGATTTTTATGTTTTTTTTTTTGCTAATTTTTCTCTATAATTTATCTTATTTAAAGCTTTCATACGTTTATTGTGTTAGTTAGAAAATCCAAATTTATGTTAAGAGATTGTAATGCTCTCAGCAAGCCTAAAGCTTGTTCTTGACCTACATTTTTTGCTATAAAGGGATCGAGGAGACCATCATATAACTTGAAGAAGCTAAAAGAATCTCTAATGCCATCAAGACTGCCCTATCGAGGCCGAATGGTGTAAGCTCGTTTTCGGTCTGGACAGTTTTGTAGTCCATTTTGTCAATGAGGTACTAGTCGCGGAAGCCGCTTGCCCATTTTGCTACCTGTAGGTTCATTAATCTTTTTTACCGCTTGACTTCTTCCATCAATGACCTCGTCCTTCTTCTGCTTGTGGGTGCCATCTTGCCGAAGAAAAGTTCCAGTAAGTCCCGGCTTACCCTGTATGAACCGATAGCTGTGCCAGGGTAAGCCTCCACCAGCTCATCCATTAAGTGGATGGAATTTTCTATACTCATCCATTCCTCCAAATATCTGCTCACGTCTTGCAATTCGGCTTTTAGCTGTTCACAAGCACTACGTATAGGTCGCAAGTGCACTGAGCTTTTCGATTCTTGACGAATACCTTTATTTGCGATACGGTTACGAAAAAGTCAAATTGAGGGTGATTTCTCAATTTATGTCGGTAGTCTTCTAATGTATGCAGATAGTCGTACATCAGCTATATACTACTTATGCTGCCTTCTATTGTGATTCCATTAATAAATTTATTTGTATTTATGTAAAAATAACCTGAAAAGAAAAAATAAGAAAAAACAATTATAAACCTTGCATAAACAACCAAAAGACTCTTCTTATAGTTCTTATCTACTGTGTCCATGATTGTGTCTATTATAATATAAATGAAACAGAGTAAAATTGTTTCTTTTTTTTTAAATTTATTTATTATTAATTTACATTGTTTAAATATATACTATATTCTAAATGGTACTTATATGCTCGACGATGGTCGATGAGACTTCCATTGTGAGGATTGAGCCGGGGTTTTAGGGTTTAGTGAGATCTTTTTTTCGTCTTTTTTCTAACATTTTTTATCTGTTTGCTGAGTACTTCCGACGAAACTTTTCGACTGCTAATTCGGATATATCCTATAATTAACTTGGTTTCAATTCCTAATTTGGCTATTGCTGAAAATAACGTTTTCAAAGGCTTGAGCTCTCTAAAATATAGTTGCGCGCCTGGACCTGATGTAATTCCATCTTGTGTACTTAAATCTTGCGCTGTCGAGTTATATGGTGTTACCGTAAAGATTTGTAACCAATTTTTGAATTTAGGTGTTTCCCCTTTGTGTTGGAAGAGTAGTTACCTTATTCCTATTCACAAAAAATTAAGTAGACAACTGGTTGAACATTACAGAGGCATAGCCAAGTTGAATGCCTTGCCTAAACTGTTTGAGCGAATAGTGACTCAGCATTTGTTCTTTGCCATTAATTCGTATATTTCTCCACACCAGCATGGCTTTCGGAATGGAAGATCTACGGTCACCAATTTGGTAGAGTTTACTTGTCACGTTTTCAAGGTATTTTCTAGTGGCTCTCGCACAGATGTAATATACCTGATTTAAGCAAAGCGTTTGTTTTTGTTAAACATAACTTACTTATCTTTAAACTCCAAGGCTCTAGCTTCCCATTCTATTTAGTGAAATGGATAAGCTATTATCTGCACAATATATCCTTCAGGATTTTGTTTAACTTCATCACCTCGGACGAATTCCTCGTGACGTCTGGCGTACCTCAAGGCAGACACTTAGGGCCCATTTCATTTAATTTATGCATTAATGATCTCCCATCGGTGATTAATTCGAGTCAGATCTTAATGTATGCTGATGACATGAAACTGTTTTCTTCCTTCTCCGTAGAATCGCAATCACATCAGCTTCAAAGTGACTTCAATAATTTGGTTGCATGGTGCTCTTTGAATCTTCTGAAACTAATTCTAAATAAATGTAAGAAGCTTTCTTTCTCAAGAAGAAAGTCATTCATTACTCAGTATTTCGTTGAGTCGCATAAGTTAAACGACGTCTATGCGTTCACAGATTTAGGCGTTCTATTTGACCATAGGTCACGTTTTAACTTGCATATTGAGCTCTCGTTAAGCAAAGGTAAGTCCGCGCTTGGTTTTATAAAGAGGTGGTCCAAAGAACTCGATCATCCTTACATTACGAAAAGGCTATACATGTGATTAGACCTAAACTCGAGCATGCCTTTGTTGTGTGGTCTTCTTTATATAGGTGCTATGTAGATTCAATTGAATCTGTTCGAAAGCAATTCTTGATATTTGCTTATAGGAATTTGGGTTGGGAGCCGATTGCCTCTTTTCCCCCTATGAAAATAGGTTGCTTCTGTTGTCCTTAGCCTGACCTAAATGATGTCTATCACTTATTCTCATTATCGGACTCTTTAAAGTCCATTAAAGTAACATTGCTTAATACGCGTAATTTACCTATGTCGCACTTAAACTAGCTCTTAATCTTAAAAAGTCATTATGAGTCGATAATTAATTGTTGTTATCTATTATTATCGGTTGCTAAGCTTATGCATATTTGCGATGGCTTGGGGGTTCATTTGCTCCTGTACCGGTTGTGGCTCTATGCTTGTTGTGTAAATGCTTTTTTCCTTTTTTTTTAACTTCTTATTGGTTTTATTATACTTATACTGGGTTTTAATATTAATTAATTTAAGATTTACTTTAAGTGTCAATTGAACTCGACTACTACTTTGTTTTAGTTTAGAGTTTCTTGTATCAGTAGAATAAAAATAAATAAATAAATAAACACTTTACGCAC
Source organism: Glossina fuscipes (assembly GCF_014805625.2). Classification (NCBI taxonomy): domain Eukaryota; kingdom Metazoa; phylum Arthropoda; class Insecta; order Diptera; family Glossinidae; genus Glossina; species Glossina fuscipes. The sequence goes on along the minus strand of NW_023998491.1, from coordinate 2,113,074 downwards.
GATGGACGGCTTTGTAGGGTTTTCATCAACCTCTACGAAACAGTTCTGCTTTAGAAGGAACACTTTAGAAGTATAATCAACCTCTAAAGGTTCTTTTAAAAAAACGACTTGTAAATTTATGTCATGGTTTAATGGTTTTCTATATGTACACAAAAATATGAACTAAAAAGTGAATAAAAACGCACGGGAAGAAATGGGAAATATTTATTATAAATTTAGGAACTCCTTTATGTGTTTGTTTTCCAATATGCATTTGTAAACTTTTAATTTTCTCCAAAGTACGTGAATTGCGAGTAGCGCTGCAGTATTAAGTAACAATAATTCTTAATGTAGACCGTTAACGAAAAAAAATTATAATAAGATAATTGGCGAACTGTAATTAAAGAAAAAAACGTTACGCGTTATGCGCGCCTCATTCTCGAGCTGCATGATTCAAAATATTAAACTAACGTATATTGCTTCTTATTTTCAAAGGGGAAAAATATTTTTTACACTTTATTATTGGAAAAAAATTTCATGAGAAAGAATTTTATCATTGAATTATAAGGAGAAAGTATGTAAGTAAGAAAAACGAAAACGTACGATGACTTTAAGATACATGATTACCTGCCTGCATACTAGCATGAAAAATATATTATTTAACTGTTTTTAATTTTTTACTTGTGTGTCGCTTGCGCGTCGTGTCTCACCTCCCCATATGTGTGAACAAGTATCGTATGCAGCACGTGTACGTAAGGTGTTTCAATTAATTAAAAACGACGGCATTATATTGAAAAATGCTTTATGTACTTGCTCGTAAGTGTTCGTTTATCATTCTCAAATGCTTTGAATGTTTCTATATTTTAATTTGCCGTCTTTGCTAGCTGTCATTGACCTACTTGTTCACGTACGAATATACAAATTTTCACAAAGAGATATTAAAATGTTTCCTGTGACCACACAATGTATATATATATGTATATATATGTATATATATGTATATATGTATATATATATATGTATATATATGTATATATGTATATATGTATATATGTACATATATCCACAAAAACAAAAAAGAAAAAAAAGACAAATTCCTCTTCATTCACTTTTGTTTATGGCCGGTTTAGTTAGTGGACATACTTAAGAATTATGTTTGTTTCGTTGTGTTAACAAAAAAAAGCCCTAGAAATTTAAATTGTTTATATATATAGAAGAGTCCACAGTGGCTTCTGTCGATCGAAATAACAAATCAACATTTAAATTAATATTTTATTTCAGTTGTTTGTGTGCTTATGGTGGTGCAAGATGCATGTGTAAATGCCTATTCGCTTTCGTATTCAAAGTACATTACAATACTTCTCTATTATAAATGCACAACATATGACATACTTTCATCCAATAAAAAAGAAAATGACTGATTCTTAACTTTTATGCTATCTTATCCCGGTCCAGTAATAATTCTGGGCATTGGAAACAGTCAACGCACACAAATGTTGTGCAGTGTGCGGGGATGTACGCTAGAGGGAGAAGACGTAACAGTGTCTAGTAGTGTTAGCGGATAGACTACAAACAGCTTGCGACTTTCCTGCTGCCTCCTTGAAATTTTAAACAGAAAAGCCTTGACCGAAAAAGGCACTAAACAATTTACCATTAACATCGCCATAATTGCAGCTCTTCTCCTGTCGCAATGACACATCTTTTTTACAATTGACTTGAAAAATAGAAGTGAAATCAAAAAAATAACCAAGTTCATCTCACTCCAAATCAAATGTAACTGAACGACCCGTTGTCTGCATCTCGAAAATAGGTGAAAGTTTGCTGCTTACTAGAACATCGCTTAGAAGGAGGAGCTATTGTTATATAATTACTAAACAATTATCGGAAAATTGCAGCAATTTAATGTAATAGTCTTGAACGCTTTTAAAATCGGTGATATCTGTGGGAATATTAATTTATTACGCTAGAGTTGTGGTAAAGGCATTTGTGAATATTTGAAATGTGGAGACACGCAATTGTTTGTTTTTTAAAAATGTTTCCAAACGCCGTTGTCTGGCTTCTACCGTTTGAAATTCAGCTGCAAAACATTCCAATTCTTCGGCACTTAAATTGAACGGCTCAGTGGAACGTAGCATATTTTTCAAACGTCTCATCAAATGAATATCACGTGATGTGGCAGAATTAGTAGCACTCAGAGAAAAATGAAACGGTATTTGTGTTTCCTAGAAATAAGCAGGAATAATTATGGGCACGAGTTTTCTTAACATCTTTGCTGGGACCTGAAAAATAATTGGTTGAATAGCGTGGGACATTGCCATTATGCTTTAAACATTACCTACCTATCAAACCGTGTGTGTTGTAGATTAGTTGACCATTTTTACTGACTGTAAACGCTGAAACTGTAGAGATCAAATTTCCAAGCACCCTAATCGGAGAGCATATGTAACCAGAAACAGTGCTTTTCTACGTGACGATTGTATATTTTTCAGAGACTTTTTCTTTGATTACAATAATCCTATAATAATAATCCTATCTTATAACAACTAAATCATTTTGTATATTTCACGATCTGCGTGCAATAGCAATAATTGATATAATTGCGCATCGATTACATATTCTCCATTCTATATACGATGTATCACACATACATGCATGCTAGCTTTATCGAAAAAAAAAACGCAAAGTCTAAAAAAGCAATGGCGAATATAATATAAATTAATATGGCGGCGCACGTACTTGTTGTTGTAATGCCGCTAATATGAATAACGCAGGTGTACAATATGATAATATACGTCATTCGGCAGAATTGTACAGAAAGTAGAAATTGCTAATTTATTTCAAAAGAATTGTAGATCTCCAATCGACGTTTGCGTTATATTGACTTCATTCGTTCAATAATTCATTCACTAGTTAACTAATTAATTAATTCGTTCACTTGCGCAAGCATACACTCCCTCAACTCATTCTCAACATTCACACATAAAATTTAATGCCAATATTGTTAAAGAAATAAACACATATATAACAATTGCTAGGAACTAAAGAGATACTCACTCTATTAACGCTACTAATTCCAACATGTGAACATGTGTATGTTGCAGTGCGGCCGTGTTCCTCGGCTTTTTTCCAATTTTCCACACCAACCTTGCGTGCAATAACAGAACTTAACTTTGTTAAAGTTAAGGAAGATCTTTTAGACTCTTTTTCTTTTTGTTTTATGCAATTTTTGTAAAACACTACACTAATTTTCCATATAGTTTTCATAAATTCTCTAGAAAAATTTAATTTATTAAACACTACATTTATCAAATCGTATTTGACTTGTTAAATGGTATATATTTTAATGAAGAATTTTTTTTCTAAAGGGTTTTAATACACTACATTTTTTTGCTTATTTTATAATCTTTTTAAGGGTTTTTTTATTTCGGCTTTATGTAAATGCTTCACAAACGTCTTCTCTTAATTTTTAACCTTTTTAATTACTTTTTTTAATTCTTTTCTCGCAATTTTTCGCTTTGTCAACTTCTTTTTACACCCATGAAATGGCTTTAATTTTTCGCTAAAAGCCGTTACCTGGTTTTTTCCTTTACATCATTTGTAAAAAAAGTACCACGTGTTGAGAATAGAGGGAGAACAGAGTTGTTTTCAATAAATTCTTTATGTTAAAGTGGTGAAAAAAAGGCACAGTAACTCTGTTAAATAAGAAAATGGTGAAAAAAAACCGCAGCAATGCTGTCAAGTAAGAAGTTAAGTATTATTCTGTTAGAACATTTAAACATTTGCATTATCACCTGGTTTCTATTGACTGCTTTAAACAAACCCAATTACTCTAAAATAATCAAAAATTCCAAAATGCAACTCAAAGCATTTCAAAAACTGGATTTTCTTATAAATTACTGTATTATATATCGCCAATAACGATGGAAAAGAACATACGACGCTCGAGCGTGAAAATTTATGAATTTTGCAATGAAGATAATAGCATTTAGAAATCTTTAGTAACTTTAATTTACTCCACAAAAATTTTATTTAATAATCTTTAGTAAATTTAATTTCTCCAATGCACTAACAATTTTATTTAATAATCTTTAGTAAATTTAATTTCATCAATACATTACAAATTTTATTTAAAAATTTTTTTTTTCTATTTTTGGCTTTGATTTTGGTTTGCTAATATGATGGGCGGTGTCATGCATGTGCAGAAGTGGTAAATATCGAAATATGAAATAATATATTTATGTTAGAATTTGGTGACATTTTAACCGACTCGAACCATTTTTCAATAGCGTTCGTACTTGGGGCAAACTACCAAATTTCATATCTCAAATATTGCGATCTGTAGCTTGAATGCAACTTTACATGGGCAGACATCACGCGCATAGACGGATAGAGAGGCTTAGATCGATTCAGAAAATGGATTCTACACATAGAACATAAAAGGTGGGTCTATCTCAAAGCCTTCTGCGTGTTATATATGTCTGCTTTAACTTAATATACCCGGCACCACGAATAGTGTATGGAATAAACATTAGGAATTAAGTCAGTTACTTTCAAAAAAGAGACTTTACAAAATATAAGACTTAAATCTTATGGACTTACTCAGCGTAAGCCGACCATGGAGCGATGAAAGAAAGCGGTTTTCCACACAACCCTTGAGGTACCGTAATGGACGCGCTGCGAATTGTTTTGAATGGCTCGCTCCCCTATAGGCCTACACCATTATAAACTTAATTTAAAACTATAATAATATTGACAATAATAAATAAAGCTCTGCTTATTAATATCATATAATATAAATATGTAATATAAATGCGTATAACATAGATAATATAAGATAAATAAATAAATTTACAGCAGTATGGTGCTTGACAGTGGTGGTGCGTTGAGCGGTTGTTGATATCTGCAAAGGTAAATTAATCTGATTACTAAATTTTATATACAAAGATGATCACCAACTTACCGTTTGGCCTGTGGAAGTACCGCATTCTGCTGAAGCGATAGTGCAGGTGTAATCAGTTTTTTTTAAAACTGAAATGAAATGAAATGAATTTATTATACATAAACGTAACTAAAGATAAACGCCACTTGCCTTGACATAAAGTATAAGAGGCGATGGGCGCCGGAGCATCGTTCCTTTCTAATCTAAAGTAAAAAATGAGAACGTAAGTAATTAATTTTGGGAGGACTTTTTAATCTACAGTAAAAAATGAGAAGGTGGGTAATTAATTTATTAAAACATTTGTGTTATATTTAAATAACGTTTTATTTGCTCAGAATGCCAATACGTTGTGGACCAGTGATTCCCTCCAATTATTCCTAGTTAGCAGCATTTGGATGATGTACCCGAGCAGATTTATTGAATGGCTATTTCCGCTCCTGCAGGATCCTGACGCCCTGAAGTAAGTTGTGCCACTATGGTCGCCTGCACGCGCTTGCCGATGTTTCGCTCCACCATACGTTGCCACATAGCGGCGTAGAATACTTCGTAAAAGATTTTGTGGACGTTTGTTTTCGGGAATTCTACTTCAAAGCATTCGCTTGTGAGGATGACATTGTCCCTTGGGTCCTTTGTGACAATGGCATCGATCACCTGATACATTTGCGGATAACATAAAAAGTTATCTGGCGGCGAAAGTCCCATCTGTCAATTTAAAGCATTTTAGCATTTTTAAATTGGCTCCTTCTCAACCTAAAGCAATCTCATCTTTTAAAATTCTAGTTCCGACTGAAAATATGAATACGTTGTTAAATAAACCATTGTGGCTGGTTGCCTCTTTAATCAAGGAATTTATCCTTCGTGATCGACCCCGCAATACTAGTGAAGTAGCCATTTCTCCTTCAAAAAACTAAATATTTCTTCAGGCTCATTGTCTTTGATTTATCAAAGTGTTAGGGGCCTAAATTCAAAAACTCGTCCTCTTTTCGTAAACTCAGTGAGCACCGAGTTTTCCGGTTTGACCTTCACTGAAACTTGGTTAAAGCCTGATCTACATTCGTCGGATAATGCGTTCATAATGCGTTTCAGGTTTTCAGTAAAGATCGATTGTTCCGCAATGGTGGTGGAGTTTTAATTGCCATTTCTGCGGCAGTCCCCTCCTCTTCAATTGAATTTCCCATTACTTCCGACTTTGAATTTATGGCCATTCGAGCGAAATTTCCTAATAAATACTTATATGTGACCTGCTCCCATATTCCCCCAAATTCGGATATCTCCATATGTAAGAAACAGACCGCCCTCATTTGCAGAGTGGCCAAGCAACCTAAATCTACCGATATAGTCATTGCGTTGGATGACTTTAATTTGCCTCAAGTCCCTTGGTGTTACAGTAATAGTTCTGGCTGTTTGATCTCTGCTTCAACATCTGATAGAGCTGTTGTATTCTTTAATTATCAATTCGATCATCATTGAGTTCAATACAACGGTACCCCTAATTGCAATGGTGGACTGCTTGATCTTTGCTTTGCCAACTTTCCTGAGATTTGTGTTAACCGTTGTCTTCCTGTTAGTTCACCTGAGGATCCTTATCATCCAGAACTGGGTATTTCCTTCCATTACAAGCATGATGGTTCGTTAAACTTCTACAACGTTCCAAATCCAACTTTTTCAAATAAATTTTATGATTTCCATAAAATCAACGTTTCAATGCTAAAACCACATCTTTCACATATTATGCTTGATTTCTCAGTTGCAAATATTATAATATTATAACTTACTGTCGTCGTTCTACAATATATTAAATTAAGCTTTTTCTGCATCCGTTCCGATCAAACAGTCCCGTCTTCGAAGCAGGTGTCCCACCGTGGTTTAATAAGACGACTAAATATTACAACAATAGGGAAAACAAGCTTTTCAAAAAATTTTCGAAAAGTGCTTCTCCTTCCGACTATTTCGCTTAGTCAGTGGCAAGACATAGATTTAATTCCCTCAAGCACCAATATTATTGCAGATACCTTAACAAGTGCAAGAAGAAGTTTGATAAAGTGAAAAATTGCGAAAAAAAAATTTTAATAATTGAAAAGTTTAAAAATTACAAGAAGAAGGTAAAAAATTTATATAAAATTAAATAAAAAAAAAATGTAAAATTATAAAAAAAATTTTTTGTATTAGAAAAGTTTAGAGAAAAATAAGTTTATTAGGACATATATCATTTAAAAAGTTAAATAAGTGTAAGAAATTTGATAATAAAAGTTGAATAAATATAAATAATTTAAGCAAATAAAAGTTTAAGTATAAAAAAGTGTAATATAAGTAATATAAGAGCATTGACGGTAAGTACATTTACTTATTGTTTTCAATTTCATATATTTCTTTTTTTGCTAAGGAGACCCATCTGAGATTTACATACTTTTCCTGGGAATCCCGTTGGTGTCTCCTTGTTTGCTAGTAATAATCGAATTAGAAGGTCCACAACAAAAGAAAGCAGTTTACAATTGGCGGCAATACAACGATAAGTATGTGTGCCGCATATTCGTTATTGTTTTTTTATATTTTTTGGGCTTTTTATTTCTGAAAAAGCGAAGTATAAGAATAAGTATACGAATAATTAATTAATTTACTTTTTTTTTATCAAATTTATTTATTTTCATTATTTTTATTATTTTACATACATACATTACAATACGGTTTTGTACTTATATACTAAATGGTACTCATTGTGTGGTGTGGTGTTTTTTTGAAATTTGGTTTGCTCGTAGTTTTTTTTTTATTTTGTTTCTATTGCATTTAAAACTTGATTTATATAGGTATACATATCTTCATATATATATTTCTATCTATTTCTTAAACGCGGATTAAATTTATATATAATTATATATTATAATGCATATGCAACATGTTCCTACTGCCCACGCGGATAGAGAATATATATGAGGGATTTATTTCATTTAGGAAAGTAGCAAAGCTAGCACAAATTACTAGCCTTCGAACGAAACACTTAACCGGATGAAAAGGACACGTCTCACTAATTTCATCTAATAAATATAATAAACGAAGAGATGAAAAATGATTGTAATAGATAAGCATTAATATATTTATTACAAAATAATATAAATATTAAACATCCCAGTGATATAAAACTATTAATGCGTGATCATGAAAAACAATGAATTGTTCTAAAAGAGGGGAAGAAGCATCTTAAAGGCCTAGTAAAGGTCAAGCAGATATTTCTAAAAAAATCAAATACTTTGCATATGAAGCTTAAACTCATTCTGCCCAATTAGATATTGATGAACTAATAATGGTGAAAAAAATGTTGAGGAAAAAAGTTCAATTAAGTTAAATATAAACTGGCTTTCAGCCCAAAAAATGCGAGGATTTTATTTTCAATACTATGTTGCAAAAGTTTAGAATTTTACAAATTCCACTTTTTAGTCTTGTTTTTTTGATTTTATTTTACACAACTTTTTTTTTCAAATTTTCATGTTCTTCTTCAATCTTCACACACTTGTTTTGCACAACTCTTAAGTAAATTCCTTGACTTTCCAAGAAAAAATCGTTGGTTGGTTTTTTTTTTTTTTGTAAATGACAACTAGGTGTTAAAAACACGTCATATTCTCATGAAGTGAAAGAGGAGAAGAAAAACATTATTCATTTGAAATCATATGTCGTGAATTTTTTGTTAAATCATCACACAATTCAATCAACTGCCATTTCCCCTTAAACCATTCGTATTTTCTGTTAAACCATCACATTTTCGATAAATTGACAACCCATGCGTTGGCAGTTTTTGCACCTCATAGGATTTGGAATGTATAATTCTACTTTATATTTATACCACGCCACATTAACTGTTCGCGGTAATCGATAGCGATCAAAGGTTAAAATAATCCTTCCTGTAGGAGAGCGAGTTTTTCCGTCATCGTTCAGTTTGGTGAATTTATATACTTCAGTCACTCCTTGATTGCCCATTTCGCAAACAATTTCATCTTCCGACCCATACTTTAAGCACATGGCATAAATTACGGCTAAGGAAACACGTACGGTATCCGCCATGATAAGTTTTAGTAATAAACACACAAAAGGTTCAATATATTTTAATAAATTTGAACTCTTTTAAAAACGTATACAGGAATTAAGAAATAATATAAAAGAAGAAATTGCAAAATTTTTTTGCACAAAGAGAAAAACATGACCACAGCGCTTACACAGAGTTGCCGTTCAACGCCTTCCTATTTTATAAATTTGTTTCATACGATAATTGTATTTGTTCATAAAATAAACTGTTTAAGCTCCTTTTGATAATGCTTCGTATGTGTGAACTTGAGATATATACGAAAAAACTAACGTCTCGAATTTGACTTTTGTTGGCAAAGCTCTTTTTCCGAAAAATCTTCATATATGCGTATGTGAAATTGCAGACAATAACAATATCCTCTTGTTTAACATTCAAACCAAAAAAAAAACGAATCTCCGTTATATTAAGTTCTACTTCTCCGGCTTTTTTTTTTTATTTTTGCATTATTTGCTTAATTAAGACAAGGTAAAGAAAATAACCAAAAAATTCTTAAATTCACTTTTTTCCTTTTATTCTGAAAAACACAAGACAAAATATTCCAAAAAAATTTCTCGTCTAGTGGTTAAGTTTCCGTAACTTAAGTCTGCAGGCAGTCTTTTGCCAATTTTTGGTTAATAGATTAAGGTTCACTTCTTTTTATAATAATTTTTTTGTTCTTTTCTAATATTTTAAGTTTAGCAATTTCTTTCTGTTCTTTACTAATATTTTAATATTAACAATTTTTTTTTTTTTACATATATTATTTTTCAATTCCCAACTCTTTCTACCAAACTTGCATAATTTTTCTGTTCTTTACATCAATATATCCTTTGGCTTTTACTTATTTTTTTTCTGTTTTTGTTTTTTATTAAGCAGACATCATTATTCCAATAAAGTAGTTGTAGTTGTAATGTGAAAATCTGAACAACTTTAGCCGTACATAATTAAATTTCTAATTTGAAAGCATTTTATTAGCAACTTCCTGAGTTTTTATAAATAATTTTATAATTTTCTTTTTTCTCCTATTTACTTAATTTCTCTTCCAAACAGATTCCTTTATCCGTATAGTTTTTCCTTTCTTTCTGTCTGCTCCAGTGGCGTTTACTTTGGCAAGTTGTTGCATTTGTGTTGTCTTTTTTAATAAACCCTCTGTTATTTTTTTTTATTATAAAACATTCTTCTCTGCCAAAACTTTTCATAATACTTTATTAATATTTCACGACCATTCGTTTATAAATGTAATATTTTACCAATAATTTTCTACATTGTTCACGTAATGATAAAAAAAATTCTTTTCGCATCTTGTTTAACTAAACATTCCGCTGCAGATATTCTTTAGCAATCCAAAATCATTTCTCAAGTCGATCTCTTCACTTTCTCTTTGCATAACGGTAAGCCGCTATTCCTGCAAAACGTTCTTTCGGCTAAAAGCAGGCCGTATTACGATCTTACTTACTCTATTGTGATAGAGTAGTGGTGAAAGCAGACAGACAAAACCACTATGCTGCATTTGTTCGCGGACGTTACAAAAATCATAATTGTTTCGAATCTTCTATTCGTTATAAGTATATATATCCGTGATATTTAGTTCGGATAATTTTTTATTTTTAAAAAGTTCGTACGTAAAATTAAAGATTCAGTTTACATGCATTTTGTAAGCAAACGTTGAACGCTTCTATACATAATTACTGGTCTCAGTGAATAAAAAAATTGTGCGTTCAAATTTGTACTTCCGGAAGAGTTTTACACCCGCAATTCCAATACTAAACCAAATACATTAAGACGTTTCATATAAACATTTTTAATTCATGGAATATTTATGGTCTGGGATATTTAAAGTCTTGGAATTGATGGTCGGGGATATTAATGGTCTGAGAATTTATGTGCTCTCTCCATTCTCAACAAAAAGGGATTTTTTTAAATAAACGGGAAAAACCAGTAACGGCATTTAGCTGTTTTAGTGAAAATTCAACTCAATGCAATTCAATTAGTTTCAACAAAGCCATACTATAAATTCACCAATTCATATTTTATGATAATAAGCCTTATTAAACATACTTTTGTTTTCACAAAAATATTCTCTTTTATTAATAATAATAAAAAAAAAATTTTCTGCTGTACTTATTTTATTAGTGCTGGTAACGCTGGTCCGTTTGGCTGTTTGGCACCACTAGAGAGAGGAAGCTTATGTGAAATAATATACTCAATGCAAGAAATTAACACACAAGAAAGAAAAGTTCTGTCGTATTTTAAAGAAAATATTTCAATTCATTTATAAAAATATAAATCAATAATAATAAAAATATAATATAAAAATATAATATAAATCAATTATATATGCTCCGTTATTTGTTACAGCCTGTTATCATGTGAATTCCTGTTTTGTAGAAGTTCTCGTCCTTCGAGTGAAAATAGTCAGCTATTGCCTTAGAAACACTTTCAAAAGACGACAGAGCTAAACCTTCAACCTAATACAATTAATGTGAAATTTTGATACGCTTACATTCCTAATTTTTTTTTTTGACAAACAAACGGAAATTGATAATAACTTCTGTCTTTTAAAGTTTTCCAGTGCAGTTTTATTTTCGTTTTTACTGCGTCCGAGTTGCTATTTTCACTGCAATTTCAGACGACTTCAAACAATGTTACCACTGTTTAACAGCTGTTTCTCTTCGTTCTTCAGTATCTGCCATTTTATGAAAAAGTGAGTGTAATTTAGTCGTGTCGCGTGAACTAAAGAAAAAACAGCAAAAGGTCTTGTTGAAAGTCTAGTAGCTATAAAAGTGAAATTCCAGAAATCTGCTAATTCAAATGAAATAAATTTCCTTAATATAAAGCAGTATTAAATAAATGTTATTGCGTAAGGGACGGCGAACATTGATAATTTAAAAATACAAAAAATTCAGACAAAATGTGTTAATTGATTGGCACGGAAGTGATGAATTTGGGAATTAATATAAAATAAAATAAAAAAAGAAGGAACATCTAATTTTTTCTACATACAGAAAATCGATTGGAAATAAGTTTGCCTAACCTTTAAGATTTCATCATCATTTCTCGATGGTGAAAAATCGAGCATAGCATAGCAACATAACGCGAAAAGTGAAAACGGACGGAAAAGAATTGTTTCGAAAGAAATAGAAAAAAAAAGTACACAAAAATAACTTTGAAAGTTGTGAGAAGAAAATGTTTAACAACAGAACACGCATTTCTAAAATAGACAGAAAATCAATACGAAGTCAATGGAAGATTGAAAACTTCTCAGCCGCTTCGCATAAAAATACTGAAAATTTTAGTTTAACTAAAGAAATTTGTGTTAAAAATAAAGACTATCTTTGATTTGTAGTAAATCTTTATTAAAACAACCATAAAATACCAAAGATAAAGAGAGAGAGAAAGAGAGAAAAAAATTGTATGCTAAGTAGTTCAATATTTATTCAACCCAAAAATAAAATAAAAAAAAAACCCCGCAACGGTCGTATTATACCTCACCACTAAGTTATGCATACATACAAAACTAAAACACTGTGTATGTCGAGCAAAAGGTTTTTAATATAAGCAACTGCACAAAAACAACAGCTAATAAATGAACTATGCCACAACAACAACATCAGCATAAGCAATGCCTTAGTTGCAAATATTTATGATAGAAAAATAACAGTAATACAAAAAACTAAGTAAAGAAAAACTCTTAAAAAAGAAAAAAAAAGCAAAGAAAGAACTCAGAAAAGTCCAGAGCTGTGCAAATTAAGCAATCGTAAAAGTTTCCCAAAAACGAAATAAAGTTCCTTCTTGTGATACACACATCAATAAACCCGACAGTAGTTTATAACGCTTTCATAAAAGGTCGTCAAAATGTCCGCTATGAGTTCGACGAAATCGGCAAAGGTTTCCAGCAGCAAACTGAGTTTAATATCTCATATCAAATATGAGCATTTAGTGGCAGGCATTTCGGGTGGAGTCACTTCCACATTAATTTTGCATCCTTTGGATTTAATTAAAATTCGATTTGCTGGTAAGATATTATTTGTTTTTTGTTTCATTTTTAAGAAATTAACAAGCGCATGATTCATGCAATAATAGTTTTTCGCGGTTTTTTAAATATTGTGAATTTTACTTTCAATTTTATTTTAAACAACGAACTAATCGTTAGTGATTACGAATAGAATACAAAGAAAATAATTAACCAAAAGAGTTCTACTCAGGTGTTTAATGTGTGTTTGCTGATTGTTTCAAAGTTAAAGCAACTTTGCTTTCGCTTTTTATCTTGGCCTAAATACTATTATACTTAAATTTGTCATTCTTATGCATTTGTAAGGCTAAAAAGACTTCCCCTCAAACATATCGAAGCAGAAGATAAGGAATTTCAACACATGTACATTGTGTTGTTTTGACCTTACAGGTCACGCTAATAACCTTGTGGCACGCAGATTAAGTATTTTTCCAATGAATGCCCACGGCTTTGAGATGACGAATACATAGGAATTGATTACCTTTTTAAATGAGTGAAATCGCAAGCGATTCGAACGAAGTTTTTTAGCTAAAATAGTAACTCACGTAACGTATATATATTTCTGTATATTTTCAAAGATTATCTTTTCAGTATTTAAAAACAAAAGGTTGCAACAATGCTACCTTAAACGCGAAGTCGCGTTTAGGGGAAAAAACATTTAAATATTGAGCCAGAGTGTTTTCTTTTCTAACCTATGCCAAAACGTATGGCACATTTTGCACATTTCGAATTTTGATTACTCGGTTCTTTTTAACAAAACTTTTTACACTCAATAGTCATTTCATATGGAGGTTCACCGATTTAAAGATAATCAGATAAAGATAATAAAGAGCTCTTATACCTTCGTAGTGACTAGTCTTTTTCGGTAAAAACTCCAATTTATGTTATTGGTTTTTTTTTATTCACTCCAATATATTTTACTGGTTTTTTTATTTTCTCTGCCACTTGTGATACAAGGATATATTAAGTCTGTGCTTGTGCTTGCAACACCTTAGCTTCGCTATGCCTCCACCCGCCTTTATTCTTCCAATCTAAAGGTAGCAAATTTTTAAAGTACTTTGAAAAAATTTGTCCCATCGTCATGTTTTGGACCGACAAATGAAGATGGCAAATAAACATGTCTTGTATTTGAGATCCACTTCAAGATAAACATAGCTTTTTTCATCTGTGCCATTTTTGTTATTATTTCTTAAATTAAATTTAAAAAATTATAATTACAACACAGGTTTCCAACTCACATGAGTTGCATTGATGCTTATCACCAGGCGCCAATTTCATATTTGTCATGCCGGTTGATTACATAAAAAATTTAATTTCATACAATAATTCATGCCTAGCTTTTATAATTACTTCGATGATAATTTTCATTTGCACGTAGTAGTATATGCGTTTGGTGCCTTAAAATCTCTCAAACTAATCGAATCGAATTCTGGAAAGTAAGTTGATTGACGAAACACTTAAGCGATGAGGTTATCAGAAAAGTTTTCATTTCTTCTGTAATTGTGTTGTGGGTAGAATTTGAGATTCCCAAGCATTTGCTTGCTTGTTGATTAATAGTGAAAAGTCCTTATCAGTTTTGAGATTTCATTTGTAAATTGCGCCTAACACGCGCCGGCTAGTTACGGTCACTAGGCAGTAAGAAGCAGAATTGTCAAGGAAGTTGAGGAAAAACGTAACAAATTTCGCTTAGCTTAAAAGGAAACCTGCGAGAAAAGGAAAATGCATTCATTTGCATTTAGGATGTGCGGGACGGATGGAAAAGATCATAACTCTAAAGTCAACTTGTTATGAAAAGTATATGATCCGTTAGGTTCTTTTACACTTGCTATAAAAAAGTTTAAAATGTGTCATTTTTCTTGAAAATGACGCGACTTAGTTTGAAAGACTCTTGGAAGAAATGAACGGTTATGGCGAGCCATCCGTTCTCTAGTAAACTGATTTTTTTTTTTCAGAAATAGAGATATGTACTGTTATTTTCTCCGTGGACTCGTTTTACGCATTCAAAATACGAAATAATTAGCTCAATGATAGCACGCAAATAATCAAGTCTGAGTTTAATCTAATTAATAGAATGGCGACCATAATAATAAAATCAACATATTCATAATAGTAGTGCTCCAAGTTAACGAGCTTGTTCTTCTGCCCGTAAAAATCGTGCTTGCGATTACGTGCCAAACCAACTTTCAGAATTGCTTTCTAGATTAATAACTCGGTTCAGCTGACATTTTCCAATCTATTATCGCGTTTGTCTTCTATTGCCCGAATAGTAGTAAAAGTTGGATTGGAAAGGTGAAGCCTGGCATACGTAGAGCTTGCTTGATGACGAGATATCAAGAGTAAAGATAAATGTCAACAATTCACAAACATACATACATACCGAGAAAATATTTCTAGATTTCCTACAGCGACTTATGTTTCCATGGGACTTTGTTGGGGGGTACCGAATAAAGGAATGTGCCTCTTGTTTTTTAAATGCATGCAGCACGAACGACTCCCATGATTGAGCATGTTTTTAAGTTAATATACAGATTTTTTAGTCTTCAAGCACTTTGTATGAGTAATATAAAGCAACGTATGTTGCAACCCAGAAGTAAAATCTTGCTTTATGCACATTGATTGATTCATGCATTAGTAATACTAATGCCTCCGTACAAAAAATTCAAAATTCAGGTATAATCAATTAGTGACACATTTGAGGAATTTATTATTGAAGATGTTTGCTGCAATGGTTAACAAACAATAGTCTGCCAGGTTATAGTTTAAGTGTACAAATTTAAAAATGGTTGTCATGCTCTAAAAACTCAAAAACGAGATGATTTTCATTTTGAATTGTGGTCGACTATTAGTGATCATATTATATAAAATTATTTGTTTTTAATTTTTTCGAAACTTTACTCGTCCAGTTGATTTCAGACTTACTTCCTTTCTTCAATGATTGTTTGAACAAAAACAATCTAGAGTTCTTACAGAATTCTCCTTTTTAACACTGTTTTATCTACGTAAAGCGTGAAAATAAACACATGTTTTTTGTTTACGATTGGCATAACTGAGGTTATTCATAAAGCTAAAACTTGGCATCACCTACACAGTCATATGGGGTTAAAGCAATTTTGTAAAATTGTATTTGTCCTATATAGTTCCAGATACAACGCTACAAAAACGACCTGCTGTTTCTTTACACCTACCTTTACAGTAAATTTGTAGTGTTAATGTTACAAATAATAAACTACCGATATGTGCTAGTTGAAAAACTGGTCACCACTAAAAGTGTTTGCAGTGTGTACAGTGAAATTATTAAATCATTTTAGTACATGTTTGACTTGTTTATTGGAAAAAAAGTTACAAAAAATATATAAAACTACATAAAGTACTTGTCTAATGTATTTTATATATATAAGAATTTACCTTGTTTGACTGGTTGCAAAGCAGATGTAGCCTACAACACAAAAGGTTTGCCGGGAAAATTTACTCATTAATTTATATACACAACGATAGACAGCTGCGTGATGTTATACAATTACAGTTTCATATTCTTTATTGTATCCATTGTAATTACTTGTACATTTCCATTGCTATTGTTAAGCTTTCAAAGAGTGTCATATTGGCATTATGAACTACCCATACAAGGCCAATGGAGAAATTATTCGGCTTAGAACGAATTTTTTTGTTACTCATCATACCAAACTTTAAAATATAGTTTTTAATTAACCAGACTGAACTAAAATTAATTGCAAAAGTTTTTCTCTATTGAAGCTAAATGAGGTGGGTCGCGCTCTAATCAAAATTGGATAAATTATTTTCAGAATCACTTTTCGAATCGATTTAAACTTGGCTGTCCTTTCATTTTTATTTCTTCAACCTGAAAATCCATCTATTTGATATATTTTGATGAAATTGAGTACGCTGACGTATTTTGATCCACGCTATTGAAAATGTTGCGGATCGGGCAACTTTCTTGACAACTTCCCACATAAAGCCTTTCTTTGAAAAGTCGTTACGTGAATAGCAGCATTAAACGAAGTGACGTAAGATTTTTAACCGTGGGCCGCGAATTAACATATTGTTTTAACTTGTTTTTAATTAGAATTAAGTAAAGTTCTCTCTAATCCCGTTTTCAACTTTTCAGATTACCGAGGATAGTAATTATCATTTTTTCAAAAAATTGCACGCATTTTGTAATTATGCGAGTATTATTGTTATTTCAAAAATAAAAGTTCTGTGTTACTATAAAATTTCATCCAAGTAGTCCCCATAACCACTTGAATATACTTGAGATCCCTACATAGGACTTCCATCCTTATGGCAATATCTATACAAATTTCAACGAAAAATGCTGTACAAACTTTGGTGGTATATAAAACACAGGCGGGCAAACGTCTTCAGCAAGCTAGGCAAACTGTTAAGAATAAAGAATAATTTTTAAAATCTTGTATTAGCTAAAAATAAAAAATTTGATAAAAATTAGATAAAAAACACTATATGACGTACGTCGACGTATGCGTATCTTCTTCGACGCTGTTACATACGTGTTTGGAAAACAGATATAAACTGATTGCTTGCATGCGAACATATGCTTTTTCCGTCATATGCGGGGTTGGATAGCAGACGGAATATTGCGTAACATACATATACAATTCAATGTCTTTAACACTTGGGTGCTAAGGTAAATATGAAATTTCAAAATTTCATTATTATCTGAACTTCTTCGTTTAGGTTAACGACACTTAAATTTGTCTTTGGTGTATACAATTTTCAAATCGAAAAAGTAGCTCCAATGGACAGACAATTGAGTGAATTACGTTCATCAAGAATGCTTGTTCATACACTTGTCTTTCAACACGTAACTAATTTAATATGCCGGCTGAATGTATTACGACCGTCAATTAGTTAATTTGTCCGACAATGCAAACATGCGTGTTTTTCTCTTTTTCGCTTTAATATTTATTTTTGTTTTGATTATTCTCTTCAAGTTTTTATAAGTGCATCGCAGGCGGCACACATATGTTTTCATTGTTGCTAATAGAAATTGCATGCTTACATTATTATTGTTGTTTATATTTCTGTTTCCTTTTATTCTTATTTAAATTTATTTGTTTACGTTCCAAGTTTTCGATTTTCAACGTAGCCCTGTTCACGTAGCAATGATTTATTTTTCTACGCCAACTTTTTCTCTACTCAATAATTTGATCATTTTCGAAGCATCTAAAGTTGTCGACTTTTGAATGAATAGATTAATAATAAATTACGATAATATAAAAATTTATATGTTTACATAAACACACACTTTTGTGCATTTTTATATAATAAGTATTATCATATGCTGACTCTCACGCTTGTATAAACACAGTAATGTATAGGCCTATTAAATATCACAAGCATTTAAAATTATCTATAGGAATTTTCCAACCGCTTTTTTTTTTAGTGTTACTTCATTATTTGTATTGTATTTTTTTTTCAATGAATGAGAGAGAAGGCAGTATTTTAGCAGAAATGGCTTTTTATTGAATAATTGAACAATTTTATGGATATCTTGTTAAAGAAAGCCAGTAGAAACAGTATAATGGGGCGCACCTTGTTATCATTTGCCATCTTAAAGTTACAATTATAACGACATTTCAAAATAAGGCACTATATGGGGCCTGGTCCAATCCGAAACATTTCCAAAATCGTCCGTCTTCAGGCCGTAACGTGTTAGTAAGCGAAATTTCATAAAAATTGCGGTCTCTAGGTTGAACATAAGATAAAAAGAAGGACGTACTGAGAGACAAGCTTGTGTGGATTCAGAATGTGGTTCTGAATCGATCCGTATAGTAAATCAATCAATCAATGGGTCAATCCCAAACCCTTCTCGGTATTGTATGCATTTGCACGAACCTAATATACTCTCGTGTCGCAAATGGCGTAAGATATAAAAAGGTCTCAAAAAATCGACGCGCAATTAAGGGTAGGGTTAAATAGGTGATACTCATAACCTACTGCAGACTTTTTTTGCGTGGTAAGAAATGCGCCTGGTGATCCTGAAAAATTCATTGCAACTCGAATGTGATCATCCGCATGCTAAAGAATCACTTCTTTCCGCTCTCTGCCTCTGTATATATATTAAGGTATTTTGTTTTTGTTTATGCAATCGTTGCTCTTGATGTAATATATAATGAAATGATGCTATATGTGTCGAAACGCGTGTAGGATCACATGGATGTAGGACCTTTAGGTAGTAGTAACTTTCATATGGAATGCGTCAACTGTAGTGGTATTCCGTTCATAGTTGTTTTAATGATAGCACTTTTGTTAAACTCGTTAAACAATAGAAACAGCTGGATCTTATGTGTAGCGTCACTATAATGACTGTGCACATATTTCGCACTAAGTAAAAATCGTATGAACTCATCAATAGTCATCCTACATCTGTTTCATCCTTCGGGTAATAATTGATGTGTTATATGTATGTACATGTAAGTAAAAAAGTTAACGCGACTGAAAGGCATTGTTGTGCCTTAATGCTTAACGCATAGGAGGAGAAATGACAAACAACGCTCCTCGCTTGGTGATGTCAGTGTAGAGGACACAGCATCTCTTGATGTTTTGAGCGTGATAATACAAAACGCCGTTCATTGGACAGAACGTGTACTCGAAGTACCGAGAAATGTAATCAAGGGGCTTGATCTTCTCGCGTGTTCGTTAACAGAACTACTCGGTTTTATTTTAGCGTCGTAGAGGTGTCCGCATGCTACACTGCACGATACACTACCGCGTCTTCTCGTTCTTTAATCACACTATCTGGCTTTGGAATAACCTACCAGCAGCATAGTCTTCTTCATCGTTCCAAATACTTTCACTATCAAGCTCAAAGTACATAAACAGTGCTATCTTTTTCCCCCTTTTCATGCAACATTTTTTTCTTTGGAGTAATTTTTGTTTAAGAAAATGTTATTGCAAGCAAATCGAAATATGGCAAGACAAACGGACAAAAGTCGAGATATATGTACAAACTAAAATTATTGTGGTATTATGTCGATGAAATTTGAAAATGAACGAAAAGAGGAGATTTTTTTTATAGAAACTTAGCTGAGTTCTAACGGAGTCACGTCCATTGATCAATTCAATTATGAGTTAATATAATTTCTTATAAATTTCTTTTCGTGTACAATCTGCGCGTTCATACTACACTTATACACCTATTATACGTTAATGCTATACTTCAAGGTTAATTGAGATTAAATGATAGCGCGACGCGAAAGAAAAATAACGCATGATTTCATTTTGTTTTTGTTAATTAACTAAGTACATAGACTTTATCTGCGTTACGGAAATAAAAGTTGTTTTCTTCTCTTTTTTTTTTTTCTATTTTTTTTTTGGTTATTTTCCTGTTTTCCGCATTTATTTTTATGTAAAAAATAATATAAAATAATGTACTATTTGTTTGTATTGTTGAAAACAAAGTGTTAAAAATAAAATTAAAAGTAATAATACTTTGTCAGCAATCAGGAAGAAATTCAGTTTGATCGAAATCTTTTCCTATCTGCATTTCGAAACCGCCATCGTCTAAGTGAACTGGATCACATTTTTTTGTAATTTTGCGTTGTTAGAGTAAGGGAAAGGCTTCGGAGATCTCATAAATTTATTCTTGATTTGCTTTGTTTTTCATTTCGTTTCCTTATTTGGTTCAAGTAAGAAAATTATATTCGATCAACGTGAACGAATCTTTTATACCCATTACCGTTATCCTAAAAAAGACAGAAAAAGTGAAAGAAATGAGTTTTTTCATGCTCGACAATATGGAGTGGGCGTAGTCAATTTGTTCTATTTTCAAAATAACTGTTTTTGTCATGTAGGCGTGTCCCTTGAAAAGTGTAAGGCATTAACAAATTATTTCGCAAATTTGTAGGCGTTATCTTCATTTTCGCTAACGGGTGAAGGTTCACAACAAAAACTACTCAGTTATGCAGACCCAGACAGGTGAACAAACAATAACAATCGGGCGTGTTTAGGTGCATTTCAAACTTTATGCAGTTTGTGAAACACAATTCTGCGCCTTTAATAGATATTGAAAAAACAATTAAATTTCGATTGGGTAGATGTTGTCAACTTTTTTGTACACATGGTACAGCATCGCCTTTAGAGTATGCGTTCAAATTTTTGTGCATTTATCTGCTATAGTTTATAAGTAATGAGCAAAAAAACAATTTTTTATTGCTTCTAAAAAACAACAGAAGTATCTTCAGTTTACGTGATACTGTAGGCGTGTCCTTCGACCGATTTGAAGTCGATACCTTTATTTTTGCGGCCGGGACAATGTTTACGAAAGATGTTACGCAGACGGACACAAAGCCATGCTTAAATCGATTTCGATTTTGGTGCTCATCAAGAATACATTCGCTTTGAGGGGTCTCTAGTGCTTCCTCCTAGGCATTGAAAACGTTTCGACAACATTTCGATTCGCCCTTCGGTGATGGGTAAAAAAAATAATAATAATAAGAGTAATGCAATTAGCTGACTAATAACATACTTCTCTTCACTTTGCAGGCCCTTATGACACGGGTCTGGTATCCCCTAAGAGCAATCCGAAACTTTAACGCATAAATGACGTTGCCCTTAAATTTGTTCAAATACTTGCTAATATTTAAATAAAAATTCGAAACGAAAATGATTCTGATCAACTAACTAACCCGCTTCAAGCCAACAAAATCCTTTGCAAGTTGACTGAAAATGCGATGCATATGTTTTGATGACTATCGCCAAAGTAGATGAAAAAAAATAAATAGAATGCTACCGTTAATCGAAAAATTTTTTCAATAAATTATTCCAAATGTCGAACGTCTTGACCGACTTGAAAACATACAAAAAACATAACATAAACACAAGATGACGGTTAGTGTACATTTAACAAACTCTTAACTCTTCTATCGTAGAGTAACACACAGACGTAAGAATGTAATGAAAAGCTTCTTAGCAAACAGTTTTTTTTCTAATATGTTTGTAATACTTCGATAAATGTGAGTCAAACCAACCTATGGATCGAAACTTTCGAACTTAACCTACGTAAATAAAGCAAAGAGCCTGAATGAATTTTAAATCGTTTTACTATCAAATAAAACATTTCAGAGCTCGTAATTCTCGACATTGGAGTTGGCCTGGCCGAAGCGAAGTATAGAAACTCTAAACTGCTTGCCACTTCCTCCCAGCACGACTTATGAGGTCGTGATCATGATATCAAAAAAGAAACTAATGTACCGAAGGTCACGCTTTAAAGCTCGTGTAGAACTCACATGGTAGCATAGGTAGTAACTGCCTCGTTTTTATCTAAATTGATATTATATAAAACTATTATACCCTACATCATTTGTGGTACAAGGGTACCGATATTTTCTGCGGATGCTTACAACGCCCAGAAAAAGTTGAGATTGGCCTATCATTTGTTATTCAGGTTTTTTGTCTTTCTGTCCACCTCACGTCCACGTATTCTTGGGCACAACGTAGAGATCGCAAATTTTTACAATACTTTGGTTAAATTTGGAAATATGTGGGACTAACGCTACTGAAAATACTTCAGTTCGGTACACTTTTCCAATTAATGCCCATATAACGCCTTCTTATTATAATATTGGACGTGGAATATGGCTGGAAATTTTTTGTCATTGTAAGTGCTATGGTTTCTAAGTAACGTGCAGAAAACCAATCTTTTTTTTTTTTTTTGGTTTTTTAAAAACCGATTACATTGTTCTGTAAGCGTGTCCTTTTAGCGATTTGGCCCGTTTTCAATACTAATCAGCGTGCGAGAAAGTCCAATGTGTCCGCTAAATTTGAAGCCAATAGGTTCAAGACAATGTTTACTACAGATATTACGCAGTTAGGCAGGGTGACAGACATATACGTTTAAGCCGATTTAGAATTTAATGCTGAGTTTGCTTCTGCACGTTGGAAACTTCCTGAAGAAATTATCCCTGATGGGAACAAAAATAATAACACATATAAGCGTTATATGCTTAGGGATGATACGTGCGAGAATTTACTAAAGCATAGCTAATAAATCCAAACAGCAAGCCTAAGAAGAAATTGTAGATTACACCAAAGAGTAGATCGAGTATCTTGTAATCTTTGCTGATAGTAGCCCCACGCATGAGCCAATTGTAGCTGGCAGGGAAAAAGAAGAATTTAAAATCGGTATTATAAACTTAACAAAGCGTATTAGAGAATACTTTTCTGTTATTCATGTCGCTCTTATAGCATACACTAGACGAGAAGTAATCCTTCGCAGATATCGAGCTTTCAATAAGCAGTGTAATAACAAAATCTCCTTTGACGGAGATGAAATTTCTTGATAATGCGTTTTCAATAAAAATTACCAAAACTAAACGTATTTCGCTCTGGTATTATGCATTACGAATCGCGTGACTGACTGGCTGCTCGCGCAAAAAAACAAATATTCTTCCAAACGTGTGACTAATCTATCGCATTTGTACTGCACTTTAAAGTGTATGCAATAAAAATTTCTGCGAATTCAATTGCTGTTTCCAAGCAAACCTAATTTGCAAAAAAAAAAAAAAAAATGATAATTCGTCATAAAAAATGTATACAAAAGTAATACTAAAAGTTTCTGTAAAAATGAAAAAAAAAAACGATAAAAAAATATATTGTCGTTCATGGTTTTTACGTAAAAGTTTGTTGTTTATTGCTGTACGAAGTCATGCAGTCGTCCCATTCAATTGAAAAATACTGTTTTTTTTTTTTTTAATTTTTCAAGGCTTAATAAATAATTCCAACGTTTATGTTACCATGTTGTTGTTTACCTGATTTTGTGTTAACAAGTTTTGCGTGTGTGCATGTGGGTATTCGTGAGCGTGCTATAAATACTATAGCACTATGTAGAGGCGAGCCCCCTTCACATTACACACACATATGTATTTACAGATAGTTTTTATTCTATATATTATTTCTATTTCGTGTGTTAATTTTATTGTTGACTTAATAAACTTATTTGCTTTAGCGATATTTTCATTAGAGTGAACGGCTTGTTTATAGCCTCTTGGAAACATTGATTATTCATTTATACTATTTTTAAGTATTATTTTAAATGTGAGTTTAATTTATTATTACTTAAAAAGGTTTACAAATCTTTACACAAAACTCGTTTTAATAAAAATAATAAATAAAATGACATTTGCAGTGACGTGAGAGACGATTTCATGAAAACCTTTATCAAAGATAATTTAAATGTTCTACATTTTTTCTATCACCATTGCATGCGATATTTTGTAGTCTTACAGGGTAGTAACATCCCTTGGTATGTGAAGAGCAAAATTTTCTTATCATTTGTTAACAATTAAGAAGTGAGACAAAATTTATTTGTATGTATAAATAAAGACTTCCAACAGAGAGAAATAATATCATCTCTAAAACTAAAGAAATATGAGTGAGATATTTTATAAAATTTCAATTCCATATCAAAGATAAGCTTTTGTTGTATATATTTCCTATCAGCTTTGCACGCGATAATTTGCGAATTGCTATAGCAATGTTGTAATGATCGCACGTGACAAACAGCATTTTCTTATCGCTTATTGGAAACTGAGAAAAGCAAAAGTAATGAGATTATCGCTTTTTCTATGCCATATAGATTCTATTCGTTTTATGTATTAATAATATCTCATGCATGATTAAAATCTTCATGTGTGCAGATGATGTGTTTAAACTGTTTACTCCCATAAACTACGAACTGCTTCAAGTTGACCTTAAAAATTTTATTACTTGGCGCTGCTTATTTAATTTCTTAACATTAAATCTGAATAATCGTTTTGACTGAGCATATTGCGGGCGAAAAACTTTATTAATTTGCTTCAACTACAATAAAATTGGTTTATGACTTAAAGGTGATTTTTGTTAATAAACTTCATCCTAACTTAACAAGTGATCTTTCCACAACGATCTATTTTAAGATATATTGAAGCATAGCGAAGAGAATTTGATGATAACTTTCTTTTTGGGGCGCACACACGAACATGTTTCCGTGGTATATATAGTCTTCATCCGATCGTGGCTATGCTGAGCCAGTTGGATCCATTTAAAAACATTTCTTGCCTTCGCGTTACGGAGTTTCCGCGGGACGTGCAAATACCATGACCAGCATCAGGCATTATTAGCCGAGTAGGTAAAAATTGCGACAATCAGGTCGATCTTTGCTGTTTGAAATTTGGTAGCTATAGTGGTTGCTCAGTTGGTAAAGACATAGCATTTGCCGATTAGGCACATATCTACTAGGTGATGGCCATCACTTTGCAATCTCTATCTCTTTCCTCGTTTATTTTTTAACTCCATCATGTTACACGAATAGATGATAATTCTCCAATTGATTTATCATATTGTAAAAAAAAAAAAAAACATCGCTTAAAGCATTACTCGCATTAGAAAAATCGGCGCTTAGCTTGCTCCTTCTTATTAAAGTTGAGAAACTTTTATCGATTTAAAAAGCTTAATAAATGTAATCAACTTCAACTGTCCAGTTCGTCCTTCAGTGTGCTGTCTTTTTGTGAAACTAAATCAATGTAGATTTAATTATGAATTATTTAACTCAAACAAGCAAAAGCCTGAATAACAATTATAATCTAATCACTCTATCGGATCCTATACACGTCATGAAATCAATTAAAAGCGATTAACGTTTATGCATTGCTGACGTCACAACTGAAGTAAAACGTTCAATTAAGAGTCGCGTCGCAAGCTCATAGAATACTCTAATGCGACACTATTGTTTGAGGCATATAGCTATATATTTGCAGAGAGCTTCCTGAGAACCGAGTTGATGATATTCGAAAGATGATTTCAGAATCATTTCAATGCAACCCGTTCTAATGTACAGAATTCAATCGCAACAGTCAGTGACCGTGCAGATCACGTTTCAACTTTCGCTTTTAAACTCTAATTATTTCCTATAAGATGATGAGCCAAATCTTGGTTACCACGCTTTCAGGGAACATGTTGCCTCCTTAAGTTACTTTCAATATATTCTACGCGAAAATTTCAATCAGATGACAAAATGCTCCTGAGACGCTCATACGCGAGATTCTTGTAAGCGATTTGCTTAAGTCAACAAAGATTTATATGATAATATATTCATAAAAATCGCGTTCCAGCCGTCAAATCGATTAAAGACTTTTTCTTCCGAACGAGCAAGGATAAATGTCATAACTAACAATCAGTGAACAAAATCGAAATATGGAAATGCAACGGTCTAATATAACGCTAGGAGCCGGTTTACAGCTGTCAATCAAGGAAATTTTACAGCTACCGACGACCATCAACTCTCTGTAGCGGGATGTTGTTAGCTTACAATTGTCGATAAAGTGTGCATTTTTCTTACTAGCGAGCGAAAAGTCTTTCGACCGCAAAATTGCTGTCGAGTAAAATATTCAAATTACGAACAGGTTAACGGCCCCAGATATCTTTCCCCTTTTCAAATTTCAAGTTATCTATCTATCTATCTCTTCAAAATATTTCATTAATCTAAGATAGGAAATTGTCTTTCCCGATACTTTTCGATCGAATGTATACAGATTGTTAAGTAAATTTATTATGGCTATTAGTATTTTTATCGTTCTATCGTTCGTACTTTCTACCCTTATCTTAACATTCCATTGACGTAAATTCATGATGACTTTGTATTGTATTAAAATGACATTTTTACAGCTATCAGTGTTTACACACGGTTACACATATATTTACAATATTCACAAATGTTAATATTTACATTATATGTCATATTACGTTTTAATGAAGACGCCATGACGTCAAGATCTTATCATTTTGCTAAATTATTAGTACGACTCCATGCTCTACTTCACACTCTACTCCCGATGGATTGATTACTAAATAGTGCAAAGTTGCGAAAA
Organism: Glossina fuscipes; assembly: GCF_014805625.2. NCBI lineage: Eukaryota > Metazoa > Arthropoda > Insecta > Diptera > Glossinidae > Glossina > Glossina fuscipes. Next base: position 2,086,207 of record NW_023998491.1, on the reverse strand, counting down.
TGTAACAACTTTGTGCAATTAATAACAAATTTTTGCTCCAATTTTCAATATTATTGAACTTTGTTCTAGCAATTATTAAACGATTTATTAACAGATAAGACAAAAAGCAGAACAAAAAAAAAAAAAAAAAAGAAAAAAACCATAGCACGAATAAAAGTGCAACGTAACGTCTTATCAAAGTCAATGTGAAAGCATAATGATAATCACGATAAGAACCGAGTACCGAGTACCGAGTAAATCGTTCTGCTATATCAGCAGTAAAAAAAAAAAAAAGGAAAAAACAAAACAAAGCCGGGCACCTACTCTGACGCTTTTCATTTTCTTTATTTACACAAACTTTCAATGCAAATTGTTGCATATCATTGTATGTACTGTGCTTTCTGTCATTGAATACAATGTATTAGCTAGATTGTTGTTTGTGTGTGTGTGTGTGTGTGCACCCTTTGACGTAACCGTATGCTTTCTTTCTTAACAGAGAGACAACAAGTTTTTTGCGTTGAAAAGCGTTTTAAAACCGACACGTGCCCCACGAAAATTATTCAACAAAATCGTATGCATCCGTCTTTTGTTTTCTTTACTCTTAAAGCATTGTTTTCTAAACAATGATGTTCTTGTTGATGACTTTTTTAATTATTACAAAATGTAAACAAATTAATTTTGTTAATATATTTGTTTTGCTCTGTTCTTCTCTGTTTTTCTTTTTCAGTTAATGATGGCCGCACTACTACCATACCGCAATATCGTGGTTTGGGCAGCGCATTTACCACCATATTCCGTCAGGAGGGATTTCGCGGCTTATATAAAGGTGTCACACCAAATGTTTGGGGTTCCGGTTCGTCGTGGGGTCTCTATTTTATGTTGTAAGTGTATTTAACAAATGAAAAAAAAAACAAGAATTTATTTTTAATTTTGTGATTTCTTCCATTTTTCTAGCTACAACACGATCAAGACTTTCATTCAAGGTGGGAATACGGCATTGCCATTGGGACCGGCTATGCATATGTTAGCCGCCGCTGAAGCCGGTGCTCTAACATTAGTATTCACAAATCCTTTATGGGTGGTCAAGACACGTTTGTGTTTACAATACGATGCGGCTGACAGCAAAACAGTCAAATATAACGGCATGCTGCACGGTCTAACACACATTTACAAAGAGGAAGGCATAAGAGGCTTATATAAGGTAAATTTTTCTCTCCTTATTCAAAGATTTATACTTGGAAAACGATATTGACCGGCAGTGTTTATCTTCGAATTTAGGGTTTCATTCCGGGCATGCTTGGTGTCTCACATGGTGCCATACAATTCATGACATACGAAGAATTGAAAAATTTTTACAATGAATATCGTAAATTGCCAATCGACACTAGACTGGTAAGTTTCAAATATTTGTTCTCTGCGTATTACCTCACAGTCTTACGTGCTTTAATGTGTATTATAAAAAAAAAAAGGAAAATCATAACATCTTTAAGATGCAGTTTGTTCAAAAAGGAGAAAAAGGGATTATACATGACGCGGACGCGGAATCACTTTGCTATAAGGCGCGACCATTACTTACCCTAGGCTACGCTACAAGCAGATGTCTCTTGAACAATTTTCTCTTTATAAACGTTGACAGCCATTACCGTACCTACCCATATAGGGGATATATGTCATCGAAATTTATGGGACGTGCCTTCAAATTAGGGAAAGCTGAGAATCGTAAAGTGCAGAAAATAAGCCCTCAATAGTTAGGAAAGTTAACAAAGAAGTAGCGACAGCCATAAACTCACAACGTGCTACGGCAAGTCGGCTATCGGCAGCTATCGAGTTTACCCGACATCGACAGTTATGAATTTGTCAAGAAGTTCATACATAATCACAAGTAGATCACTATCGATTTATGAGTGTCTGCCTGCTAGTCCAAAATAATTCCTTACAAGCGGCACACACGCCATTCTAATTAGCACACTTAAGGGCCGATTTAGAAAACCTTAAAAAGCTAATCTAAGAGAAATGAAAACGAAAATTTGGAATTAAATTTCGCTATTTTAAAGAAAATAGTCAGTTGCCGGACTAAACGGATGAAGAACGTGTCCACTACGATAGACATACTTTAGGTAACTAAGTAACCAAGGTTTTTGGTCGACACATATTTCTACATTTTACTAAATATTTGCCAAATCGATTGTGACATATACTGTCAATAAAGTAAAAAACTCTTACTTGTTCATAGCTCATTAATTTAAAAAATTCTGACCACTCCTCTTTTTTTTTTTCTAATTTCTTTAATTACTTTAGAATGTGCTTTTGTTTCTGTTGAATTGGTGGCGTTGCTGCCTTTCTCTTCAAAATATAATGGTATTGTTATTCATATACCAGTTGGATCAGTAATTTCAGATGTCGACGTAGCATACAATTGACGAATTAATTAACGTGCATTCAATTCTTCTTCGGCCCTGTTTGCAGCTGTTGCGGACTGCTCTTTAAAAGAATTTATATTAATTTAGTTGAGAGCTACGTTTTATTGCAACAATCACTTGCTGAATCAATCTCAGCTTATTTGTCCCTCTGTTAGTCTTGTTTTCCTACAAGTCGCAAATTTCGAGATATTATGATGAAATGGTTACATCGACATGTTTTGCTCCAAAGACGAATGCTATTGAAAATGGTTCCCATCCGATGAGTTTTTCGACCACTTCTGGCTGAACAACTGTAGTGTAGAGTGGTGCAAGGTATTTAATGGTGGGAAGCGGCACACTATAGTTTTCTTACTTGTTTTTTATATTAAAAATAACGATTAATTTTTTTTGCAAAAATCGGTTTATTTCTTCTACCTTTTTGAAATTTAGATTCTTATTTGTTAAAGCAAAAAAATCGCTGATGATCATAAAAGTGAACTCCTTAGACAAAAACAAAATAAATAAGTAAAGATATGACAGCTGATATCCTACACATGCGTGGCGAATTTTGACATGACTGGGTGGGCTGGAAATATGCTTTATCTGCTTAAAGGCATTTTTAATTTATTATGCCTCCGTCTATTGTCGTGCATTGGTGCATTGTCCTCTTTTCAAATTATAATATGAATCTCATGACTTTTATATCTATCGGCAAAGTATTACGACTATGTTGACTTTATTAGTCCGTCGATAACATTTATAGATAACATTTACTACTGAAACAGCCATCTTTTGCACATTTTCCAAAGTGGCAGGGAATGAGATAGAAGGCTGAAATGAATCTATTTTAGCTTAAAAAACTTGTAAATGTTCCCAGTTACACAAGTGGCTTTATCGATTCGCTGCCAGATTTTTCGATGAACAGGCCTTGTAACAATATTCTGCATTTTAGGTGCTCTATTAACAAAAATTTTTTTTTAAGTAGTTAATACTAGCAAAAAAAAATAGGTTTATTCTCAGTTCAAAGAAAACTTTTTAGCTTCTTGCTCTGAAGCGAATATTACTTGCCCAACTGCGATTATATCGCATAAAAGAAAAATATTAAACACATATATCTGCAATAATATCGCATGAAAACAAAATATCAATATCAAGTCGACTTTTTTATATCATACTGGTAGTATATTTTTCTATAAATTAAATAAATAGTAAGTAAGCATGGCATTCCTTCGCCTGTAGGCATAACTTAAGAAGAGAAAACCTAAACCAAAAGCCAGAAACTAATATCAATTAAGTTTTCTCCACCTGCCTATAAAACAGTCGCCTAAAACGCACTCTGTACAAAAGAAGTTATAAACATTTTTGAAATGTGTAGATAGAAATTTTTCGAAAAATCGCTTATGTGTCAATCGCATTACAAATGATAGAAGAATAGTCCTCTTTTTACTGTTGCCTAGCTTTCTTCTTATCGTTTGCTCCATTTATTCGTACATGGCGCAAGGCGGCATTGTATATTGTATAGAGGATAAATTTGCCTAGAATATGCATACTAAAGTTTCTTCTTTTTTTAATAAGTGAACAAGTAATCATTTCTCATTTCACTGTCATTCGTGCCTTTCTGTAATCGCAGAGCGATTGACGAAAACTTAAATATAATTATTTTCTTAAAATCATGTTTTACAGGCCACTACTGAGTATTTGACATTCGCTGCTATATCAAAATTAATAGCTGCGGCCGCAACATATCCATATCAGGTGGTAAGAGCGCGTCTACAGGATCATCATCACAATTACAATGGAAGTTGGGATTGTATTAAACAAATATGGAGGTACGAACGTATGCGTGGTTTTTATAAGGGTCTAGTACCGTATTTAGTGCATGTCACTCCAAACATATGCATGGTCATGCTAATATGGGAGAAATTGACAAATTAAATTTAAACGAAGAAAATGAAAAAAAAAAAAAAAAGAATCTAAACAAACAAAAGAAGCAAATATGTCTGTTTTCGAAATATTAATCCTTCTTTAATACTTTCTAACTCCAAATTTATGCATTCTACAATTTAAGCGAACAATTTTTTTTTCAAACTCAAACGCGTACATTTCTACTTAAACTTTAAAAAAAAAAAAAAAAAATACAAAATTAATTATAATTATAAATATAAGCTTAAGGATAACTAAAGGGAACGAAATGTTTAACCAGATGACTCGAAGATGACGATGATAAGATTGAAGATGAAGAAGATAGGAAGAAAGAGAGAGCGAAACAGCGTTAAATGACAAACACTCGTTTAGAGATTTCTTGCTAAAAAAAGATTTTTTGTATTACTGTTATTTTTTTAACTTAAACCTTTGAAAAAAAAAACATATTTTATTATCATTTTTATTATTTAAGTGCAACAGTATAAATACTTTTGTATAATTTTCTTATGTTTTTTTTCGTTTTTCATAATAACTTTAAGCAATGGTTATAAGTTCTTTGTATTGTAATTTTTTAAATACCGGAGCTTTTTATATTCGAATATTCATATGATTAGTGTTAGAAGAGACGACTAAGGAAAAATAGTGGACGAGAGTATTTCTTTTTTCTTTTCATTTTTAAAAACTCAACTTGAAAGATTGATGTTTTGGGTTTAGTATTAAGTTTAGACAATTTTTTAATAATTTAAATTTTGGATATTATTTATTGAATAAATTTCCACAAACACAATTTTTATATTATATATATACATATAGATTTACCTTTTAAAAGCTAAACTTAATAAACTATAAAAAAATGTTTAGAGTCTTGAAGGCTGCAAAGCTTTTCTTTACATTAGGGGAAGAGAGAGCGAGAGAGCACATCAAAACTCTTCTTTTTTTTTTTGTAATAACAACAGTAATAATAGTAATTATAAAAATTCTTATTTTTAGCCCCATAAGTTTTAGAAATAAGTACGATAAACTCTACAAAAAAAAAAAAAAAAAAAAAAAAAAAAAA
>NW_023998491.1:2046256-2080749 GCF_014805625.2 Glossina fuscipes | reverse complement strand
AAAAAAAAAAAAAAAAAAAAAAAAAAAAAAAAAAAAAAAACAAATATCTATTAACAATAAAAAATTATTTAAACTTCCTTTGGCAAAAAGATTCCATCACACAGTAAACAGAAACTATTAAGCAAATCTCATGTAAAAGGAAATATATGGCTAAACACAAAGCTCATTAAAAAAAATATTAAAATACTTTAAAATTAAATTTAAAAAAAAAAAAAGAAGAAAACAAATTGTATAAAACAAAAGCAATCGCTAAGGCGGTTCAGTTTGGAAAATTTGCTAAATTAAAAGAACTAAAAGTGTACTCTTTTTTATTGTGGCTTTTCTTTTCTATTTAATTTTAACATTCACGGTATTCACTTACTATATATGTGGTCGCGCACACACAAAAACAGTAAGTTATTCTTATATTAATATATCTATCTATATAAATATATATGTATGTGTGTAATATTTAACAAATTTGTTATCCGGTTCTCTTTTCAAAGTGTGTTTTCTGCTGAATCTATTTGCTAAATGAATTTTAATTAATTTTTTTTCTACATGTTTTTCATTTTTCTTTTACCGATCAAGATAAAAAAAAAAAAAAAAAAAGAAAATGCGTAAAAGAAAAAAGTCCCTTTTCCTTCACCAAAAAACAAAACAAAACAAATCAAAACAAAAAAAAAAAAAGCTACTTGTACTCACTTAGAAGGTAAGCCTTTGACCAACTTTGCTAATGTTCACATTACACTTTTCTTTTGTGCGTATTTGCAGGCACGAGAGAGGAAGAGGTTTTTATAAGGGTTTGCAGCCTAGTTTGGTGCGTGTTGTGCCGGCCACCATGCTCACTATATTAACATATGAAAAGGTCTCATATTTGCTATTGCAACGTTCTCAGCTGATGACGACCAACCAAAAGCGTAGTAGTTAAGCGTGTTCTTCTAATCGCTTTAGTTTTTTCACCTTTGTATTTATGTATATGTTATAGGCACGTACATTCGATTATTATATTTCATAATTTCTTTGCAGCTTTATTTTAATTTAGTACTTAAACTTTAGTTAAACTTATGTCTGCGTCACCAAAGTGGAAACAAAGATTGCGAACAAAATTCCTTTCATTTTTTTAGTACCTAAGTTGAAATCTTTATTTTTTACAACTGGATTTTTTTCAGATTATTTGAAAATATTGGAAATTACGTCTTATAGTTTTTTTTATTTTTTTTTTTGGATACATACATTTTTATAAATAAACAAATATTTGTTAAATGTTGATTCATGAAAGAAAAAAAAAATTAAATAATAATAATAAAACCGAAGAGTTAGTGTTATTTTCGATTTCTTCCTATAGAAATACTTTCTACTGCTGATTACACTTTTACTTTTTTAAATAAGTTGCGGATTATGTCGGGGTCGAAGTGATTGCTTTCGTCCCTTTGACTGTTAATTCTCGGTCAGCCTATAGTTATGCACTAAAATTGCATTTAATTAATTTTTGAACATATCTTTCGGCTGCTTTTATAAAGCCCCTAAAAATTGATTTTATTTGAATTGTTTAAAAAAATATGGCTTTTTAGAGCAAGGTGGCCAGATTCTGGTTGTACTTTGAAACAATTTTCTCATTTAGAGTGCCTTGTATATTCTGATTTCTTCAAAGAATATTCTACTACTTCTGTCATGCTGTACGCTATTTGTGGCACATCCTGTTTCAAGAAACATAGAGTCTCGACTATTCCGTTCCATTCTCGCTTAACTGCTGCTACGGTCTTCAGCTCTTTCCGCGTTTTGTTGGCTTTTGATGCTTCTATGCCCATCTGTTAGCCCCATATTGTGATTCGGTCCGCCCTTCCTAGGGCTGCCTTGGCGATTTCAGTCCATTGGATCTCTGGCGATATCGGCTTGGGGTCTCCGCAGATCGTACCCTACCGTCTATCTTCAATTGTATATAGTTTTCCCCTTACGCAAGAATACCTTTTGATGGTAAAGGCTTATGCACCCTAAAAAATATGGTTAATGCCATAGCAAAAGTTTTGGATAGCAATTTGGTTCGTGCAAGTAAGTACAAAGTGAAAATTGGTTTTCTGACACTTATTTTGCGCTCTTAAATACACGACTGTTGATCATAGGTAACCATCGATCAAGGTACAGAAAACAATTTCATATATTTATATCATAAACCATTTCCGATCCGAACGTATGTTAGGATAATAACATATTTTATTATATCGATCAATTCACAGACCCTTTCTGAATCGGTCTAAGCGTGTCTGCCCCTATTGTTTTCGTATGTTCGACGTACAGGCCGCAATGTATTATAATAATTACAATGTCGACTATAGGGTTTAGACTATTTCTATTCTATTTTCTATTAAAAAAGTTGCGTTGGCACTTTATTGAAAGCCTTAAAAAATAGTTGGGGATAGGTGGTAGGTGACATAAAGTCAATCAAGTTTAAAATTAGCTCAATATCAGTTTAGTGAACACATTTTCACTTAGAATGTTACAACTCGGTCTCTAAACCGATCAACTGCTACGCATCGCGACAGAATGTCTGTGAAGATTATGCCTTTTCAAAATAATCATCCCTCAATAGCTTACGACACGCCTTGTATAGATCACTTGCACAGCAATGGATTTTAAAAACAGCAGTAAAGTATTCAGTGTGAAATTTAATTTAAGACAAAGACTTGACTGATGGTCAAATGTCGTACAATGGCTTAAGGAAGTCATTTTCGTTCGTGAATAAGGTGATTTGCAGTTCGGTAGTTCGGTGAGGGAAATCGATAAACAAATTATTTAATAAGTAATTAAATGTTCGTGGGCGTCCGTTGAAGTGCTTGCGGATCATATACCTAAGTCAATGGGAATCATTAACTAATTTAGGGTTGCATGTAAAAACTTGATCGACATTTATAATCTCATCTCCATATCGCCTTCAATACAAACTATAAAAGAAGGCTCTCTAAATGGTTCGGGCGATGTCACGTCTTCGCACGACATGAAACTAATTAAACCATATAGCGAGGTTACTAATAGAGTGTTGTGTTAGTGATTACCAGACTTCATCTGGCTTACATTCTCGTAGTCTGTTTATCCTGATGCTTATGATATTTCATTTTCAGAGTTGAAAGCGAGCATAGCTTAGATTTTCTTTCATTTTGGGATCATTTTCGTTTTATGATGACACGTCCCCTTGAAAATAGCTACTCGTAATTAAATCGCTTTCTACATAAACAAGCTGAAGATATAGCTCTTACTCTATTTGCAAGCCTAATACAGCTGAAACTTAAAAATTTTAACTGATTTGAAATGAAGTAAGTGAAGTGAATTTCTTTTAATACGCAAGTCGTTCTTGTTGAGTTTATGAACATTGAAGTGATGTGATGGTTGGATGGAAGTTGGCCATCTCAGCTTTATATAGCGTAGTTATTAAAAAGAAACCGCTCCCCAAAACCACGTTAATAATATCTTAATAAGTCATATAGAAAAACGTTTTCTCAATTAATAAAAAAAAAAGGAAGAGTTAAAACTTGTTTAAAAAAAAAAAAAAGAAGAAAAATATTTAAATGTCAAGAAACCGGATTTCGGTAAAAAAAAATCGTAACGTGTTACAAATAAAAATTAATAATAATTGTTGATCACAAATTTAAATATAAAACAAGAAGAATAACAACTACATAGCAATTATATTACATGTCAGAGGCAGAGTCAATAAACCATGTTGTCGACCGTATAAACACAAAGCTCGGTATAAGACAACATGCAGCCGTTGCCGATGGATGAATGATGTTGTATTTCAAAGTGTAAGTATATATGTAAATTTATTTACATTGTTTACAATTTACTAATATGGAAAGCAGATTACAGTTTATCTGGTCAGGTTATAAGGCCGAAACTTTGTTTTCCTTCTTTTATTATTACTAACTAAAACACAGTATCTCTCTGGTGTGCTCTTGTATTAAATGTATATATATATATATATATATATATATATATATATATATATATATATGTATATATACGTAATAACATAATAAATAACAATAATAGATAATTTCTTTTTGTGTTTGTTTTATTGTTGTTGCTTTTTCAATCGCAGAGCTTGGTGAATATGCTCGAATTTTCCTTATCACTCAAAACAATAAATATTGTATTTAAAGACGCGCGCAAGCTAATTGCGATACTGTAGAAAATTATTTAATTTTATTTTTATACACATTTTATACAATCGCCGCTCCCGTTGCCTATAAGTTGTTGTTTATATTTTTACCACGCAAAACACCATTAATCGAAGAAAGATGTTTTTATAAGCTACAGTTTCACAAAAGTATGCAAAACTTTCCATTTCATATGTAATGCTTAAAAGTAGGCTAAGACAGTAGTAAAGTAAAAGGTTTGCATTTTTCTTGTAAATCACATATATAAAGCTTAGAAATATGCTACAAAGTTCTACAATCATTACTATTATTATAATATAACTAACTTAAGCAAAGAATTACATTCGAAGTCTAAAATGTTAAAGCGCTAGCATCCAAGGCTATCGGCTTTTGTTGAAAACTCTACCACACTTGAGATTTCGAACTCACGACTATTAAGTTGTTCGTCGAGATTCTTTCTACAAGTTTTATAAGAAGCCTTGCAATCGGCGATCACATGGGAACCGAATAATCATCAAAAATAATTAACTTTTTCGCTGAATCTGTGCCACCTGGAAAGCTCTAAAATGTTTTTTCCCTTTCATTCTATGATCAATCAATCAGTAGATGTCCTCGACTCGGCCAATACAATGATGGCCGGAAAGAAAAAGAGGTAGGGAGAAGTGGCTGCAGCCCCCCGGTGGTTGTCGGACCAATCGATGTGTTATGCCTTTATCGACTGAAACTTGAGATAGCCAAGTTACCAAAACTCTTAAAAGTGGATATTCAAATATGCGAAGGAAAACTCATATAGTCTCAGGGTCATTCTGCAAGTGCAAGTGGAAAATTGCAAAAATTTTAAAAACACGTCACCAGATCAGTCATCGATCTTAAATAGAATTCGCAGAATTCGACTTGAAAATCCTTTAAGGAAAGACCCTACTGTTGCCACCCGCGTAAAGAAAAGGACCACATTTCAAGATGTAGAGCGCACAAAAGTGTTTTTTTGTCTTTTTTGCTGTGTTATAATAAATAAAAACACTGGCATCGGAAATAACAATACACTCGCGACAAGAGGTGTATCATGTTTATCAAGTATTTGTAGGACAGAGAAAATTGTAAAGATAGTCGAATAGTGCGCTCGCAGAGGCCGCACTCCAGACGTTTCTCTTAGACAAGCTGAAGTCGAGACTGATATCGCGAAACTCTTCTAAAATATTATGCCTAGTTTTAAATTCCTCGCGATTTAAATTAAAAACGTAAACTAAAATTTGGCCAATTCAGTCCGTACCATTGATTAACAAAAATTTCAAAATCAAAAATGAAAACTTTGGTACAACATTCGACGGTATTAATGACTACACTGTTGTACGAGACGTACATTACTATGAGTTGCAAAGTCTTTGCCGGACGTAACTTTATTGACAGTTAAGGCCATCTATTCACTAATTCCGGTTTCATATTTACATACCTGTCGTATATTTTATTACTGGATTAAAGTAAGTCTATTGGCATGTAAAGCCGCGTTTACGCGTACAAAGCAAGATACGTTCACAGAAATTTAACAGTTACGGTCATCTATTGACAAATTCCGGTTTCATATTTACATACCTGTAAATGTTATTGTACGTTATTACTGGATTAATGCAAGTCTATTGGCATGTAAAGCCAAGCTGACGCTTACAAAGCACGACACGTTCATATTTTTGTTATTGGTTTCTGCTTAATAGTATTTATCAACGAACATTGAACATCTACAACTTATTTTCTTTTGTAGCACAGGTAGATACTCATAAAAGACTCTAAGAAAATAAATTATTCTTGATTACAGAAAATTCCCCATCGACTGACTCGTTTATTATCACTTGGTTGGCTCTAAAATTTATCATTTATCTTCTTAGTTAGCAATAAGAATTTGGGTACAAAAAACTTGATTCGTCCAAAGTCAACGTGATTGGTAAGCGACCTAATCCTTTATTATCCATCGTAAGTGTTGACCTGTATAAATATAGTGCAGGGCCACTTAGAAAAGTAAGGGTATTATTATTATTGCTAACTTATTTAGACCAAAGAAAATTATGTAGTTGTAAGACTAAACAAGGATAAGCACAAGCAGCTACGACTACCTCGCTCTGTTTTTTCCAATGACAGACCATCTAGGTTAGTGTAGTCATCACATTAATAAAGTGAAATATTTTAACTTTCAGCATATCTTCAGGGTTAGACACTCCGAATACGTTACCTTTAAACTGAATATATTGCTATTATTCTAATTTATAAATGCCGGAGAAATGAATATTAGGATGGATAGACGTGTGGCAAACACAACGGCGGATTTCTCTTCTTTTTACGGATGGAATGGATGCTTGCTCTGGTCACTTTGGTGAAGTTAAGTAACGAAACGAGTTTTCATTATTGAACAGATCTCATCAATCAAAAGGTAAAAGTTTAATTCTAAGATTATGTTCACAATTACATAATAAAAAAATACACTTCTTAAGGATACATTGCAGCGGTAAGTGATGGTAGCAGACGTAGTCGCCGTTGATTGGGAATAAAGTTGTGGAAAGAGATTAGGATTAAGATGAGTGTGTGTGTCAATTTTCTCTTTAGTAAGGAAAGTAAGGATAAAAATGGTCCGAATTGGCGGATTGGTTGTGGATTGCCTTGAAGTGACGATAACTTTTCCATTTCAATTTTTACACAAGCTTTTAAAAGAGAAGAATTTATCAACAGAAGACTCGTGTTAAAAAAATTAGAATTTCTTTCTTGCCTTTTTTGTTGTTTTTCAGTGCCAGAAAGTGAGAGAGAGCGAGATAGCTTAGAAGAAAGAATAAGAACGGAGCAGTGATTGAAATTGTAAAGACAAACTCTCTTAAAACAAAGGTTAATTTACCTTGCTTATGATAGGAGGATTTAGATTCTAGAAGCAGCTAGACTTACTCGCCTATTCACCTCGAGTACAGTGGAGTAAACATGCGTACATTTTTTAGAAAGACAGACGAAATGGAAGGAGAAGAAAAAAATTAGTTAGTGAAAAAATATTGAGCGCTCAGAGCATTGAAGTCTATATAATCATTTAATTCATATCTGCTCTTGGAAAGACTCGATTTTCTCCGGTCTATCATTTCTGCTTCTAATATTATCGTTACTACCAACCTTTTTGTCACTGCTATTATCAAAGTGATTATCGCTATTAATATCATTGCTATTACTGCCTACATTATCACTACCATTACTGTATTATTATTACAATTCGTGTTACTAGGAAGTAGAGGATAGCAGGATCCTTACTATCAGCATAAAATACCTGCTTGTACACATACATTAATCTAAAAAATATCGAAACTAGAAACAAATAAGAACATTATAGTTGCGACCATTAGACACCCTACACTATTTCCTCTAGTAAAGTTATTCACTTATTTGCTAATAATACATCAAAAAGTACACATTATTTCCATGCAAATGCGTACATTTCATGAAAGCCCTCATGTTGAAGGATGCCCATATCAGTAAGCTTGGTTTAGTTCCGAAATATACTATTATTTTTCAGGTTCCGTCATAAAAAAAAGAAACTAGGCATTCTCACCCTATAAGGGCCTGCTTTTCTTTACAACTCCTATATACGTTGGGATCTAAAGCACAAAGCATATGTGAAGCATATGTGATTTATATGAAGTGAAGTCCAAGGAAGACACTCATATAGTTCCACTTAATTTTGATGTCAAATTACTACCATGAACCAATTACAGCAATCAGGCCATTTTGGCATATGACGGCTTACATGTCATAAGCTTGCTTCAACGCGGTGATATACAAAAAATTGACGTACGTGTTCCATACTGGTCGATTTCCTTGTCAAGTGACTATCATGAGCCGATTTGCACCATGAAATGTTGCAAGACTACACCTTTCAAGAGATTGCAGCAGAACCGAAACATCTTCAGTAGCTTTCGTTCTTGTGTCAAAGCACAGTGTACCAAATTTTATCAAAATATATCAAAAAATGCGAGCTATAGGTCGAACACAAAAGAACAGGAGAGATGGACAGACGAGGTTAGTTCAGTGCAAAAAATGATTCCGAATCTGTCGGCATAATAAGAGATAGGTCTGTCTTAGGCCCGTTTAGCTGTTACGTATGTCCATACAAACTTAATCTATCGTGCATCACAAGTGGCGTAGGATGCAAGGACGTTTCTTTTTTAATTAATCCCAAAAACTAATCCATACAAGCATGAAGAATGAATTAAATGAGAAAAATTAAAGTAAAAACTTTAAGTTTCCTAAGGCTTAACATTTCTTCGTAAGTAAAGCGTTTAAAAAAAATTTACCCCTATCATCGTTTTCTAATTGGCATAATTCAAAGAGTTCAAAGATAAAGATATAGTGAGAGAGAGAGAGAGAGAGAGAGATAGAATGATTGCGTAAGAGAATAGTTTTATATAAAAGTGAAAGGGTTTCTATGCCATTTAAAGAGTAAGCCACAGAAATTGCTGATAAAGCACGTAAAGTCGCAATAAACATATGTGTGCTTTTTTTTTGTAAGCTACATACATGTGTGTATGTATGTATATGTCTAGGAAAAGAATTGTACACAATATTATATATATATATGTATATAACAGTATTGAAAAAATAACTTACATACATTTCCGAAAAAAATTGTTCATTGCCGGCGTAAGTGATGGTTGTGTGTTTGTCAATTTTTTCTTTTTCTTTTCCTCTTCTTCTTTGTCTTTTCAGTGCCGTATCATATTTTGTTTACTCTCTTGCATTTGCACACAATTTTGTTTTCATTTTGTCAGTTTATGGAAATATTATAATAACTGCTTAAACTGCTTAGCCATTGCCGAGCCATCAAATTGTTTGTTTATATTGCTCACCTTTCACAAAAAAATGTACAGGAAAGCAAATTTTACTCTCAGAAATAGAATTTTACTCTCAGCACTTGTGCTTGTCACTCTTTCGAGTGTATATACTAAGCCAAGAGTAAAAGTTTTTTTTTTTCTTTTTGCTCACGGCGTTCAGTTGACAGCGAAGAATACAGTGAAAATCCTTCGTATGCGATTATTTTTCGCGATTTTCAAATTAAGCGGTTTTTCTACTATATACTAATGCTAACGGACATTAATTTTTTATAAATAGCAAAGATAAGTGAGTTTGCTATCCGAAGATCTCTTCCACTAGTTAGGGGTCAGTTGATCGTGCCTACGAGCAAAACAGATGACAAAGAAGACGGTAGTCATATAGAATGAAAACTAGCCGTTCTTTTATTCCGGCAATATTTCGTTAAGGTCCTTAGGTTTGAATTAAACTAAACTAAACTTAACTTTTATATATATCGAATCCAATATCTTGTTGCCAAAATTTATAGAACGACGACTGAGTATTAAAAACAAAAAAATCAATTAATGGTTTTTACGAAAAACTATCGGTAGGTACGGCCTCATTAGATTTTTCGATGAGATTACCAATATCAGTGAGCAAACAGGTGTTTGTCCGCCCGTCTTTCAAGTCTTTATTATAAAATCGTGAGGTCCCATTACATGGCTATGTGGTAAGTTAAAGCGTCAAAGTCGGTGCCCACTTTGTCTTTGGTTAGAAGAGAAGTAGTGGTAGTAAGGGATCTTCTTTGACCTTTTAGTAATCAATTTCTTAATCGCATTTTAACAGGACCATTGGTGATTTCCTCTGCGATACATTGTTAATGATAAGTGAGCGAGAGAACAGAGCAACTTAACAAACTGTTGAGGATTTTTATAATTTATTTTATTCATTTTTATATCTATGAAGACATATACATAAAAAAAGGGGAAAAAAGGAAAACATTATAAATAATTTAAATGAAATAATAACTTATTTAATTGCAATTTTCTCGGTGAGCGAGAGAAAAATTTATAAAAGAGAAATATTATGCGAAAATAAATAAGTTTTTTATGTTTGCCTGGTGCTAATACTTGGTTGTTTCTATTGCTCTATCGCTCGGAACACTTGCGACCGGACGTCAAAGTGCGAACGTTTTTCTTCGTATTTTCTATTATATTAAATAAAACAAAAAAGAAAGAGACAAAAAATATCGAAATTTTTTCCGCCAATTTTAAATGTGTTCAGAAAGAAGTTTTTAAAAATATTTACAATAAAATCATATAAAATCCAAGAAAACGCATTGCAACGTAAATGTATGTGTGTATATAACGGAGTATTTTTTTTATATAAAAAATTGAATAACATTTTGTTATCAAGTCAACCAAGAAAAAAAAAAATGTTTTACATAAAAGAATCAAACAATGGTTTGTGAATATTTTTAAAGAATTTATGGAAATTTTTGCATATTTTTTTTTTTTTTGGAGAAAAAATCAAAATAAATTTTGCAAAAAAAACATTACCTTTAGTTGAATCAGAATTTTTAAATATTTAATTTGATAACTTAAAGGGGTGGAAGTAAATAAACAGTATTTGCTGCAGACTTGGTTGAGTGGAGCGGCATTTAACAATTTTAAGATTTTACTTCTAGCACATAACGATATAACGTTTGATATGCTGATATGCTTTGGCTATAAAAAAGCCAATCAGAGAAAATAAAAGTCAAACAAAGAAAACCAATTATTTACTAATTTAACTAATGGAAATGGTTGAAATTGCAGTCATAAAAGTGAAATGTAATTGAAATTGGGTTGTCGGAAATGTCATTAACAGTCCTCCTTTTTTTCTACATTATTCATTTATGTAAAAAGTAAAGATTGATTAACGAACCACAATATACAAACATAGTGCTCGATAACTTTGCATCACCGACTAACGTTATGAGTAGGGAGTTAAGGCCTTGAAGTGTGTCGAAAAATCTATATCGTTTTCTTTCAAGTAAATATCAAAGTGTATGCCTTGTGATGATTTTGATCCGGGCAGGAATATGCCTCAAAATGTCCTTAATAAATTTAGAGACTTATATGGACTTTATCTAATATCCATTTATTTAAATTAGAGCCGATAGCCTGTGTTGCTAGTGCTCAATGTCTTTTTTTTAGTCTAAGAATTCAATTCATTAGTCTAAAATTAAAATAATAATAATAATAATAATAGAAGAGAAAGTGTCGAACAAGTAAAATGTAAAGCAATTCGCTTCCAACAGGCGTTTAAAATTTTCAAACTGACTCTAGAAATTTTTATTACACGATAACAAGAGGTTAGGAGACTGCGAGATATGAGTGTGCTTGTGTGTACAATCGTACAAAGTCGAACAAGCAAACTTTATATTATATCCAGAAGAAATACTGAACCTAATATTATTAGCAAGAAGGTGGTAAGAAGAACATAAGACAAAGTCAGACGGTGATAACAAATTTGGAAAGATAGTTAACTATACGTGGGCAAAGCAACCAGCCGGGACTTTTCAATACACTATGTATATTTCTGGGTACAATGTATGTGACAAGTTCAGCCAGTACATAAGTGTTACATTACAAATGTACTAACGCAATCCCTTTTAAAATCATAAGGCAGAGAAGATAACTTTTGAAGCTTAAGTCTTGGAAATACTTGGCTAAATTGACGTTGTTTTAAATGATGAACTGTAAATGGCGAATGTATAAGTCACGATCCGTCCAACCGTATCAATGTGCATGTGCCATAATAATGTATTGTAGAAAAAATTTTTGTCATTTTGTCGAGTCGTTCCATTACAAGGTAATTTCATATCACACATACTCTGCCAGACAGCGGACTGGTTAAGAACAGAATCCAATAGATTGACGACATCGCATTCTGCACCTGGAGAGTGCAGAGAATTATCATTATCACATCATTCTGGGATATCCGTTGTCATCAGTGACTTTAGCTTAACCCGTCATTGTGAAGCCTAATATGAATGGCAATCACACCCGAGGAGGATCTAAGAAAGATGACATATAGTAAAGGCAGCCGTATTGAAAAACCTTATCTGTCCTACACATTTGCTCAAATTTTAAATGAATGATTTTTCAGGGGCAATGTTTCGCTTCACTTTTATGCCAGCCCTGATTAACTCAGTTTTGGTCACCTTCGGTAGAGTGAAGAGAACCCCTATTAACAATACATATATGCGCCTATTTTTTTCTGAAAAATTTCCTGCAATCTTCCGCTATTTTTCAAATAAGTTGGACGCAAACAGGGCCTTGGTTTCGGTTATCAATGTATGATGTTGCAATTTTTCCGACGACCTAATGTTCTTAGTTACTTGTTAAGAACTTGTAACAAATAGTTTTAAATTTCTGCTAATTAACTCATTTGTAAATCGTCCAACTAATCACTGTCAGCATTGTAAGTTAAGAGAGTGTGCTGCTTAACGGATTAAATTGGTTTTGAAGATTGGTCTCAGTTGATTTTAGTTGAAATTTCAACATTTTTTTTATTGCTTTTGAGTTACATTGACTTTAAATTTAATCGAACTAATTATCATCACGTTCTCCTTGGCAAAGTTTTGCTTTATATCCGTTAATTGGTAAAGCAATCATTTGAACAGAAATACATTTTGCAATGTGAACCTTAGACGCTAAGAAAATATTCAAATTTTCAATTAATACTGAGGTGTTTCTTTGCGTCTGAAGAAAAAAAAAAAAAATTGTTTTCATTATAAACGAGTTTTCAACGAACCTATTGATATGAAAAGGAGAGAAACAAATCAGATATAAAATCCAATTAAAACGTTTATATGTAAAGTGTTGGTTAGTTCAATCATAAATTGATTAGAAATAATAACAAAATTTCTGACCTTGAGTCGTTAATGTGTTTTGCAATACTACTCACTTTTTTTTTTTATTTTGTCGAAAAGTAATGTTTCTTACAAAAACCGAGTAAATGAGTCATCGTTTGTTATCATGAAGCAACGAACTCTTCTTTTCTTTTCTTTTTATTTCTTTATTTTTTTTAGAAGCTATAAAATATTCGGAACAAAACAAACTTGATGGTTAAAAAGCGAAGCAATAATAATAAATTCTTATACCTACTACAAAGCACCTGTCAATCGAGTCCATCCACACCTAACCCTTAAGACTTGAGCGCGTGCATTATTATTGTATGGCAGCTATAGTTATACGTGACGTTGTTGTTAGCTTATCTACAACGAAATTCTCAAAAACAACAGTTAACACTCAAAGAACTCATCGTCGTACCTCTTCCTCGAATTTGTTGTGTGCTTGCTTATGCGATTCCACACCCACCAGCTCACCCTACCGATTATCCGCACAAAGATTGCTTGATAGTGATAACGACACGTTAGATTTTCGTAGCTCTTCAACCAGTACGGAGTGCAGTTGTGAAAATTGCCCCAAAAGTGAATACAAATTTAAAAGTATTGAGACATTTAGCGACGACAATATTTCGTCGTCCACCGCGTTCGAAGACAGCCCGGTTAAGAAACCAAATTGGCCGTCATTTCATTCACTTAAACGATACCAAGATAATTCGGCCAACTTGGGAGTCTTAAAAGAAATACGTTCGCCTATTTTCGCGGAAGACGAAGAACCAAAACCGTCGCGAGGTTATTCCTTACGTTCGCAGAAACCGCTTTATGTTAAAAATTTATTAATCGCTCAAGACAGTACATATTCCGCGGAAACCGAAACGGGAACGGAAACAAAAACTGCAAATCCTAAGACCGATACGGTCGTAAACAGTACTATTAGTGGAGGCATAAATATGAATGAAAATAAGCAGCGCATAATACCAGCAACAGTTACAACAATAACAAGAGGATCAGTGAAATCATCAAATGGCACCGATATTAATCGTAATAATGGTTTCGCTCGCAATGGGGTAAGTAATGAGTAATTGTTTAACCTGTCTAGCTTTCTCTTACTTCACTTAAAACCCCGAGTTAATGGTGCTCTTGTGCTCAAATCTATTGATCGCTACTTCAAGTTGCTTCAGTTATCTAACGTGAAATTCACATTCTCAACAAGGGACAATAGGGTTTGCGATGTGCCGGATATATAACGGGGAATACAATTTACGTATATCCATTTGTATGACTGCCTGCGCGGTTAAAATGCTCAGAGCTGCTTAGAGAAACAAAAATGGCCTTAAATATAATACTTCCTCTTCCCTATGGTCGTTTTGGTCGATTCTTATATACGCAATAAATTCCTCCTCTAATCCATGGAGTTTTTATTATTATACTCTTCTCCGTAGGTACGCATCTAATTCTGATTTTACACAAAAAGTTGAAAAGAAAGAAACCCTTTTTTTAGAAGAAGAATTCTCTGTTTTGTTTTCACATGATTTTCCACACGAATTCTATGAATTTTTTCATTCTTACTATTTATAAATATGTATTGTAACTCCGCGTTATATTTTTCTCCATTCCGTTAGACTGTGTCGATTGTATGCGTAGATGAGCGAGATTCACCGTATTATGACTAGGGTAAGGAGGTAATGCTTTTTTTAAGTTTGTAGTTTGGTTTTGAAAACAACGATACTGTATTCTCACCTAAAGGTATGCGTCTTTTTTCAAAGAGTGACAATGCATAAATTTTGTTATGCTTATGTTATTTTTACTTTGTTTATATTAATGAGTTTCCGACATTATTTTCTTCTTTCAAAGCACCACAATTCATTTTTTATAATATATTTAATGCACTAAAATACTGGAGTAGGAAGTAATTTTTTGAGAACGTATCTATCCTGTAAATATAGAATCAGGTGTATTTGTACCTTATGGTAGTTGCGGAGATGTATAAAACATCGATAAGGGTTTGAGACCTATCTCGATTGATTTGTTATGTTCATCGAATCGGATAACATTTTATTTCGAAAAAATATATATAACGATTTCTGAATGACTATGCTAACACTAGAACTAGCGAGTATATCATTTTGGTCCTCTTATAATCTTAAGTCTTGAAAAAAATGGTTGATAGTAATGGCGCAAAATACATCGACTGCTTTCACCTATACCGAAAGACCTTCAAACATCTCTAATTTTTTTTTTTCTACCTGCTTTAGTTTTCGAGGCACCGACGACATATACCTATTTGCACCAAAAGCGATGATTTTGACCCCTTTTTCTGCGAACTCGACGGTCATTAAAAAACTGGTTGCGAGTTATAGCGATCATTTTGATAGGAATAGATATATGCAAAATATCGGTAATACCAGTGTTAAGCAAAGCTTGAGTATTTAATGATCAGCCGTAACGGACTATGATGTTTCCCTTTCTTTATATTAAATGTCTTACTTTAGGCCTGTTCACATTTATGCTACTTGTCGGACATGTTGTGCGATGTTATGTTTCCATATGTTACATTGAAGTAATAGGTCACTTAAGGCTTCTCCATCCGACGGCAGACCATGCAACGTTTGCTTTAAAATCTACTAATTAACCGTGAAACAAGATAAGTTTCCAAAAAGTCTTCAATTATTCAGACTTTCTTTCCAAATTCAACGTTAGATTACATCGTCGTTCGAATAATTGAGACTTCCGTGTGTTGATAAGGTACAAAAATGCAAGAAGAGCATTACAAGAGTGAGAGAAGAGAGAGAGAAATTATTGATTGTTATCAATATTATCCGAAACTCGGTTTCTCCCCTTGAAACTTTTCTAAACTATATGTTATGTTGTAAAGTTTACGCTCGAATTATTTTCCTAACTTCGGGTGACTTCCGTACATTTGAAATGCCGAAATGCCGGTAATGAAGAGTAGCGCTGACGGTTATTCCAGTTTATTGGTTTTTATCAAGGTTACTAGGAACATCGAATTTTTTGTGCTCGCCATCCTCCGAAAGTCTTATGAAACATAGCTTCGGAACATTGATTTCTCTGTTTACAACTTTTCTGAACTGCTTTATACTTCGTCAGGTTTCCATTTCTTTAAAGCACAGAAGTACGAAAAAAAAGAAATCGTTAAATTAATTTATTGAAAACACTCCGCGTGTTCTTCTAGCGAATATTATTTCGTAAGAGATTCAAACTTTGAAAATTTTGAAAATTGTACGAGTTATTCTTGAAAAATCGTCTTTCGAAAAGCCTGCGTTCCAAACTTTGCAGCGTGAGGTAGGCGTGTGTTTTTAATACAATAAATTTTTTATGACACTTTTGCTACTAGTTTATCATCTCAGGACAGTAAAAATGTTCTTCCACGTTCAAAAATATTATTCCTTTGGCCGTGTCTTCAATGACTATATGCGCAAAAGTGCATCTGTCGAAGACAGAATCGCATGTTTTACGCGTCGCCGTGTAGTGCAAGGAAAAAGCAAAACGGAAGAAAATCTACGATTCTCTGCGGGTGAATCACTTCAATAAACCTTATCGGAAACTTTTAAGTTCTTAGCAGAACACTTGAATGTTTTCGAGTCACTTCTGGCTTCATATCTACTGAAAAAACGAAAACTCGAAACTAATACCTAGGATGACAACAATTGCACAGCAAATCACGCATCAGTTTTTGCAGAACAGCAATGTTTTCTCGGACAACAACTGGTTTTAGACGATGAGCGAAGGCTGTCTGCGATCAAATACGTTATTCCAGCCTTTCGCAGTAGTAAAGGCCTTCCCCGCCAAAAGTGAAAACGAACGAAGCGGCGATAATCGATTCTTATCTTGTGTAATCAAAAGTTCGATATCCGTAGTTTATTCAACGAATGAAAATCTCCACAAGATATTTTCATTTTCTTGGCTGAGACCCAAAGTCACTGTAAGCAACCCTCGAATTAATGGAGCTACGGTAAGGTATTTTCGTTTGGAACCGCTTCTAAATGAACATAAATAGTTCTTCAAAAGTAGTAAGTAAGTAAGTAAAAAAACCATTTAATATATTCGAGTAGTTAGAAATTCCAGAAATATCAGCAGAGATAACCTATTGACCCAGGCAGGCTTTTTTGAGCACTTGGGGTTAGACTGAAAATTTCAAAAAAATATTTCTTTTATGTAATGAGTTTTTTTCCACATAAATTAATGACAAGGTTCAAATTATCACCTTCGTCGGTCATGCACGGCCCATCATCAAATATTTTACATTACTTATTTTAATTCAGTTATTCATATAACGCCTCATTTAGCAAAGTCGTTATATGGGAAGTGGTCGAAAAAATGGTCCAAACCCAACCTGTTGCAACAGGGTACGTCCTCGCGTCAGAGCTCGTCTGTGTATCAAATTTCCTCAAAATGGTTCAAAAATTGTGACTAGTCAGCTGAACACAGCAATACAAGCCAGATGGATGGACAGAGAAGCATCCTAAAGTTATTCTAAATCGATCGATATGATAAGAGTTGGATTTATCTCACGCACTCCTGCCTATTGCATACATCGGCACATATTTACTATAATTTTGCACCTTGTACCTTGTATTACAAATGGCGTAGGGTGGCAAAATTGACGGTGACCTTCAGCTCACTCGGCGCTTGATTCGTACTGGACACATCATAGTCGATACAGTTAGGGATGTCTCTTTTAGATTTCCTATCTAATTAGATATCTATTGACATCTTAATTGAAAAATTTTTATCTCAATTAAATGCCTGCACGCCTACGGCAATCGTATACGTGACTGCGTAAGAGTTTATATTAAAAACGGAAAAACAAAAAAAGACAAAAAAAAAAAAACCATTTAACGTGTTCGTAATAAATAAACAGCAAAAGTAATCGTAGTAAAACATTTACATGTGTGCCGTCCCGCTGCTGTCTTTCCAAGTACACATAAGGCAGTTGTAAAAACAAAAAATTCAAAGTTTGTAAATAGTTGAATGAATTTTTTTAATGAAATTTAAACCAAACAATAATAATTAATAAGCAACCACCACCACCGCAATATGCTTTAATATATAAACGCATCCATAAACAAATGCAAAAACATTGATACACCCTACCGTTAGACATTCGAGTTAATAGAATCAATTGCTGACCGTTTCCTTCTCCTCGCCTTAGTTCAAACATCAAAGCAATTTGTCTTTAAAAAGGATTTCATTTTTCAATAGCAAACCTTTGAATTTGCCCCCAGTTGTAAGTGCACGTAAACAAGCGAATGCGTTTGCATAAGGTTTCGAAAGTAGACCAAATTGGGCTTTAAGCAGTGTAAAGAGTTATTGTATGAATTGAGAAACCAAACCAAACATAAAAATTTGTAAATTGGTTCTTCAGCCATATGCTGTATGTTCTCTGTTCGTTTAAAGGCAGTACTAAGAGTACTGCAGCAAGTTACACTGAAAAAATGAAAAATCCAAATTTCGGTGGTGCACCCTTTTTACGAAGAGTGGGACAAGTAAAAAGTAGTCAGAAAATGTTTTCACTTTTACTCGGTACAGTAACGCCTTCATCTTTTTTTCGATGATAGCTCAGACTGGTGGTTTAATCACGCGAGAAAGTCGTGTCTTGCTCAAAAATCTAGTTTTTAGTCCCTGCACTAATTGTGGTACAATGTTCCGTATTTAGTTTATGCCTTGATGTATGCAACACCCATGTGTACTTGACATACATTCGCATCGCTTTCTGAATCGATCAGAGCTGGTTTCTCCGATGCATGATTCTCTTCGTCAAAGCATTTCCTTACGTTGCGTAAATGCGGTCTTTGCCACCATTTGTATAGGTTCATATCTCCTTCGTACTTGACCTCTGGCGAGATTGGATCAGTTCGCGACGCGCTGTTCCCTTCTTATACCATGAGAGACAACGCATTACCTTACCTTGCATAAATACGGTCCTTGCCACGATCTTCTTCGCATCTTTTTCTTTAGCTTGACATCTGCCAATAATGGATCAATTCGCGGATTCTCTTCCAATCCCACCAAAGACAAAGCAGCTTCATCCATCTTCTTCGCGCCCTATTCTTGTAGGTGACCCATTTTTATCAATCTTAGTAACAAAGGTCCGATTTTGTTTCGTTTCAACAAACAATTCGCATTCCATTCATTATATTTTAATTCATGCCACGACTGGATGTTGCGTTTATTCCCTTGTGCCAAGTCTTACGCAGATCGTAACTGTTTTTTAGTCAATGTTTGGTTTAGCAGCAATGCCGCAAGACGGAATGTGCTAGCAAAATACAATGTCTTGAAGAATTTCGTTGAACTCATCAAAGACTTGTCGACTAGAGCGCGACAAGCCTTTGAAAAGCGATAAATACATAGCCGACATAAGAAACCATTTGTGCCCTGCCGATTTTAATGTGATTTTGATCACGGCCACCGCATCAAAATTTTGTGCAAGCCGCTTCGCAGGCTCCTTGCCTTGGTCAATGTAGCGATTTTTTAGGAATTTTGGCGTATTTCAAACAATTTTATAACGACGAAAAACTGCCGCACTGTCGAGTTGTCTATGCTGCCAATCATTTATGCTTTACGTATAACATGGTGATAGTCAAAAAGAAGTGGGAAAAGGAAGTAGGGAATAGAGAATGGCCGCAATTTAGAATGCGTATACACTCGGCCGAAATCTCACTACAGTTATGATCAAGTATAGCGCTACAGAACTGAGATTCGAAACCACAAACTCTGACTTGGTATTCACGACTCCCAGCAACTCGGCTATATGGCAGCTAATAACAAATCTGTCAATGTTTTCTTTGCGTCATCTGTCTATGAACTGCCACCTTCGCCGAATTACGCTACGCCAAATCCTTCCATTATGCATAGTGCCGCGAACTTTTCACTTACCTTGTGATAACACATAACCAATGAACATTTTGACATATGCTTCTGGCAGGTACATACATGCAATCAAATAAAACTAGAAATTTACACCCATCTAAAGCTGAATCTTGAATACCCAGCAAAAAGTAGTAACTGTATAGCTTCAGATCATAGGCAAGAAAGTATCGGTTTACTGCTGTATACAACGATGTTACTTGAATTCGTGTATAAAGAGTGTACGATTTAGTTTTTTACTTTTTTTATTTTTTTTATATTTTTTTTAGTGTAAAAATGCCTGCAAGGAGTTTGGTCTAGTTTCTGGTGAAACCGTTTAAAATTTACCTTTTGATAAACGTTTGTAAAATGCTATTTGTTGAGAAAGTTTTCTTTAACAATGTATAGAAAATACAAAGCAACAAATACTTGACATAAAATCTATGTAAAGTAAACCTATAAAAAATATTAAGAGAATGTCGAGAATGAATTTGCTTCCTCTAGCGGCCAATGTAACGCTTCATATATCATAAAACTGTTTAAGTTGTAATAGATATCAACCAACAATGTATGCCTATATCTACATATATAAATGTATTTATATACATGTTAATACATACCTATGTATTATCATAGTTACATTGTAGATAAGATAAACAATCGCCAGCTACTAAGACCCTGGCAGAAGACTACTGCTAAGCGATTGGCAAGTATTCGGTTTAAACTGTTGCTGTACAAGGACAAGGAGAGAATGAACCAAATGCTGCTATTTTACATTTTATGATCTAATATTTCAAACTTATTCAAAATAAGAAACCATTTATTTAACACAGAAACGACTGACTAAAGAAATTCTGTATCAAACTTACTTAATCTCCTTTACATCAAATAAGTAAAAGATATAAAAGTGATAATGATGCAAATGGTTTTGTTTACGGTTAAACCAATGTTCACATTAGACTGGTCCCGCACCATGAATTTATTTATCTTGGCGAGATTAAGCATAAACTTGGTAAAACACCTCCTATAAGTACATTCTCTGAGCTATCAGTCTGTTCGTTGGGAATTAGTTATACATACTGTCTAAATGCATAAATAAATAATGAAATTAAGTAAGAACACTATAGTGAGACACGGCCCACCTTTAAGTACAATGGTTAAAAAAGTGGGCCGATTCGGATCAATTGCAATAATCTTTGGCCTTAGACCAAAAAAGTTCGGTGCACCCAATTTCATTAAAATATTTCAAAACTCGCAACCAGTGGAATAAATATAAAGAAAAAAGACTGGCGGACGGATAGACAAAGCTATATTGATTAAGAAGTTGATTTAGAAAATGATTCCGAATTCATTAGCATAATAAAAGCTTGATTTATCTCAAGTCCTTCTCAATGTTGCATACATCGACAAAAGCTGAGTACATTCTTGTACCGCAAATGTGTAGGGTGCAATAAGTAAATAAATAAAATAATAAGTAATTAAATGAATAACGATTGAATGAAATAAATAAACAAATAATTAATTAATTAAATGTATTATCTAAACAAACAATTGATTGATTAAAATACAATAATAAATAAGTAGATAAGTGAATACAGAAACAAACAATAGATGAATAAACAAAAGAGATAACTTTTTCCGAGCGAGATTGAACAACTTAGAAAACTGTAGTCGATCATGACCGAATTATCTTTTCTACCCACCACCAAAAACGTAAAAAAGCTAAACAGTTATAGTCTACAATATTGGTTGGGAGCGGTTGAGGATTGCAAAAGCAAAGGGGGTCACAGCTTCTGCTGTATAGCAGTGTGAACGTTGCAGGCGTGTCCTGTTCAATTTCTTTTGCAAATTTGTGGGCGATATCTTCTTCTTTTCGTCGACGGAAAAATGTTTACAACAGGCATTGCACAGACGGAGAGCGGAACAGACGGGCATGCTTAAATCGGTTCAGAATTCAGAATTTGATGTCGATCAAGGAAGTCTATGTACTTTGTGGGATCTCTGAAGCTTCCATCTGGGCGTTGCAAAAGTTTTGAGGAAATTAATGTACCCCTCAATCTCGCGGTGATAGGTACAATAATAAAGATTACCTGTGCATTTTTTAACGCAAAGCTTCGAAATAAAGCGTGACATTAATCAATGTCCGCTGAAGATGGCTGACGAAAAAAGACAGTAAATGTCATTTTCGGCGAAATGGGAGCGAACAGCTAACTGCTGATATTATTGCGATTATACGTCGCATTAACTTAAACAATTCGTAATATAAGAAACAAGCTTGTGGTAGGTACAGGCTTATTTTCGGCTACAGACGCGATAAAAAACATCAACAATAATGATGACTACTCTCCTTGGGTCGGGAACACTGTACATTGAAAAAATTGTGATATTCTTCTTATGTGTATTCCTGGCCGTGTTAACATTCCCGGCAGTGACTTTGCAGACGAACTACCAAAATTGTCTCTTACATCTTCGTTGCATGTTGTAAAGAATTTTTAATTATTCCGCTATAAAACATTGCATTAAATGTCGTATGCCTGTAAAAAAAAAAAAGTCAACTACTATGGAACAAAACTTCATCGTGGCATAAGTCATATAATAAACTGTCCATTAGCGATTAATTAACAAATTAAAAAGTTCAACAACAACACACGACGAAGGCACCACATATCCAATTAATTAAATTTGAAAATCACGCGTCAATCACATCACATACTTCTCTCGCGGTGTAAATGGCAACTCTCTTCTCCACTTATTGAATTCTTGTCCATGCTTTCATAATTTAAGAGCTCGACTCTTTCATGATTTCAAATTTTAACCAAACACTTGATTACAACAAATTATATTCGAAGTGCAACAAGTTATTCTACACTATATGTAGTATGAGGGTGTGCGGATGTGTGCAACACCCAGGAGGACTTGAGATAGCTCGACCTTCTCTTATACCGATCGGGAGTGATTCTAAATCGATTTAGGCTCGTTTGTCCGTCTTTCCGTTTTGTTTTCCTGTACCTGTTCCCTTGTTTTGAAAAGTCGTTACATGAAAAACTGCAAGGTCGTGTAAGGTATTTAAGGGTCGCCCGTGGCACACTGCATTGAAAATTTTGAATTTCGATTTCACTTATACACTCTAACATAATCAATGTTTGCATTTTTTCCCCACTCACTTCGTATAATGCGGTGACGGGCAGAAAGGCCACAGCCTAGTGCTTGTTTGCCTAATCGAGGAACCTGCACGCACAGGCCAAAAATGATTCCAAACAGTTTATCAATGTATACACAACTAACGATAAAATATTGTCCAATCCGCCCATTTTCAAGCAGCAAAAATGGTCAAGTATTCAAGGCTCAAAGAAACAATGTGGGATAACCTATAGGATTTCGGAAAGCTCAACGATGGAGAAATCACAGTTTAATGCACTTCTCTTAAGCTCCTCTCCGCTACCTTACGTACTCTCCTCTAAAGCAGCAAAAATTTAATTAACATCCCATTGCATTAAGAAATTTGCTAACGAATGAGCTGAGGAAGCAATTATGAAATATTAAAAATTCGCTCAATTTTCAAAAAGCCGTTACTTGATAATGGAAAATTTAAATGGGCCAGGACTATTAACCATTCTACAGCAACAAAATTTAATATTTTTTATGGAAATTGGTCGCAAATAATGACCCGATATTTAAACTTTCTGTAATAAGTTTGAGCCGCGTAGATATAATTATCCGACTGGTTCCAATGCGAGAGTTCCTATGACAGGTAAACTTTTAATTGGCAACAAGATATAATTTTTAATAATTTACAACGAAAAATAGACAAAGGGTGATAATTTGTTCGACAAAAGGAAAAAATTGGTAACACATCGTTCCACGTTTTTGACTCGCTCCCAAGTAAGGCTTCTCATGAAAAATAACACTTCCACAACGCACTGTAACTTTTGGTATTATCCAAAGAAAATAAATAAAGAATTATGCTAAGCCAATGGCAATACATTATGTAATAGCCTTGCATGAGTTTAACCTTTTAAAATGTTTTTTAAATATCTAATTGGTGGATACTATCCACCATTGTCCATGGCTCCATATTGCATGTATAGTGCGTGGTGAATGGTTCATAATATTCCTTAGTTTGTACTGCAGCTAAAAATCTTTACATTCTACACACTTAAAATTTGATAGTAAAAGCTAAGAGGAGCAACTAAAAGTTCGTTGCGAATATTGATTGTTCAACTGATGGAAGCTGACCAAGAAAAACAACTAGAAGATATAACTTACAATCTCTGGCTGATAAGTGTCAACCACCAATCAAAATTCATGTCAAAGGTTCAAGTACTTCCGCTTCAATCAAGAAAATATATCGCTTTAGAGGCCCCACAAACTACATACACATCCTTTGTCAACATCAAACTCTAAATCGATTTAAGCACATCCGTCTGTGTGTCTATCCGTCTGTGTATTGTCTGTTATAAACGTTCTCCTCGGACTCGCCTGCAACGTCCACACGCCTAAACAGCAGAAGCTGTGAACCCCTTTGCTTTTCCTTTTTTTTTTTTTGTTTGTTGCTCATGCATACGAATTCAGAGGCAAAAATGAAGCTATCGAATTTAAATTTGGCAGAAACATTGGAATTTCTTACACGTAGGCTGGTATTGAAAATAGGCCAAATCCGTCGAAGGACACACCTACATCACCACGTCAACTAAGAACATCTCTGTTTTTCAAAAAAAAATTCGAAAGCATGTTCTTTGGGCGATGCTGTAGCAGTGACTCTGTGGAAGTGACTCAAATTTTCCCAAGGACACGCCTACACTGGCCACAGGCCTATTTGACAAAATCTTTTATTTTGAAATTAGAAAAAAAATCAGCCGGCCCACTTCATATTATACGGGTTTTTTGCTCATTTAATTTTTTTAGGATAACACTGATGGGTATAAAAGATTCAGACCTATCAACTCGGCTATTTACCAGATCCCAAGAAAACAAAAAAAGAGTTATATAAGCTTTTAAGATGTTGTTGTTGTGCCATTTATAAAAACTATTATTACCGGCTATTAGAGAAGAGTGTAGTCTTAGCTTCTAAAGTTATTGGCTTTATTGGAAGCTCTACCACACTTGGCATTTGAATCCATGACCAACGAGTTGTTAGTTGAGATCAACAAGAACAAGGCATTGAAGTAATTATTAAAAAAATTCCATAATACGTAAATATATGTGAAATATAAAGATTAAAAAAAAAAAGAACAAAATTAAAAAACGAGAACTGATTAGTTGTTAACCATCAATTCAAACTTATATTACAATCGTTTCAATTGATTCAAATTACAAAAATCAATGATCTGTATATAGTCGTCTTTGATTTTGCTAATAATAAAAATGATTATATTTTCTTATTATTATAATAATATTCATTTAGTAATAATGAGAAAATGTATCATTTAGCGTTGAATTAGAATCACTGTTACATAGAGAATCGATAGTAATTTCAAAGTATCGATATTGTTTATGGAATGCCAGGGCCTCTCTAATGATATGAAACATAGACAACAACCCTTTCATTGATGAAAACTATAGCTTTTTTTTTTTTTTTTTTTTTTTTTTTAATTTTCGCTCGCCATTCTACATTATGTTGACCGTTATTAAGAAAAAAAAAAAAAAATTATGAATAACATAAACAGCAATAGGTATAAATGACAGCGCAAGTATTGTTATGACACTTATAGTAGCGTGTGACCGCAACCAGTTGAGTACCACTCAGATTTCCACCTCAATTTGTGCTCATTTGTGAATTACAAGACATCCCTCAGACATTGAAATCTGAAACCCTTATGCACATTTCGGTGCTAAAAACTACAATGAATTGTTAGTTAAATCGAGTATTTGTTCGCGGTTGGTTTAGCCCCAAAGCAAAAATTTTATAAAAACTCTACAGCTTACAGGAGAATGGTTCAGTTTTAATTAGTAACGAGAACGGTGGTGATTTTATTTAAAATTTTTCATTAAAATATTTGACAAAAAAAAAAAAAAAAACAATTTTAAGGACTTCAAAATCGCTAAAATTCTTCCTGGTCTTCCTTATAAATTGCATTGGAATTGCAAAAAAAAAAAAAAAATTAATATGTAGGTTCAAAACGTTCGCACCTGTGGCTATATTAGACTAAAAGGCAAAATGAAATCATACAAGTGCTTGCGGTAAATTTTATTGAAATTTAATAAATTTTCTGTCGCTTATGTACATCTCGAAAATGCGCATTTCTTATTAAAAACACGTACCGCTACTTTCCCTTCCAAATTGTTATTATTATCCTTTCGAATTTTCAATGAAATTTAAAGTGAATTCTGGAATATGCAAAACATTTCTTCTCCAGCCAAAATTGCGAAGACATCAACAAGTACAATCAATTGGACAGAATCTCAACCTGCATCGCCCGATAGTCAGCTAGACGATTCACCCCAGCTATCGAGTCCAATACAATCGGAACCCGAGGAGGGAGTAACGAAGACGAAGACTCGATCGCGTTTTTCAAGCGCAATACGAAAACTTTCCCGATCTACACGGAAAAAAGATAAACCCACCGCATCAACTAGCGCTGCTGTTGCTACTGCTATTGCTACTGGTACTGGCGACTCAAATGAACCGGTAATATCGAGCGGTGGCGAAGATCCCACCGATCTCGGTCGTTTGCGTTCTGCCGATATCAAGACTAAAAAGAAAAGTAAACTTACTAAGAATATCTTCTTAGGCGGGCTAAAAAAATCAAAAAAAACAAACGAAATCAAAGCGAAAAAAGAAAGTCGAGGGGAAAGTGTTAAAGTTGCCGCGTTAACCCATGCATTAGGCAGAGAAGAAGAAAAAGAGGACAAAGAAAGCACTTATACAAGCGATTCTACCGGTGAAGCAACTTTTCGCGATAAACAACATGAGGTAGTAGTAACGACAGAAAAGTTTGCCCTGTCAGAGCCAACGCGCAAATTTCAAATCACTATTAGTGCCAAGAAAATCGAAACAACAAAAAGTGCGGAAGTAGGAAAACAACCAACCGAAACGGATTATTTAACACCCTTAGATAAAACAAGTGCGGATATTGACACCACAACAGATTCATCGTCAACACAGCTAAACACTGTGCAAACCGATCTAAATAGTGTAACAAAGAAAAAGAAACTCAAAGCGAAAGGTAGTAGTTGTTGCACTGTCAACATTTCTCCAGCTCAGACAGTCACTCAAACGCAAAAAACGAACTCAGCAGCACAAATTAGAAACGGTGTCGAAAAGTTTGTTATCACTCAAAGTGCAAAAGATACACCACCGAAAGAGAGAGCACCTTCGAAACCCAGTCGCCTTATTAACAGCTCAACTAGTCAAGCGGCAGCTGCTAGCGGTGCTATACGTAAAACAACGACTACAACAAGAGCGGCCGTCAGATTGGTGGCGGCGGCTAAAGAAAAACAACCCAAGAGCAGCAGTTATAACACAACGACAACAGCACCGACAGCAATAGCAGCAACATCTTCAGCGTTAGTTAAACGTAAAACAACGACAACATTGGTCTCGGCAGGCAACAGTGTAAGAAGGGAAACCGATTTAATGCGTGGCCATCGATTCCCAAGACCTACAGTTACAACAATAACCGCAATTGAGAAAAGCAATAATAACAATAAAACCATTAGTGTTGCCAAAGAGCCATCTAGTGTTACCAAAAGTGAAGAGAAGCAACGTCTAGAATTTCCTACATTGGAAACACAGTCAGAGATTCCACAAACAATAGAGCAACCACAGCATCAGCTAGCACTGCCACCAACGTCTTCGGTACAAGAGGAGCAACCGCACTCTTTACAGCCACCCGATTATCCCCCTCCTCCGCCGCCACCACCACCTCCCCCCTTTCCAATCGCATCTAATCGTTATCCAACGCCAGAAACCCGATCACCCACAACAGCTCATCGTTACACATCATTGAGCACAACATCGACCGACTTGAACACCGACGCTCTGGAAAAGAATACAATCAAATCAGTCGCCTCAATACAGATCAACACTGCAGACGATCAGTTGTCGTTGGCGGAAAGTTCTCATCAGCAAAATAGCGAAGTATCGAATGAATCAAAGATATCCTCGGGCATAGATTTTGCTCTTGGTAGTCCTGTGAGGCCACCACCACCAATCGATGCTATAAAATATTCATTTGACTTATTACACGGTCAGCAGTCGTACGATTTTAATAGAAGTGAAGATAGCGACACTCACACACCTAGCGAACATATACGACGTCGTATACACTACGTGTCGCAGCCAACGCTCTATGACGATTTTAGTAGCTTGGAAGGAAAACGAGCAAATTTTCGCTATCAATCGGGTGTAAGTGATTTATCCTTAGACTCGATTGAGGATTTACACGACGACGACGATCAGCTGATGCCAGCTTTTGGCGATTTAACAATGGATCAAGATATGGAACCGGTAAGAAAACGTAAAGGATCAATCAACTCGCATCAACTAAATGCGGACATTGTGACACTCTAATCTCTTATTAGCCTTTAAGTCCCAAATAATCGCTCGTGATTAAATCTATTTCTTTTCGCATTTCATTGTTTTTGCTTTACTTTTTTTTTCCGACATTGAGATTTGATACACTAAATGCAAATGCATGTATAGTCTAGTGCTGCAATATGTTTTTTACTGGGAAGCCCTATAAGTGCATATGATTTTCTACAACATTCCTCTCAATTACTATTGAGTTTTTAGTCAGATTTACTGATTTTCTATAAAAAATATTTTTTATGACTTATAAGCTGCGCATGTAAATGTATATTAAAATGTATATAGAAAATGTGCAGCCGAAAAACAGACTGCTGTTGAACATGAAGACAAAAAAAAATGAAAAATAATCTAAAGGCCAATATACGTTTATTTAACTCAAACTCACTCATTATTCATTGGTTGACACAAGTACACAAGTGTCAATTATTGTAATGCAATCAAGCGAATGTACAAAAAATGATTGAATAAATTCATTACTGAGTAAGCTATGGTCCGTAGCTTCTGCGATATTTTATAGAACATGCAGCCAATTAGTTTCGAATGTTTTTGAACCCATTCATTCGCTCCTTTAATTGAACTCTCCTATTGCAAGATCTAATCAATTGTAAGCTGCTTTCTACAGTAATCAGTTATGGACATAGGATCGCTCCAACTTTATGCGGGTCAATTGCTTCTGGTGATCTCGGGATCAATTTCCTCTGGCGATTTCTAAATTAATCAATTGTGGATGTAGGATGGCTTCAACTAGATGTGAGTCAATCTCCTCTGGCGATTTCTAAATTTTCGCAGTTGTGGATATAGGATGGCTTCAACTAGACGCGGGTCAATCCCCTCTGGTGATCTACGGATCAATTTCCACTGGCGACTTCTAAGTTAATCGGTTGTGGATATAGGATGGCTTCAATTAGATGCGGGTCAATCTCCTATGGTCTGGCCGCAATTTCTTTTTGTCTCACGTTCACACAAGTTGATATGCACGAGAGCTTCAGTTTTGCATTTTATGTGTGTATACTTGTGTGTGTGTGTTTGTGTGTATCATAATAGCATATTATTGCCCACCGTCGAGCGAATTTTGCGGTGAAGACTATTTATTTTTACGTGAATGTGCATCTAATGTACATATATAGATATATAAGATATATAAAGCATTTCATCATCTATATGAACGAGTCTCACCTTTTATTTTTGGATATAACGAAAGTGCTATTAAGTTCGTTTAGTGTCAAAAGTAGCTAATCGCATGGAAATAGTTCAATGAAGGCGCATTCGTACTTTCCTACTCATTCTGCAGAGAATTTTTTAATGTGCGACTGTGTAACTTGACATTTTAATTGTTTATCTCGTTGAAACATTTTATTTTCTTCAGTCTCGTCGGGAATAGTAAGACATCTGCGAGACACTTCCTAGAACGATACGAAACCTAATATTAAAATGCTCATATTGAAGCGACCACTACGGGTTCCTTTCCTCCCGTTTTCTTAAACAACAGAAAGGAATGTCCTTCGAAGTACAATTTTTTACAAATCTAGCATGAAATCCAAAGTGGACAGTATTATTTCAATTTCAAACTCTTCGATCGTGTCATTGTCTAAATTACTTATTGTCTACCAATAATCGACTTGGCTGTCTCGGCATAGTTGGTCGACCTAGCTCACCCGTCTAGCTGGTCGCGAGAATAGATAGTAGGTAAATAAATGAAATAAAGCAGAGCTAAGCGAAGACTGCGAGCCAATCAGGGAGAGGTAGAGAGAGCACTTGTAACTAAGCTAAGCTGAAATTCAAAGAATTAATTTGCAATAACTAATGTAAAGTTTATATTACTTTCAGACCATACAGACACTAACATCTACCGAAAAGCGTGAGCATCTTTACAAGATTCTAGTCATCGGTGAATTGGGTACCGGAAAAACTTCATTCATTAAACGCTATGTACATCAGTTTTTCAGTCAAAATTATCGTGCCACAATTGGTGTTGATTTCGCCTTAAAAGTTCTGCATTGGGATCCTAATACGATTGTCCGCTTACAGTTGTGGGATATTGCCGGCCAGGAGCGTTTTGGAAATATGACGCGTGTATATTATAAAGAAGCCGTTGGTGCCTTTATTGTATTCGATGTAACACGTAGCGGCACATTTGATTGCGTTAGTAAATGGAAAGAAGATTTAGATTCAAAGGTACAATTACCAGACGGAACACCAATACCATGCATATTGCTGGCCAATAAGGTGATCATCATTAATCATCTAAAATAATAAAAGAAAAATAAACAAAAGTAAATAAATTTTTGCCTCTTTAAATTTCAGTGCGATCAAGAGAAACAAGGAATAGTAACTACGCCCGATAAAATGGAAGATTATGTTAAAGAGAACGGTTTTGCTGGTTGGTTTGAAACTTCGGCCAAAGAAAATATCAACATTGATGAGGCAGCTAGAGCATTAGTTAATAAGGTACAACAATGAAAATTACGTAAAAAATTTCCTTCCAGGGTATCTACATAGCTTATATTACTATTCTTTTTACGAAAAATTTGAATAACAGTGCTTTTAACCTGCGCGAAATTTCGAGATAATTTACTCCTTCTATTACTTATTGACTTACCAACGCTCGCTTAGCGAAAAGACAAGAATTTGTTTGGCAATAAATTTTTGTTTGCTTTTTTATATTATTTCCATAGTTGATTTTACACAAGTAAGACCATTATAGCCGGGCAGTTACTCGCCCAGTTTGGTAATAATACTGCAAAATGCACACATTATTTTCACGCAAAGCCATCATTTTCACGAAAGCCTGCATGTTTGCAGTTTACGTTTTCTCTCCAATTAATAGTTTACGTTTCGTGATAGCGCCTATGTATGCTGGTAGCCAACAAGAATAGACCTTATTAGTTCAAATTCTCTACCGTTTATTTTTTTTGACTGAAACTCTATTTACTCGATTTAATTTTCATAAGAAAATTTTAAATATTAAGCCTCTTTCCGAAGAGCTTACTACTCATGAGATATCTTATATGGGATGGCGCCAAGAAATAGACCCATGTGGTTGAAATTAGGTCCACTTAATTTTTTTATTTAATTACTATTATGGACAAATTTTCATCACAAAAAAATTAACAGTTGGGCTCTCTTGGCATCTAAGGGTTTACGTTTCATGAGAATCCTCATATGCGATGGTATCCAAAACAGAGACCTACGTAGTCCAATTTCCAAAATGTAGATGTCTTTGCCAAGTTACTCTAATGAGCCAATTTTCACCATGAAATATTGAAAATTCTATCTTGTTACCATAAAAGGCCTTAATTTCCGTAGGAATGGTTATACGAGAGGGTGTTAACAAAATTTCCCCAGCCTGTCCAAAGCTTTCATACCAATTTAGAGTGTCTAAACACTATCACTAAACTAATTTTGCCAGGAAATTTTAAAAATCGCAATTTTTTTCCATATAAATCGCTTTTTAAAATAAGGCCTTACATAAGAACTGGTCAAAAAAGTGGACCAATTCCAATCATTTTCAATAGCGTTCGTCCTTGGGACAAAGTACGTCTATGTACTAAATTTCATCAAAATATCTCAAAAATTATGAGCTGCAGTTTGAACACAAAAATGGACAGACATCAGACTAACAGGCATGCTTAGATCGATTTAGAAAATGAATCTAAATCGCCAAATATAATAAATAGTGGGTATACCTTAAGCCTTCTTGGGTTTTAGAGACATCCGGTGGTCGTAGTGCAGGGTATAAGAATTGCTTGCCCGGTAGAACGCTCTTAGCAAAGAAGCTGAAAAATTTCAAACCCCTTTGCGCCATTGATTTTACGTGCTAACTAGAAATAGTAATAGGTTTCAAACTTAAGTTCGACACCAAGCTAAGTTTATTAAAGTTATATGAATAATCTAAGCCACGTTTGGATTCCTTCTATCGACGGCTATGGTGGATACGACATCATCTTCTTGAAACCATCAAGAGAAGATAATTAATTCTTTTAGTCCTTTGCCTTGCAGTAATAGACCTGCACGCGCTGACGACATTTGTCGTTTGTTCGATATATGCTGTACTACTTGTTGTACTATGATATCTCAAGATTGGCCGGATGTATGTGGCAATGAACAGGGTTTGAGATAGACCCACCTTTTATTAAACTCATCGATTCCGAATCGATCTAAGCTTGTCTGTCCGTCCTATTTCCTTATGTTCACCCTGCAGGTCGCAATTTTTAAGAGTTTTGATGAAATTTCGTATACTGAAATGTTTTGAGTGTTTCGTTTGAAAAGATGGATGTTATTGAAAATGATTCGGATCCTGCCACGTTCTCGACTACTTTTCATGTAACGCCGTATTTTGAAAATTCGTTGTATAAATAACTGCGGAGTGGAGTGATATAGGATATTTAACGGTACCCGTGGACCGCTGCAGTGTTTTTACTTATTTCTAAATTCGCTTGTATTTAAAATCATTTTTAATCATTTTTTTTTAAGTATTACTCGATGTGCTACACGTGCTATTTGTAAAATCCTTTCTGCAGACGACTCGTTCATCTCACACATAATGTTCCTTTTGCTTAATATCACTTCAAGTATAACAAAAAAAGAACTGTAATGTGCCACGACCCACCACCATAAAGATATTCACGACTTTTCGAAGCGGTCCTGAAAGTGGTCAGATTAGAACCATTTTCCATAGCGTTTACCCTTCGGCCAAAACATGTCGTTTTATCAAATTTCATCAAAATATCTCGAAAATTGCAGCCTGTGGGCTGAACACAATAAAACAAGATGAAAACAGAATCACTTTGTGAATTGATTTAAGCTTGCCCACCCCTCTGTCCAACTTGTGTTATTGTGCGGCAGAATCACTTTCTGAATTGATCGGTAGATGAAATCAGGTCTACCTCGAACCCCTCTCGGCGTTGCACACATCCGCAGCAAATTACGTCCTGGCACTACAAGTGGCATATGGTAAAAAAATGTCTATGACATAGAAGTTACAAAGTATAGCGGATACCTAATAGTTGTTCAAATCCAAACGAGATTTATGTGTTCTTGATTTCTATTATGGCAATTGCAGAGACAAAAGATATACCATATATAATAGTCCGATTATTACCTACAGTAAGACTTTGATTAAAGCTAACAAAGCGCACGCAGACATGTTGTTGTGGCTGCCAGTGTAGGGCACAAACCCAAAATTTAATTCGGTATCTGATAATTTCCTGAAAACGGCCTTCGCCAAGAAAGTGATGAACGGACTTCCGTTGCAGCTCGATTAAACACTGTTCAATTACGATAAAAAATGATTGGCAAACCTCGTTACAGACGGTATTGTTTTACGTTAAAAACGGGGTCGCTAACATAACCTCAAATACAGCAATCGAAAAGCAGAGATACGCATTTTTCCTTCGGAAGGAAGCAAATTTTACTCAATACTTTGCTTAACTTAATCCTTTCATTTAATTGCATTTTGTTTTTTTTCAGATTTTGTTAAACGATAAGCTTATCAGTGCTGCAGATTTAGCTGACGGTGACAAATTTAATCTCAATAGTTCCGGAGATCAATCTGCACATGAAGCTAAAAGCAAGTGTTCCTGCTGATTTTCTAACAGTAATTTTAAAATTTAAAAATGCTTTTAAAAAGATTAAAAAAAACAAAAAAAAACTTCATTTAAAATCATCCATTATTGTTTACATGTTTCATTGAAAACGGTTTCTCTTTTGCCATAACCACCATCCGCGTTTGCATTTTACTTATGTATATTCATATATATGCATAAATGAATTTCAATCAACGTTAGACGGTTAAAGTAATATTCCGATTTTTTTCAAATTTTATATATTTTTTTGTTTTTCTTAGAATTTTATTAAATGGAAAGAAAGAAAGAAGGAAAGAAAGTCAGAATAATGTTTTTATAACTCTTTTTACTCCTTACTCCGGAAATTTTATTTGTATATCGAAATATGTTATCATATATGGTAGAAAGTATAAATCACACACATACACGTACGTTCACTAATGCTAATGTCAAGTATCTAAAATTATATTAAGTGATTAAGTAAAGATAATGATGTTGATTATAACGGTTTTTTATTTTTGTTTTTGAAATGAAATTAAATGAATGATAATCTGTAGCCATATCTCGCTGAAATCTAAAAAGATAAGAATCATATAAACAAATTCTATTTATATGTACACGCATCTCCGATTTTATTTGATTGCTCTCTCTCTCTCTCTCTCTCTCTCTCTCTCTCTCTCTCTCTTTCTCTTTGT
>NW_023998491.1:2031253-2046156 GCF_014805625.2 Glossina fuscipes | reverse complement strand
TTTTATTTTCTTCCTGTAAAGATTCTTCATTACATATTTATATCTTTATATGTAAGTGTGTATGTATATGAAATAATAAATGTTTGTTTTTTAAGTTTGCTTATAATTCCTTCAACAATTCTATTGCAATCGTTTTGTGTGTAATCTGCGTAAAATTTTTCCATTTTTCCATTTACTTTTGCATTTATTTACTCATTCATACTTTGTCGTCCATACTTCTATAAGATGCAATTCAAATACATACACATATATAGAACTAAATAATTAAAATTATATATACAGTTAAATAAATAAAAATTAATAAGAAAAAGAATACATATATTAATTAATATTCTCCGCAAAAAGAATGAAATTCCGGACTAAGAGCAAATTTATTATTATTAACAAATAAGCACAGTATAGTCGGACAAGGCTGACCAACTTGTATGGAAATGAAAAACAATCCGTTCAAGTTATATGGACATGAAAAATAATCATAATATTCATGAAAAATAATCATTTCTATACAATTTCATTGGATTATTTTTCATTTCCATGCATCTTCAACGGATTATTTTTTATTTCTATACAACTTGAATGTTATATGACCATTAGATAAGACCAAGAATGATGTTAGCAATGAGCTCTACCATATTCCCGCCATAATGGGGACGGCACCTCCAATTCTTCTATTTCCAAAAGTGAGAGTAAGCGTATATGATTGTTTACACTTTTCAATAATTGAACATGTGTTTGTCTAAAAATTGCCAACATCTGAGAGTGAGCGTTTCTTATTCTCAATAATTTGTCTAAAAATTGCTAACATTTAAGAGTAAGCGTCCGAATTTGCCATCATATGAGAGTAAGCGTATATGATTGTTTACACTTCTCAATAATTGAAATTAGACCATCCTACACCAATTCGCCTATTATTCGGCGTAATAATAATACAACAAAAATTACACATTATCTTCATGCAAAGACATACTTTTCACTAAAGCCCGCATATGACAAAAACATCTGATCATGCGAGCCGAATTTATTATTCTTCAGTTTTTATTATAAACATCTGGAAATAAGACTTTCTCTCCGTATACGGGGTTCGTTTTCATGATAACTTCTGCATATGTTAGGGTCTTAAAGATAGACCTGTGTGATTTAAATTCTATACCGCTTCCCTACTTTCTGCTGAAGTAATTGCTGTGCATGAGAATTCTTATACGAAGCGAGGCCCAAGAAGAAGGGTCATGTGATTCAAATTGTTTTCACTTAATTTTTACGTCAAATTACTATCGTGAACGAATTTTCATCATAAACCTTAGGCCTTTTTGGATTTAAATTTTCTAACATTCCTACGGTTAAGTTGTGTTTTTACTGCAACAATAATTTTTACCGCAAAATATTAAAAACTGCATCTTTTAAAAATTCGTCTTCCGCAGCAACGGTTCTATGAGAAAGTTTTCAACGAATTGCCCCAGCCGAACCAAAATTGTTCGAACAATTTAGACTGTGTAACTAATATTAGAGACAAATTTTAAAGATTTCAATTTTTTTCTGCATAACGACTTTTGTACATAAGGCGTTATATGCGAAGTGGTCGGAAAAGTAGACTGATCCGGGCCATTTGCAATAGTGTTAATGCCTTCAGTGTACCAAACATCATCGAAATATTCCAAAAATTACGATTTGTACGTTGAACACGAGGATACGTGGGCATATATCATACGGACAGACAAACTTAGATGGGTTCAGAAAATATTTGTGAATCGATCGGTATATTACAAGGCTGGTCTGGGTGCAAACTGAATGTACCCTGCTGTGGTG
Source organism: Glossina fuscipes (assembly GCF_014805625.2). Classification (NCBI taxonomy): domain Eukaryota; kingdom Metazoa; phylum Arthropoda; class Insecta; order Diptera; family Glossinidae; genus Glossina; species Glossina fuscipes. Next base: position 2,044,353 of record NW_023998491.1, on the reverse strand, counting down.
GAGGGAAGAAAAAGTAAATTAACAAGACGAGCACTTTTCCAAGCAAGCAAAGCAAAATAAAGAAATCAAAAATGATTTTCAAGAAAAACTAAGCCTTTCAATTACCCTAATAAATAAAATTTAATCAATTTATATTTATGAGCACAAAAATCTTTTGTGTATGTAAATCAAGTATTGACCGGTTGTAAATAAGAAAACAAAATATGTGTAGAAAAAACTTTTCTAAGCACGCTGCAATAGACTTGCATATAGAACAAAGTAGAACATGTATTCAGAACAGAGACAAAAGTATCATACAAAACTTTTGAGAATAAACACCAACACAATCAGAAAATTTCTTGTGTTCTTCTTTCTTGTGTTTTTCTTCAGATATTTGAAAGTTGGGACATTTTTATTATTCATGTAAATATACATGTACGAAACAGTAGAGGATATTTACGAAATATGGAATATTTGCCGTCGGGGATATTTTTTATGATGAAGGATATTTACGAAGTATGAAATATTTGCCGTCGGGGATATTTTTCATGGTAGAGGATATTTACATCATGAAAGCTTTCGCCGGGAAAGTGGCTCAAAATAATCTCGCAGGCTGTTTGACATCAAAGAGACAGTTGCGAAACTGACGCTAGGGCACGTGCTCAGCTTCCAATTCTGGGCCTTAAGAGGCTGCGTGCCGCTTTACACCGCACCATTTCAAAAGATCCGTACCATTTCGTTTTTTAACAAATTACAGGTGGCCTCACTCCAAGCGGCAATAAATACAAACAAGCTCCCGGGCATTGATGTCGTCCAGGCACAGGGTTCGTGCAACTTAATCAGCAACATCAAGAAGTTGGCGAAAGTGATGCACCGGAGATCCATCAACAGAACCTGGATGGAGCAAAAAGGTGTGCTGGAAAAAGTGGCGAATTATTTAGAGGGGTGTTTAATGGCGGACATGGTTGCTGTTGATACGCGACTTAGCAAACTTCATTGAAGATATTGACGAGCTGGTGTAGGCTTACCCTCGCATAACTATAGCGCCGTACAGGGTAAGCAAGGACCCGTTAGAGAAGGTCTTCTGCAACATAGCGGTCGGCGTCAAGAAAAGGACGAGGTCGTCAATAGAGATAATGGAGATTTTGGGACGACTGAGGAACTTCCAGGTGTCGCATTGGTCTGGCGACTTTAGGTCCGGCGACGATTATCTCCGACTATTATCTCCTCATCAACAAGATGGACTACAAAATTCCAGTCGAGGCCGAGGAAGAATTCGTGCCATTCGGCCTCGGTGGGGAGGTATTCGGTGACCTAGTCCTAAATGAACGTTATATCAGAGACGAAGGCTACATGCGGCTGCTCACAGGATACGCCATAGCACGGAACATCGGTGATCAGCTGGGTTGTCAGGCCTGCGTCACGGACCTAGACCAGTCTCAAGAAGATGCTTACAAAATGCAGTCTCATATTAATTAATGAATATGAATAATTAATTCAATATTATAATAGCGAGCGAGAAACAAGATATGCAATAATAGCGATATGACACTTCTCCGCTCTATGCCTCCGCGCCCCCCGGTAAGTTTACTATTTATCTTTATTCCTTGTTATTTATAACTTATTTACTTATTTCTATTTAATTTAGTAGCCACTGCTGTAACCATTTATACCATTTCAACCAGTAATATTTTGTAAAAATATTAATGATATCTTACGTTGACAACACAATTGTATAAAATGGGCCCCTTTTCAAAGCACTTTCCGAGAACAGTACCACATTGTGGCCAACAAGCCAACGCGATGACGGTAAAGCTGCGCAAAACCACATACCAAAGTGTCACCATAAAGCTTCTTGAATTCTGTAAAACGGCTGCCATCTACTAATCGGGCAATAACTTCGCGAATATCGAAACTTTTCGTCAAATTTGGACCGACAATGCCGTACAAATCTTTAGGGTCATATCTTGGCTTTTCGATTGGTCATCACATCACTGCTCTGAGCTATTTTAATAGTTTCTTTGCTGGAGTACATTAAATGATTATTGTGGACATTGGTTGCTGCCATATTCAAATTGCTAACAACTTGTCGCGTCAAAAAAAATTTGGTTCTGCTCATACATATATATACTCTTATCAGGTGTCTGAAGCTGTCTTCTGGATACTGTAAACGTCCAAATGACAAAATGAACATATGAAAGCAGACTTTACCCAATAGTTCATAGTTCCGTGTTGGGCGAAGGTTTTGAAAAGCGTGCCACCGGTCTTCTATTAAACAAGGAACTTAAATATTTTTCACAACCTTTGGATAGTCCTCCCAAACCTTTCCTCAAAGTCGCGGATAAAACTCAGTTAAATGGTAATCTATTGGACAAGGTAAATGAAATGATTATCGACGGAGGTAGTGTGTTGACTGGTTGCCCATTACAAAAGAACCTAAAATAGTAAGAACTAAAACTGAATTCTGCAATATGTTCGATATCAACACACAGCAGCGATCATGATGTATTTATATATATTTTTTATGCATTTATGTGTTTATTTATTATTTATATTATTTATTATAAATTTTGTCATTTTTAACAGTTCGTCTGAGGAAAATTCTCGATTATCCAAGCGTTGCAATTTACTGAAAACAACTCTGCGCTCTCTCTATCCTCTATCAAGGGCAAGAGCGCCTGAAACCAATTTAAAAGCTCCGGCACAATATTAATGAATGAATGAAAGAATATTTTGACTCCCATATTTTTTAGGACGAGTACATTGTACGGCGGTTTAAATCAATACGATAATCCATCTTTCAACACCATTCCCAATCACAGCGCGTATTCACATGATGATTTAATGATGTTTAACAACACACACATCTTCTTTTTTTTTATAACATAAATTTTATTTACAAGCAACATTTATTTTATTTACAACAAAAACGTAATGTTTGCTATCGTATTTATATTATTCGGGAAAATTCCTTGTTAAATAATTACGAAGGCTTCAAAGTTGCCCGTAACTTTGCTAAACGAAGCAAACAGATATCAACGTGTCTGATAATAAATAAGCATTTTCCTCTTTGTGTGTTTGCCATTTTTTACTTACTTTATTACTGCTTTTTCCTTTCGTCGTTCTTCTTATTTATTAAAAGCAACTTTGTGCTTTCTTCATTCTCCACACATGGCACTTTTTTTATAAACTGTGTAAAGGAAAAAACCGCCTAACGGCTTTCTGTGAAACAAAACAAATTTGCAAGCGCAAAGAGAAATTATTCGAATTGAAAAATTGAGAAATTAAACAAAATCTATCACAAAAAAATTAGATGAAAAATTGCGAAATAAAAATAGAAAGACGCATCTACAGTTCTGTTATATATGTCGCAAATTCTGTGTATTAAAATTGTTAACCAAAATATATTAATAGTATAGATAGAATATAAAATAAGTTCAACGAAAATAAGTGTAATGACTGGTAAGTGCATTTTTTATTATTTACGATTTCTTTTTTTGGCAAGAAGACCCGTCTGAGATTTGTATAGTTTTTCTGGAAATCTCGACGGTGTCTCTAGTTGCTAGCAATTATTAGCACTTTTCAACCACTTTTCAACTATTTCAAGATGAAATATTTTACATATATATGTGTTTTCATGGGAAATACTTTTCTCTTTAAATTAACATAATGAAAGGACGAATAAATGAATGCATGAAGGAGTGAGGGAGTTAATATTTAATTTTAAAATAAATATAATGAACACTACCTGACCTGATATACTAATAATACCGTAATAATACCAGCGATATGGGTTTCAAATGGTTGGGAGCTTAGAAGGCGACAAGATAACTGTGTCACACATTTGGACCAGTTGTACATACAAAGACATCTGCTGCATAACGTGCATTTATTGCACACCTGCATTCATATTGGCGACATTACAACTACAAATATATGTGCCGCCATTTATATTTATATTATATTAGGCATTGCTTTTTCAGAATCTGCATTAAGAGTGGAGAATGCGTAATAGATGCGCAAACATATCAATTATTGTTATTGCATGCAGATTGTGTGCAAAAGAAACGGAAAGTAACGGTTAAATGCCGAAAAATAGTCTGCACCATCCTTATGAAATAAATTGCTGCGCAACAAAACGTTTAGTTGATGTAAGACAGGATAAGATAGAATAAAAGTTTAGAGTCAATCTTTTTCTTTTTAATTGGACAATCCGAAGTATGTCATATGTTGTACATTTATAATGCAAATGTATTGTACTTTGAATACGAAAGCGGAAACATTTGCGAGAACATATGAAGCAACCGAATGCTAATATAGGATGTGAGTATAGTATACCACATTGGTGTTTTATTCAATAATTACTTCGTACATTAGTGCTTCTAAAGGAAAATTTAAATAAATGATAGCACAGCTAGTACCTAAGCAAAGATTAATTCATTTGATATAAAACCGTGTCATATACGTAATACAAAAGTCATGAAACTCAGTCGGAAAGTAGCTACGCTATTTTTTACAGGCATATTTATAAATATATACCTACATGTTGAGTATGTATTTCTCTGCACATATGTGCAAATTCTTTTACATAATGAACTTTCTGTCTCTAGCGGGGATACGACGATCCGGTCAAAAGGAAGCGCCTGTTTGTGGGTTGGTCAATTTTTAATAATGCTATGTAAGTATGTTCACTGGAAGGTGTGATGAAAAGAAAAGTAAAAACATTATTTATTCATCGACAGAGTTGATCAGAAAATTTAGCATTTTTTACATACCATGAGACAATTTTTTTTATAAAATCTGAGAGAATTAATTATTCCTCAGGCATGCCAAAGAAACAACTTTTCGGATCTTCAGTTTTTAAGCGCGCCAAGACATTCTTTACATTCTTTTAGACAAATTTTTCAAAAAGCATAAACGCGTACCAAAGCAACTCGACCAATGGCTAAAAATAGTAAATCGTGGTGATTAAGATTTCGTAATTAGTTTGGTAATATCGACCAAAGCCGCAACAATAATTTACTTTTTTTATATATTTTAATATTTTTTTTCTAGTTCTCTAATTATCTAAGCCATGTTTTAAAGCATTATGTGTGTGTTTGGTTTATTGCATTTGTTAAAATGTTATAGCAAATCGTTAATAGCAAATATATTTAATTCCCTGTTAACCACTTGCGCGAGTTCCATATTAAAATCATTAAGTAGCCGTTATATGCTATCGGAGGTAATTAAAATATTTGGCCATTTTTCGCATAGAGATTGTCTTTTATTCATTTATGTAATATTTAAATGAACGCAAGCGCATGTAATACAATTGTAGGAAAGCAATAACACACATATGTATAATAAGAAAATAAACTTTATTTTCTGTTTGGATTTAGATTTTGACAAAAATGTCTTTGTTGTTCAATTGAGTAAGCAGTGGAGTTTTGCTTGAACTGGTTTTCGTTTAAATAATCCTCCATTTTGTCACTGCTTTGACTTTTCCCAAAAAATTTTCTTTTTAAATCTTCACGCATGCAGTTGCACTTAAATTCCTCCCGGTTTATCATAAATTTACAAGTGCAGTAAAAGCTCCTTATTCGCGCTTCCCTTATTCACGGTTTCACTATTCGTGGATAAAAAAAATGCGACCAATTCCCATATTCGCGGCTATAAATTTCTTTATTCGCGGTTTTTGAGAATGTAAACAAACAGATTACTCAATGAACAAAGTATTGTTGCGAAAATCCCAAATCTAGTTGATTTCAGCTAATTAATTTCCCCAAATATCAAATTGCCTAAAGAGGGAAAAACTAAATGCACAGTCCCATTTAATTAAATTGATTTTTTTATATATTTGATTTTTTTTTATTTTGTCATTTAGGAACGTATCCCGGCTAATCCCATATTGATAACCATTCCGTATAGGCGGTGTCTGTATTCGCGGCATTTTTATGGAACGTATGCCTCGCGAATAAGGAGATTTTACTGTACTTTGGATTAAAGGAACAGCTTTAAAGGCAACATTTTACAGCACCCATCAACCTGTAAAGGTTCCTTTAAAGCAAAACTGTTTTGTAGAGGTTGATGATAGCTCTATAAAATAGTTCGCCGTGTTTCCAAAAAAATTCCAAAAATTCCATAAATAGTTGCAGTTATTATTAATTTGAAATTTACATTTAATTTTATTTATAACTTGGAATTATTATTAACTTGAAATTTAAAATATGTTATATTATTACGTAAATCAATTGAAATTAAAAAAAAAATTGATCGTTGTTTCATTTATATTTAATTTGACAATTTTGTATTATTATTTCATAGTGTTAACAATTTAACAAAAATTTTACATTTCTTCGTATAATTGGTCTATTTTGTATTTCATTTATTTTCATTCTTATTATTGATTATATTATAATATTTTCATATTATATTACTATTAAAATATTATTTATATACATATATTAAGTATTATAACTATTTTACCATGGTAAAAATTCCGGACAGACTATTTAGTGAATTATTGGAACAATACCCTGACTTGTGAAGCGGTGATGGAGACTACTGTGTAAGAGGTTAGCCGACGGACTGACGGAGGACACTGGTCAGTTAGTGACCGAGCAGGATGTGTTGAAAAAAGTTAATGCAATTAGGTATGGTTTGAGAAGGGTAAATAGAAGAGGAGGCCGTCAGACAACAATCGTAGAAAACATTTGGTACGCGCGAAACTTTAAATTCATAGTAGTTTTTTCAGTGCAACAGCTGTTAACAAATACAGACTGACTCTTACAATTATTCTCAATTTTAAACAAATACAGACGCTTACTCTCAGATGCGACGAAATCCAGACGCTTACTCTCAGATGTTACGAAATTTTTAGTCGTTTTTTTTCAATGCAACAGCTGTTAACAAATACAGACTGACTAGTAACATATATTTACTTGATCATAAAGTAGAGCGTAGCTCCATTCATCCATCAGCGTGCGTACCCCCATGCCCCTCATGTTTTTTTTAATTAGAACTTATTGAACACCTGCATTCGTAGTCGTGGCACACAACAACAAGTATGTATAAGAATACAAATATGGCGGCGAACACGGTTTATACGGCCACTTCGATCTTTACCTTCATTGTGTGAACATCCATTAATTTGATCCATATTAACTCAACATCCAAAAGAAAAGAAAACAAAAAAAAAAGTGTGAACATGTTACCGCATCAGGTAAGATGTGAATAATAAATTATATTTTTATTTATAAAGAAGAGTGAGTCCCCTCCAGAAGAAGGATGACTAGGTCATCAGCTTTACAGTCAGGAATTAATGCTATAAATTTATTGAAATTTTGTAAAAATCTATCGAGATTACATTAATAGCAAATTCGGAATGTAAACTGCGACCACCGTAGGCACAAACTTATCGGATTCAAAAATTTTCATCAAATTCCTTTTCTCATTTGCGTACAATGATGTGTGTGTGTGTGTTTGTGAATTTGTTATGATAGGTGTTCTAAGAATTGCATTTGTCTTCACTGAGGATCACCTTTGATGAACCTTAAAAGTTGACTGATCATAAATGGCCAGTTAGACAATAAATTTGATGATGAAAGCGGCTAAAGATTTCTATTCACACTTGAGGATTACAGCAAGGGGAGATTATTGAGGATAAGGTAGATACTTGAAAACTGTACGCATGCTTGCATAGCAAGACGTCTTAAACTATTTGAAGATGTATTTAGAAAGATCTGTAAGAAAATACCTAAATATAAAAGAAAATTTTATTAAATATATTGCGAACGTGACTATGATGATATTTATGAATCTTGAACAGCCACCATGGCAGTAATAATAAGCCGTTTTTCTTGGTTAGAAGACTATCATCCGTCCAATTGGAATCATTTTTCCTGTAAGCTCTTCAGTGCTTTTGGTGATTTTTTGTCAGTATTGTAAATTGTACTAACTTTCAAGCGAAAGCAGTCGTTATTTAAAAAAACATTCCCTCTACTAAAATTTCCATAATCTTTTGGAACTCCTCCCATACCAGTTTTCAATAGGAGCTTCTATGTACCTCGCTCTAAGAACAAGACGGAACGGAATATGAATCTATATATAGAACAGTGGTTGTATTATCGTGATATCATCTATATATAATCTGGATACCTTCTTTATAACCTAAAACACTTACGATGCAAAGGCACCCGGAAGGAGTAGAGATAGACTTACATTATGTTATGCCGATTTAAGCTTGTCTGTCTGTCTCTCTGAAATATGGTACACTAATAAGTTTTGACACAAGGTCGAATGCATTTAGAAATGCTTGGGATCGGACCACTTTATCGGCCACTTGCCTTATAACGCATTGTTTTGAAAAACTACTCTACGGCTGTAGCTCATAATAGTGTTTTTCGTTGTTTTCTATATATTATTACGACATAATCTCTCCCATGTATATAACTGCTCACCACACATGTTTTCCTCCACCGTACAGCATACCACTCGTATCGAAAGCTTTGATTTACCCGAACGACTAAAACAGGCGTATCTTACTTCGATTTCCAAAAAGGACATATTCGAAAACATTAAACTTATGTTCCCGAGTCTCAAAGGAGAATTACGCACATGAAACTACGAGAATCGCTTCCACATACTCGTATATTTAGAGGAGATTGAGTGTTTCATCAATTTCCGCATGTATAACCGTGAACGAGCGCATTTCACACGTGAGGGAAACTATTTAGCTCTGACCATAGAAAAAAAAATCTTTCCGAAAGTCGTCCTTTGTTGCTAATTGGCGACATGGTTAAAGCCGAAAACCCCTGGGCCGACGGCGAAAATGACAAAGGGATGTATAATGGAGTGATACACAAAGCGCTTCTCAATCGCATTCTGCTTAAATTCGATCCCTACTTTCAGCAAACATATAACTACGGAGATTATCGTTCAGAAATTTACTTCTCCCATTATGGCTACCGTAAACAGCACTACGCCGTCTCACGAGCGGTTAAAAAATTTAGGCGAAGAGTTCTTGTTTCCCTCCCAAGTACAGATGTGTGAATGGCCACAATTAGATATACAATTAAATGATGAGGAAAATCTCTTGTTAGACAGTTGCCAGCGTAAATGGCACAATTGCACACTAAACTCTATGCAGAAAAAAGCCGTAGCAAATATACTACGAGGAGAAATTCACAACATGCCATACGTGATTTTCGCACCCCCTGGCACAGGAAAAACGGCAACGCTAGTGGAAACAATTTTGCAAATTTTTAAATTGATACCCAGTGCACGTCTGCTTGTAGGCACACCTTTCAATAGTTCCGCTGATCCAATAACGACGCGTTTGATCGAAAGCGGTGTACTCATAATGGGTGATCTTAAACGTGTAGTGTAGTGTTGTAATGAATTCAAAGAAGAACTTATACCAAAGTATTTGTTGCCGTATCGCTCAACAGAGGATAGATATTGGGATACTGGTATAGATGACATCTGTAAACATGATATGATTGTAACTAAGTCCGGACACAAACTAAGGTGTGAAACGAGGTTTTTAGGGCACTATCAAGTAATAATTGGTACTTGCGATACACTTGGAAATTTCTTGTAAATGCGTTTTTGATCCAATCATTTTACGCATGTGTTAATTCATAAACCCAACCAGTGCACAGAAACTGAAATTATGCTGCTGCTCAAGTATCAAAAGAGCGTGGCCAGATAATCCTTGCTGGAGATCCCCACCAATTGCAGCCAGTCGTTCTAAACAGATATGCTTGTAAACGCGGTCTTCCGCTATCATTTTTGGAGCGAATTCTTTTGCGTGGTCCTTACTTAAAAAATGTTGATAGTTTTCCCCTTACCTGTGGTTTTGATTCTCGCCTGGTTACAAGATTACCCTACAATTACCGGGCGTTGCCGTCCTTACTGAATGTTTGTAATGAACTGTTTTACAACGCGGAACTGGCACCAATGATAAGGGAAGAAAATTCTAGGGAAGCGCGTGGCGTATTCTTCCGCGGAATGCGTAGTGAAGATATGCAGGGAGAAGACTCGCCGTCGTGGTATAATCCTTACCAAGTGAAGCACGTGAGTTGTATTTAGTTTAAAAGCACAAAAGCCCTTCTATTTCATAACATTTATTTCATATTTGACGGTTTTCCTAATGACAGTCAAATTGTATGAAATCGGTATCCATTGGCATTATAACACAGTTCATGAAACAAGCTAAACATTTGCGCAAACTTTTTGGTGTTGCCGAAGTAGCAATGCCTACAATTGGTGCTGCTTTAAATACAGCAAAGTAAAGGTAATTGAAATATTGTATAAATAATATTTATAAATTACTAATCTCTTTCTGTTATTTCAGAATACAAAAGGTCCACAATACATAGAAGGAGAAATCGTGCTTTTAATTCGGAGAACTTAAAGTAAATATATTATTACATATCTATAAGTATATATTACTTATTTACGTTCTCATACTTTATTTTAGATTAAAAAGGAACGATGCGTCGCCTCGTGACCGTAAACAAAATTCCTGTACCACCCAAAATGTTTAATGATGTTTAATAAGGTCTTGATGCAAGTATGTAGTATGTATATATATGCAGCCGTATGTGTAGTTGCAATGTTCTTACTTTTCATTTAGTGGCAAAGTCCTTAAAAATATGCCAATTAGCACTTAATAAAAGAATTGTGTTGATTGTTGACCACAGATTCGAAATCCTTAGTGCATTTTGGTGTGCATGCTGGAGGATTAAAAAAAAGTCACTTTGAAGTGTGTAAACAAACCCTAAAACTTTTGAAGGTGAGTTTCTATTAGACCTTAGCATTTATGGTAATATTCTTTCCACCTCACTTGATATATTACGAATTCGAGTGTTTCCTCAATCTTATATGAAATTTATAAAAGAATTCATAACTGCAATTTGCAAGCACGGCGTGGACTCGAGATATCAGAAAACCAAGATTTGCTAAGCAATCTGATGGGATTAGAAAGAACCGGTTATCCGTTTGCAAACCATCCAGATTTTATAAAGGCCCAGCTGCCACATTTTCATTGGCATCTTCTTCTCCTCTCGCCTTAGCATTATATGAATTAGCTAAGCGGCTCGAAATACAGCAACGTTTGCGCCAAGAAATTCATGAAGCCTTTAAACAAAAGCCCGCGTTTTCCTTTGACCAGCTACAACAATTAAGCTAACTTCATCAAATCGTTTGCGAAGACTTACGTATGTGTCCTTCAGCGGCATTCATCAATAGAAAATGTACCCTTTTACAAAGGAATAAAGGCTTTAATTTTACAACCAATCATGGACCAGCTTATATACCCAAAGGCATGCCTGTTTACGTTTCTTTCTTGGATTTACACAGGGACGAGAAGGTAACCAATTTTCACAAAAAACTTTCAAAATACATTTGTTATATATTATATCTACAACGTCTTCTCATCCTTTTAACTTTTAGTACTGGCGTCAACCCGATTTTTTTAATCCGCAGACCTAAAAATATAAACGCGAGCTCACACTGCTGTTTGCACCATATGGCCTTATTCTTCATCTTACTTATGGCAATAAGATCTAATTTTTAACATTTTATGATGAAATTTGTGCAAAATAATGCTGAGATAAATTTGAACCAAACGAAAAATCAAGATGTATAAAAAAAAGGGAGATAAATCAATTTTAAATTTAACATAGATCGTCTTCATTTTTTCCTTTGCGTTTTTTGCTTATCATTCTTCACTCGAAGAATTGAAATCGTTCGAGTTGCTTGAAGATGCCTAAGCAACGAACGACATCAGCTGCTTCTAAATCGAAAAATCCCGTTAAAGTATGAGACAAATGTATGAAACGTCGTGTCGCGTATAAATTATTTTGGTGTTCGAGCAATAAATCATCAAACCGATTAGCTTTGTCTTCATTCATTCTGATCGTGATTCTGTGACGCCCATTTCTAACTGCTCATTTAATTCTGTTGCTTCTGCTATATCAAATAACTCTGGCTTTCCAAAATGTAGTTTAATGCCTACGCACGCGCACACTGCAGACAGCTTATTAATTACTTCTGCTTTATTACAGGGAGACCTGTCGCATATAGACTGATATCTCCAGTAACGCATGATTTCTTTTCCAATAACTTCGCATTATTGAGATTACTTCGGTTAATTTGTTTTATTTGATAAGTTTTTCGTTTAGTCTTTGATTTTATTTATAAATATGTTATTATTGATGATTATTTTTTCTTATTTTTTGTGCGCTCTTGATAACAAACATATTGCAAATGTGAACGACAATAAATAAAATATCTTCTTAGTACAAAATATATTTGACGGCAGTGTTTAAATATACCAACCATTCACTTCACTTAGTTTCAACCAACTTTTAACTATCAAATGCAATTTTGAGGCGATTTGTTGCAGGTTGTTTGGGTTCTCTTTCCGAATATTGCAGAAATTTGAAAAACCTGATATATGAAAACTTGTGAAAAACATTGAAAATTCCCCTTCAATATCCTCAACAGCTCAAGAGCTCACGAGCTATTCCCAATTCGAGTGTTTTATCATGAAGAATTAATATATGTAGATATCACCAGAATCTTCAAATTAAAAACTAGTGAAATCAAAAGGACTTTCGGTGTTGCTATTGTCAATAACAGTAATGACGCCACTTGACTATTTGCTCTTGTATTCTCATTATCTGTATGAGTAAAAATGCTGCTAAACCGTTGACAACGGATCAAGCGATTACAAATATCTTTATTATTGGAATTAAAGATATTAGATTAACGTTTATTGTAAAGTAATTCAAGTTCACGATCAACTAAATGTAGAGAATAATAGTAGAAGTAAGCGAAACAATAGTTGCTCGCATTAATTTCGATTTCTTTACCGTGTCGAAAGAACTTGTATGGGATGGGCAGTGCCCCATTTTCGCACTACTTTAACTACGCGGAGCTACGTGCCAGCCATACCATGCTGCCTCGATCTGAGCAAGTGGTATCCAGAAGCCGCTGTGTATATGCACTCCAATAATGTATCCTCGGCAACCCTTGTAACAAGTGGCCAAAATGGCATTTTCTGTCAGTTCATGTAGTAGTTATTTTAGTCCCTCATTCTGTATAAAACTATTCAGGAGACGTACAAGGGG
>NW_023998491.1:2030133-2031243 GCF_014805625.2 Glossina fuscipes | reverse complement strand
GGAAAGAGAATATTCATTTTTTTTTTGAAAATAGGATAAAATCGAATAGCATGAAATGAATGAAGGTCGCGGTAAAGGAATTAATAAATTTTATGACATGAAGTCGCTTGTTGTTTTTTTATGATCATCCTTACTTCGCTTTGCCCGTTATGCTGTCGTTGATTGCGAATGTTTTTATGTTGCATGAAGGTTAAGTGCGAGACATAACTTGTGCGGTGCATATATGACAACCGCTATAATTCGTGTACCTGTCTGTTAAATAATTTGTTGGGTAGATTAAAGTCGTGCTTGCCTTTCCTGATGATCTTGGCCGCCTACTCTACTGTTTTTGTCGTAGTTGTTGTATATGTTGATCACCGGCTGCCGCTTGTATTTCTGGCGCTTACTTGTATTTCTGGCGCTCACAATTGGTTGGTAATTTATAAGATTGTCTTGTATTGCAGCGGAGAAAACCTTGCGGCTGCGGAGGTACGAGTTCTAGTCGTGGGATTAATTTTGCATTATGATTAGGTAGCGATATGATTATAACGTTAACCAACGTCGTTTCATGCCAATGCATACGCAATCTCTTTCGAAGTTTAAGCAATTTAGTTTCCTTTAGCTTTGAATACGTCAGGTTATATACAAAAGAAACGCCATTTACCGAAAATTTTCTTGTTGATTAAATTGTTGATGAACAATGAGTGATGAAAAAGGGGGCCGCACAGGAGATCATAATGTATGATAGAGAAATGATTAATAGCAATTTTAAAGACAAATATCTATTAGATAGGTAGGTTGGCTTATTATCAATTCCTTCATCCCAACCAAATCAAGTAATCAGTGGTTACCAACAACAGTTAATGTGACTAGGGAGACCATTAAAAGGAAGGGAAGGTCGAAGAGACACGATTGAGTTGTGGACCAAATGAACTGTTATTCCTTTGAACAACATGAAAGTTATGCGCACCCAGAAAAATGGAGAAAATAGATAGGTAGAATTTTAAGTTGAAAATATTAAACCACTTTTTTGAAATAAAACACCATTTTTAATTTGAAAAAATTATGGATGATGTCGGATGATGTTGGATCTTCAAAGATACATTGGAAGAAAAGTTAAAGAGAAAATTG
>NW_023998491.1:2001706-2025133 GCF_014805625.2 Glossina fuscipes | reverse complement strand
ATGACCACGTTTACGTGATCGGTGGCCGAATAAACTCCATTGTAGAGACATACAACCCAATAAGAGACAAATGGTACCGATGTCAAAACACTCCTTCGCAATATTGGCATCACGGCAATCGCGCAGCAGTAAGTGGAGCAAGCATTTACAGTTTTGGAAACTCAGCAAACGGACCAATGAATATTCGTTTGGATGCGCGAGAGGGTCAATGGCATAAACTCAACAACGATGTGAATGTCGTGGGCGGTTTTGAAGTAACTTCTTACGATCATTCGTTGTATTTCTCAGGAGGATATTCTTCTAAAGGCGAAGGTAAACGTGAATGTTTACGTTTTGACACGCGCGCTGGATGGGAAGTGCTCTCGGAAATGAACCATTGTAGATACGGTCACTCGGCCTTGATTATTCAGGATAAATTGTACGTGTTCGGCGGCTACAATAATGGATTCGTGTCTACTGTCGAGTACTATGATTTCCAAGAGAAAAAATGGACGATAGATTGTTCGGTTGAAATTGCCCACTATCAGGGAGGAGCTGCTTTTATCCAACACCCAAATAATTGACGCAAGAGTGTCTATGTGCTTTTTATTTATTTATTTACTTTTTTTTTTGATTTCTTGAGATCGTTTGGAGGATAATAGGACTGGATAATAGGATCGTAGGACTGATAATAGTCACAGACTTAATGCTGTTGTTAGAAGATCTTTGGCTGCGTTTGGGTCTCCCTTCAAAGGGAACTATGCCTAAATGTTAACGAAATCTTACTTATCGTATTAGAATGAATCCCGAATTTTTATACCTAACTATCTAAAATTAATCTCACTACCAAGAAAGAAAAAGCTACCAATTAAAAGTAAGTATAGGTGCCTTAAAGCTTGGGCTATTTTATTCGATCCTCCAGCAGTTAGTACAGAATGATTAAAGTGCGTTTACAATATTACCTTCGCTTTGAGTTCCGGGAAGAAAACAACGCATCGGTTGTTTATAAAAGCCTATTATTATTATTTTTTTCATTTCTATTTGTTAATTAATTGAGAATATAATAGAAGCCTTCCTGCTCAGAAGATATATATAACATGATAATATTCCTCAGTTCTTGCATTCATCTTACAAGTATTTAAAGAGCTATTAAATAATCAGATTACAGATGAGAAGAACATACTTAGCTCCACAACTATAATATATAAAAAGAAGTAATATGTACAGAAAAATACGCAAGTAATAAAGTCCCTATGACCAGTAGTTCAAGCATACATTTACGCACCATATGAAATTAACAAAAGAAGTTTGAGGCGAAAATACAAAGTTCATAGGGCAAGTAATTGCAGGGATATGCAAATCTCACCATAATCTACCAATTCTAGGAATGTAAAGCTTAAGTGAGATGTTGGCAATTGAAGTTACCTTCCCGGACCCGAAAACTGAAATATATACATGAGAAAAT
This sequence comes from Glossina fuscipes, assembly GCF_014805625.2. Classification (NCBI taxonomy): domain Eukaryota; kingdom Metazoa; phylum Arthropoda; class Insecta; order Diptera; family Glossinidae; genus Glossina; species Glossina fuscipes. The sequence continues at coordinate 2,023,689 of NW_023998491.1, read as the reverse complement.
CCAGTTCACGAAATCTTAATTCCCACCTGAAAGTAAACAATCTATCATTGTATCGTCAGAATTTATATTTAAATTCAAAGCCTTTATAAGGAATTTCTTTAATTTTTATTTTGGTCTCTTCTTGAGAAACAAAACTCTTAGCGGAATACGACTGGTCAACTCGATGGACCAAGATTTAGGAAACTCAGGATTTAGGAATTCAGCGTTTTAAAAATATCTCATAAACTTATTAATTGAATTTCATTTTACTTCATTCCGAATATATTAATTTCGTCGGGAGTAGTAGGTGGAACAATTAATTTCTTAAAACTTTTTTTTAAAGCGAACAAAGCATATATATACGTTGGATAGGATTTCAGTGATTTCATAAGTGAAAAACTCGAAAGCACCAAAATAGGTCTTGCGAATTTCCATTTATGACTTAACTGCTCTGGAAAGTCAATCAAGCGTCATTCTATTATGCAAAGCTTGAAAAGCGTCCAGGTTGGCTGGTAGCTAAGGCAAACGTTCACACTGGCTAGTAATTGAATTTGCAGTAAATCTACTTTACTGTTCAATGTTATCGATTCTTATTCCGAATTCAATGTTGAAACATAAACTTCATAGGTATGAAATAACTTCCCTGGCACAGAGAAATAATTACCTATGTGAGAAATCAAATCCATTGTACAGAGAAGTAATTGTATATGTATGAAATAATGAATTCGATGGTTTTGAAACATCTCTATTCATGACTATGCCCCACACATATTATTTCATACACGTCGTCAATAATTCTTTCAAATTCATATTACTATGGAAGATTATGGTAATAGACTTTTATGAGTATAAGCAGTACTAATTGGTCTAAGAGCATAGCTGGCCGCTGAGTCGATATTTACCCGCACACATTGAACATCTTTGAAATCATATAGAAGAGTTTGTGATCTGGAGAAGAACCGAATACAAGTGGATATGTATGAAAAAAGAAAAATAAAGAAAAAATGTAGTTAAAGTATTTACCTTTTGCGTTCAAAAAATCTGTAGTCTGAAGCTCCTTTTCCTGCTTTCGGTTCTCGTTCCACTTCATGCGTTTTATAACCCTTCGGAAAAATAAAGTGGATCTATGGGACCGCTTTAAAAGATGTCCTGATCATGATCATTTGTAATTATACAAAAACGCCAATGCTCTTTTCAGAAAAGAATTAAGAAAATCAAAGGCACTTAGTTACGAACTATTTTCAAAAAGAATTCACAGAAATACATTAATGAAAATTGTCTGGAATAAAATCAACAGACTCAATGGAGCTTCAAATGTGAACGAAATTTCTGCCATCTGCAGATGAGATTTCTAATTACTTTGAAAAAGTGTGGTGCGAATGCTCCTCTGACATCAACCTTTGCAGTACATTCATCGAAAATAAAAGGACTCCAATTTCTCTTTCAAATTGTATTGACAGATGTGCCACCTTCCTAGAAAATTGCGTATCTACCTTAGAATTTCAAAGTTGTCTCTCCAAATCGAAGGAGAGGACACCTGTCTACCAAATGATCACTGCTTTATCTAATTCGAGTAAAAAGAAATTACTGGATATAATGCGGTATTTTTGACTGGCCATATACCCTACATGTGGAAACTGGGAGCAGTTGTTCCAATTCCAAAGTCGAAAAATGTCTCCAGCGCATCGAATTATCGCCCAATCACTCTTTTCTCTTCCCTCTCAAAGGTATTAGAAAAGATTATGGAATCTAGATTACCTTGATTTCTTTAGTCCAAAAACCTGATAACAAAGCAACAAGTTGGTTTCAAGCGGGGTACAGGGTGCATCGACGCTCTTTTACATATTGATTATTTTACAAGCAAAACAACTTCCGAACGGAATCATGGAACAATTCTCTCAATTGATTTCGAAAAAGCAGAGTTGGTTGGCATCGGCGGTTCAAAGTTAGAATCAACAATCTCTCTGATTTCTATTCTCTTTCTGTCACGCTTTTCCAGATCGCCTTCAACGAAATTAGCAAAATTCTTAGCCGTGCACCAAGGATGGAACAGTGTCTCTACGCGGACGATGTATACATTTTTACAAAAGAAAAAGATAGCACGAAGGCAATCAACGTCCTCGAATCAATTGGACGAGAGATCTCCGCATGGGCAAACTCGTCAGGGGCTAAAATTTCCATACAAAAATCTAAAAAATGCACGTTTGTCGAAAGAAGATATGCGATGCAGGAAATCTACTGATTATATGTAATATATTAATGACTTAGCAGTACAAAACGTGAAGACGCTGAATATTCTCGGGCTCACTTTTTCCAATAAATATCGTTGCAAAATACACTGTCTTCGGTTAAAAAATTCTATTTTAACAAGGGTGAATTTCATGCAGTATGTTGCTTGGAAAAGTCATGCGTACATTAACACTATTGCTTATCTTACCAAAATGCTTGTTTTAAGCAAGATTGACTATGGTTTGATAATTTACGGCAATACGGCAAGTCTAATGTCAACATCCTTAAACTGGTCTACCACCAAGCCGCCAGAGCAACTTGTTCCGCTTTTAGGACGACGTCCTAAATAATATTATAATTGAAACTGGTATCCCAACTTTAGAAAATAGACTTTATGAGTTAAAAGCTAAAATAGTCCCCAAGCTTCTTAATTCAAACAAATCTATTCTCGGTGATGACGTGAGAAAGATTATTATTGCGAATAAACTTCAAAAGTCACCATCTGCAATCGGCTACTGTTTGTACGTCGCAAAGGAATTGGACATTGCTTCAAAAATTTTCCGCTATTTTGGTGTTAAACCTCGATAGATTTTGAAAGACTGCTCTTTTGACATTTCGCTGTCTATGCACAAGAAAGAAGATACTCCAAATTACGACTTCAGGAATCTAATAGCTGAAAAAACCCAAGTACTGGAAAGTGCCGGTTGGAATCTCTTGTACACAGATGGCTCAAAATCTTTTGGTCTGCCTCCTGCTTATGCCGTGTTAGATGCTTCAGGGCAGGTTTTTGTCAATCACATATTTCACAAAAGTACTTCAACTTTCACGACCGAAGCCAGAGCTATCCTTCACGCTGCGAACCTTGTCCATAAAAACAGACTCAAAACCGTCAACCCAGATTTTATCTGTATTACAAGCTATTCGGAATCCTTCGACTTCGAGATGGAGCACCGTCAACAAATTAAGGAATATAATTACAACACCCGGCGGAAAATTTAAAATGTTATGGGTACCTAGTCATATCATTTTATTGGGAAATGAGCAGGCTGATCGAGCGGCAAAGGATGCTGCTTCTGCTCCTCTAATTATGGATGATGTAATGGAAAAGTAGGATCCAACAAATGTTGAGAAAACCAAGATCCAAACATTTTCGGGAATTCGCCTTGGTCATACAATTGCAACTCACCAATGGATCTTGAAGAAGTCTTCCTCCTCAATCTACAGTAGTAGACAAACTCTCACTCTAAAGCACATTCTCTGCGACTGCCTCAACTTTTCCTTGGGTAGAAGTATTGGATTTGGAACGATTAACCCTTTGGACATTCTAAAATCAGCTTCAGAACAGAATGTCAATTCAATATATTGCTAGTGCTCAATGTCCCTTTTTTTTTTTAGTCTAAGATATGATTTCATTAGTCTAAAATTATAATAATAATAATATATAACACTTCGGCACATTTGCCCACTTCTGCCATACCATATCGCTAGAAACGTCAGTGTGAGAAATGAAAGAAGAAATCTAATTAGTTCCAAAGAAAGGAAAACCGAGAGCTAAACTTAAACTTAATTAAAAGTAGGTAAGTTTACGTAACAATGAAGGTAAAAAGTTGAAAAAGCCTTGCCCCGCCGTGTGGTGGCGGAACTGCTTCCGATAGAGGACAAGAAACAAAATATACGACAAAAGTTTTTCCGTCTTGCCCATGGCGCTTCTCGGAAGTAAGGGGAACTAGCGAAACATTGAATCTTGTTGCAACTTTCTGTAGAATGCTTAACGCGGCTAGTTAATAAGTTGGTGTAAGAACCGCCTCAGCCTGTTTTGTTTCTATTCTTACCGCGAGAGAATTCTTCGAATATTGCGAAGATAACGTTTTACATGCATCAACACATGTTCCATTTAATTCAGAGCAAAATTCATATTTTTATTTTATTTAGTTTGCTATTTTCATATGAATATAACCTCATGGCACTCTTGGTTGTTTTTTTCGGTCCGGTTTGTTATTTTCACTTCAATTTAGTAGTAAACAGCTGAGTGATACAAGAATCGTTTTTCTTTCACAAGCAGTAAAAAAAGAAGTACTACGAAAATATATAAATTGAGAGCCACTTTAAAAGTGCTTAGTAAACGGTGTTTAGTAAGTTAATTCCGATGTGATTCATATCATTGTTGTGAAAAATATTTTATTTATTAATTTAATAATTTCATCACAGATTAACTTCTGCACCAATTCAGGTAAGTGCGTATCGCATTGTTTGGTCAAGTACTCGCTTAATGTAATGTAAACATTTAAATACCAACGGATTTTGGATTTATAGATGCTAAGCAAGCCCAAGACACTATCCAGAAAAGTATTCAGCCGTAGGCTTAACAAATACAGCCCAGTAATAAATGAGCCCATATTTAAATGGTAGTTTCTGGGAGAAATATTTTTTATTTTATTAAATTTTGTAAATACTATTCCACCATCGTAATTTATGGCATATTAGTCTCTGATGATGCGAGTCGTTCAACATTGCATTTCATTTTAAGTACGGCTTGATTTTATGTTTGACATAGAGCATAGTTGATGTTACGAGGGGGTTTGTGGCTCTTTATTCAACGTGATGTGATTTATTCCATTGCATCCATAATGTTGCATTAGAAGTTTTTTTTTCATTGAAGTATGGTATTACGATTATAGGAAAGGCCTGCATTTGAATTTAACGTCATATTCTCCTTGGTGGCGTCTCTTTCTTCATAAGGAAATTACTTGTTACATTAATCTGCTGGAAGTACCTTTAGGCGTGTTTGGCTATCCGCGTATTAATTGACATGAAATGAAGCCAGACTTTAAACATTAATTTTCCCAAATTTCTGTGGGAAATGTGGATCAATATGTAAAACGCTCTAAAAGTTTATTGCAAAATTAATGCTGTCATCCAACTAACAACTAATCGCAATTGACAAAAAAAAAAAAAAGGATTCGTTCTGCATTGTTGTTTTTGCTTTAAGGGTATATGGTCACGCTTTTCAACATCGTTCACAAACGATTAAGAATGTTAGCAGACGGTAGATAAAAGCTGCAGCTGTGGAAGACTTTTGGTGTAGTTCAACTATCTTTTGGATATAGGGAAAATGTTTAAAAAAAAATTCCGAAAATTTGTAGCAGAATGAATAGTAATGTACTTGAATGTACTTTTGGGCTTCTATACGCTGAGCAATTCATCCAATCTCCCCTAGGAAACATCTCATCGCATCCTATGTGAATGCGGGTAACATGAACAGGAAATACTTCATGAGTTATTAATCATTATAAAAAAAAAAAAAAACTGGCTAGTGGCATGGCGAGCACAATAGTTCTTTTAGGTCGCGGTACGGATTGCACACAACAATAACATTGTACATTTCATTAACAAAAATCAATTATCACGTAAATAAATCAATATGGGTTTTAGTAATCTGAAACTATTTGCAGGATGTCAACGTTGAACGTGTTATGTGCCATCTGCAGTGAATATTTCAGAAAAAACGATAATATCTACGCGACTACAGTTTGCGGTCATGTGTTCCATCATCAATGCTTATACCGTTGGTTGGCCATTTCTAATACATGCCCGCAATGTCGTAGTTCTTGTCATCGCCGTCGAGTGCACCGGATATTTTTAAATTTCTCAGAGCCCAGTGAAATAGATGAGTTGCCAGTGGAATTGCGCAAAGAACCGGAGTGGATTTATTATGATGCTTCAATTAAATCAGAAGATCTGTTAGCTGGTGCTCTCAAAGTTGACACCGACGAAGATGGCAATGACATGTATATCGCTCGTGTTTATTTACACGATGATTTACTGCCAGCTTATTATGTGCCGCAAAAGGGTGGCGCATACACGGCTTGGAATTGTAGATCACATTTTCTGACCAATGAAATTGAAATATTAGATACTTCTAATGACGACGCCGAATACAAATGGATTACCCAATCAACTGGTGAGGTGCCACCTTACGCTCTTATAACTGGTTACTGTGAAACGGGTGAAAATCTGTATACGGCACGAGCTGAACATGAAGGCCACGTACGTTATGGGAAACTTCATCCGTCTCACGGCGTAGCCTATATGCCGTACAAAGAATTGGAAGTGAATAGTGAGAACTATGAAGTTTTGGCACGTATACCAGCATCATCAAAGACTGAAGATTCCAGTTCAAATGAGCCACAAAGTGCAAATGCTTAAGAAAAAGATAATTGAATTTTCATTAGTTTATTAATGTTGTGTGCAATGAAAAGTTAAGTTTAAATTGTAGGTAAACATTACAAAGATATTCAAAGGAAATGATTTCATAAGTATTCTTATTTTAATTATAAGTAAATTATGGATCTGAATACATACATATGTGTATATATAAGAAATGATTGTAAAAGTGAAATCGCAGCCAAGTATTGATTTAAGTCATGAGAGAATAAATCAATGACAACATTATAATGCAATAATGATATCATGATGAGTTGCAGCGAATGACGGCTGAAATGAGCAATACAACCCTCTAAGCATGTTCACATGTTCACTAGCAGACACACGGAAAAAATTCCTTTATTGCCGGCTATTGCCGCGAATCTTAAGCTTGTATAATCTGCGCAACTCCCGCTCTAGTTTGTTTATTATGTGTTTTTTAGTGAGCTATGGGATTCATTTTCATTTGAAAATTCAAAAAAAAAAGTTTCAAATTGATTTTCTCGTGAACCGCTAATACCGATCGCTTCGGTTAAATACATTTATTTATTTACACATGAAAATCGCTCATTTATACATTCATTGTGCTTTTGCCTAGTAAGTTTACCGGGGCAAATGTGTCGTATCATGATGGATGTCTTTTGTAAGTATATGGCGAATTCAAAGCAAAAGTAACGTATAAATAGAGGCAGTATTTTATTCACCTTCTCATCACGACCTAAGGCAAATGTATATATATATCTGTTCATTATTATTATTAGGAACTTTTTTTTTTATATTCAATAAATAAATCTTTATTTTTATTTTACATATGAAACCCGTGTAGTTGTGTGTCTCTAGCAACTTTGCTCATTAGATAAATTGGGGCTATCTTCGATTAAATTTCAGTTTGATATTTTCAATAATTTATATAACTTTTACAAGTTATTGAAATATTGCGAATGTTTTTTCATTTTTGAATTTCGTTTAATCACTTTAGAAGTGTTTAGGTGCAAACGGGATCGATAGGTATCGATTTTTGATAGTCATCTTAAAATCTTAGGATATGTAAATCCCAATATATTGAAAATGTTTGTGAGGTCAAAAGTGTCTTTGAATGACTATTACGAATCACCTATTACTTCCCAGCGGCGGCGTTAGCCCTAAAAGTTTGAAGGGGTAAGCAAATGAAATCAAACTGTGACTTGGCGCTAGTTGAACATTTTTGTCCTTAGGATAGCAGCAAACATCTTTTAGAGATAATGTATCGAAAGTGCCGCAACTATTTTATGACTGCTCTATAATAATTCGATGAATAGAAATGAGGTCAATCGGCCCGATAACTCGATTCAAGCAGAAGAGCGTACAAGAAGTTTGTATTCGCTTCGATCCGTCTGCTTACGCGTGTAACACACAACAATCAAAAAATAATTTGTTAATTGTGCTCATTATACCAAGGTTTTCACACCTACGTTTTCAACAGCCCTACGAAATATTTTTATAAAATTTTACTTTAACTTCAAGATTTAAGAAAATTTCTTCTGGATATATTTAATTAAATATTGAACCTTTAGATGTGTCTCGGTAAACAAGCAGTGCGTTTTTCAAGTTTCCTATAAGTTCTTCTTCGCAAATGTACAAGAACAAGTTTTAGCGTGTTTGCTCAACTCTTGTTCTTACTGACAGGAATGTTGCAGACGAAGAGCAAATTTAATATATCCTCCTTCGGTAATGCACGTGAAAGTGTTGACAGTAGTGAATATAAAGTATAAGTAGGAATGGGTACCGCCCATCATAATCATTTGATATCCTTGCAAATCCTACATCATCGACACTCGCACTGACATATTTTGGCTCACATGACGCTCTACTTTGGAAAACTTGTTGCACCAAAAAACAAAAAAAAAATTGACATTTTTAATATTTCTCAACAAAAATAGACATTTATCATTCCAAGTAAATGTGGAGATTTTCAACCGGATAAGACCAATGTTGATGTCCCTTCATACAAGCAATCTTTTTTAAAAAAATTGCCTTTATAGGGAAGCAATGCCTTGTTCGGAGTGTCTTAGGATGAAAATTGATCGAGAATAATCGTTTCACATAAAGGCGCATTATACTAAATTCCGACGACGTTAATATATTTTTCGGACCCCCTCTCTTAAGAGGCTCTTCATAAAAGTGAACCTTTATCTAATAACAAGATGAAATTTCTGATATTTGTCAACTGAAATAAACGAAGAAACAAAATAATAATAGTATAGCGTAACTGATCTTGCCCGATTATAATGTCTTTACATATTTTAATTTTGTTCCGTCGACAAACTAATTGAATTCAGTTCCATTTAACTTCGCTACTCCGTTCCTATCGACCCAAAGCGAGAATAAACGTTCAATTATTTAAGTGCGGGCTTCAAATCAAGGTGGTCAACTTTTCCCATCCACGAATCAATTTTAATTTTCATATCACGGCACGGCTGAGAACCAGATATTAGGTATTAGATATAAGGTGCATATATTTAGATCGGCGACATGCATTGGTGAATGTGATAGTAATCCCAAGTATCAATGCACGGAACGGTTAAGTTCGAATCGATTTTTTTCTACATAAAATAACCGCTTTTCATTTAAAACTATTGAGTTATTCAGAAGCTGATGATAGGACGCTCAACATTACATTTTCGACATTCGTTACTTTTGCTGTTTGATTTAAAGAAGTCTGCTTCGAAAGTCCATGAAATACTTTTACGATGTTATGGTAATGTTATTCCTTCATTCACCCTCCTGATTGCCGGTTTTGCGTTCAACGATTTCGTAAGTGGCAAGTTTGATGAAAGTTCGAAGACAATGAAGGCTTATCCAATGAAGATGAAAACCCAACTCACTCTCAAAAAACTTTCGAACAGCTTAGCAGTTGATGAATCAATTGTTTCTAGACGTTTTCATGCAATCGGAAAGATGCGAAAGGAGGAAAAGTGGTTTTTGGTATAAAAATGCCATTACGAACCGTTTCAACATCACGGCGTATGACTGGTGATGCAATATGTGCTACTATGACAATCTCAAGCGTTAAAGATCACGCGTTCGCCAAGGAGAGCCACCCGCATCGACACCGAAGCGGAATATTTAAGGCCATAATGTTTTGCTGTACATACGAGGGGAATCAGGAAGGTGTAGTGTATTACAAACCGATAAAAATGAATGACACTGTTACTGTTATTTGAAAAAACTGAACAAGATATTACCGCAAAAAAAGGCCAGCAACAGAGTACAATCATCCACTTGCATGAAAACGTTAGGCCACACGTTGCAAGAATTGTCTAGAATACACTGTCACAGCTCGAATGGGAAGTTCTGCCGCACCTGGCGTATTCACTAAGCAGAGAGTCTTCTGATTACCGCTTGTTCAAGGCGATGCTGGCACACGATTTCGAAACGCTGAAGATGTGCAAAAACGGGTCGATGATTGGATCGCGGCCAAACTACTATCGGCGTCCCGGCACGGTGTCAGCGTGTTTCCAGAAAGATGGAAAATGATAAAAAATATTTTGATTAGTAATTTTTCTCAATAAAAACGTTTTTTCAAGTGAAAAAATGATCAGCAGACATCAAAACATTAAAAATACTTCGTTCTGCATTAAATTTTCTTTCCTTTTAAACCGGTCGCTTGATGACCTAATGAAGAAAAAAGAAAACACTTTGACACATTTCACATATGATAGCCTACACAGGTTAAGGCTGATATGGTCCGTTTGCAGCATTGATATGTGCGAGAAAATCGAATTATTTGAAACTTTGTACCTTGACGGATATAGCCCGCCGCACGGCGTTTGGCCATTCCTGCTATCAACGATCCATTATCTTTCGCTTAAAGTACAATAAAAGTCGCAATTAATGGCAGTTAAATAAGGCAGATGTCATTTTATTTATTGTTATCACTCGTGCTCGTTGTTGATACAATGTAGGAAATTGAAATATTTTTTATTTTTAATACACAAACTAAATAAAAAATATTTAGAAAACTATATTTTAGTATTGCTTTGCATATTGCAATGAGTCTTAATGAAAATTTTGTATAACTTTTACAAATATATTAAAGCTGTAATCCTTTTAAGCCACGAAACATGTTTAAGGCATATACAAAAACCTATGGACCATGTTAATTTATTAAATATTTTCTTGTTGACGACACTGTACGTTAATATTTAATTTAATATTTATCGTTCCCATTCTTAAGACGCGCAGTGTCTCAAATATATATTCAGGTCGACATTATTTAAGGAACAATAATCAATGTTTATCGATTATCGATTTCCGTATCCATAAATCTCCTATGAATAGCTTAAACTTCATGTTTATTGAATGCACTGATTGAGTCTTTATTTGACTTCGGTATACGTACAAGGATTTCGTAATTATTTGCACTAACTTCGAGATCACCATACGGTAATAGAGCCATTTTGCTCGATGGATATAGTTTGCCGTAACGTTTTCGTCCATTGTAAATACCTCTCGCCATATACATATCTTTGTAGCCCAAACCGTATTCCATTTCAACCATTGATTTTCCAATCTTGAGCGCATTAGCCGGTATCTCACCATCTGATGCGGCCGTCCATTTGTAATCGGCTTGGTCCTGAGAAACATCAAGTATCTCAATAAATGAAACGCAAAAATGACATTCTTCACTTCGAACAGCATACGCACCGCCTTTCGCAGGCACAAAATATGCCGGCACAATGTCGTCATCGATATTAACACGTGCACAGTAAGCGTCATGTCCATCTTCGTCGGCATCCAGCTTTAAACCGAACGATAAATTATCATTAGGCGTTAATGAGGCACCAAAATATAGCCATTCGGGACCGGTTTGATAATCTGTGGGAGAATGCGCTGACAAAATACGTTGACAAAATTCCAAATACACTCGATAGATTTGCCGTGGACGACATCTCCGCTGGCATTGTGGACAGTATTGAGAGCGACTAAAATATTTGAAAAGGCACTTTTGATGAAACAGATGACCACAGTTGATGGTCGCGTAAACACAATCTGAACTTTTAATCATTTTTGCACATAATATGCAAATAATATCTGAAAATGACATTTTTTTTTTATGATCCTTCCTCTTGATTAGTTCAACTTCAAGTACGACAAGTAAGACAAGACATAATTGCAATGCTAGACAATTTAAAAAAAAAAGAAAAATATCTAAGAAAGAGCCAGAGAGCTTTGAAAGCTTTCAATAACAAACAGCTGATCAAATTGTATTTACCGTAATAATCACTTCACTCCTCTCCATTTACAGTCTATTTAACATTGTACTGGTTGTAGCAGCTGTTACATCTAAAACACACACAAAACTTCAATTTTCTCACTTTCTGTTAAGTTCATTATTAAATTATAGTAATAATAGTTTAAAACAATTTGAAATCAGTTCTATCTATGCTTCAAATCAAGAAGTTTGCATGCGCTAACGTTTGTTTATTTTCCGACGGAGAAGGATCCCATCGCAAGGCGATGAATTTTTTGCAATGCTTAATGACTCAATTTTACAATTGTCTGCTAATAACACTAGGTCCCAACAGGAGGAAAATTTATTAAATGGTTTCGTTGCTTCATCTGCCTTAAATGGCGTAATTGATGTAACTGTAATGTACTCGTTTGTCTATCCCCCATCAGGAAAGCAAACTTTATTTAAAGCGTTTCTTTGTTCTTGACTTTATTATAATTTTTGAATGGATCTAAGTTTGTCTGTCCGTCTGGATATCTTATTTCACTGTGCGGAATCTACAGGTCACAATTTTTGAAATAGTTTCCTGAAATTTGGTAAAGCGACATGTTTTGGCCGAAGGGCAAACACTATGGAAAATGGTTCTAATCTGACCACTTTTTGAACCGCTTCCAAAAGTCGTGAATATCTTTAGGGCGGTGGGTCGTGGTCCATTATAGTTCTTTTTATGTTATACTTGAAGTGGTATTAAGCAAGAGGAACATTATGTGTGAGATGTGCGAGTCGTCCGCAGAAAGGATTTTACAAACAGTACGTGTAGCACATCAAGTAATACTTTACAAAAAATGATTAAAAATGATTTTAAATACAAGCGAATTGTAAGCGAATGTTGGCCCAAGCATTAGCCCTATTAAAAATGGTTCGGAGTGGACCCCCTTTTTGGACCATTTCCCAGATAATTATTTATATTGAATAGTCGTTACATAAACAACTGCAGACTGATGTAGTGTATTTAATGATGGGCCATGCCCTGCTAAAGCGTTTTCACTGCGAGTAAGGAAAAAAAAATCCCAATATCCAAAATTCCTCGAGGCAAATCACTAAGGAACGGTATGTCAGCGCTCTAAGCTGATGTGAAAAATTTGGATGTTATGAATTTTAAATCTCCACTTATATAGTCGTTCCTACAAAAATTGAATCTTCATGCAGTAAGTGGGTTAAATTTGCATTCTTTCTGGGTGTATATATTATTATTACAATGTATGCAACACCCGGAAGGACTTGATCCACCTTTTACTATGCCGCTGGTGTGGCCGTCCTGTTCCGCTTTCTTCAACCTATAGATCTTTTCACGAAATTTTGTATACTGACCATTTCGATTATTTCCCATGTAACACCTTATTTCGAAAGATTGTTGTATGAATCAATTGGATTAAGAGAAATAGTGTAAGATATTTAATGGTAGGCCGTGTCCTAATATAGTGTCTTACCTGTTCTTCTTTAGCCCAGTGAAACAAATTCTTAGACAATAAGCTAACATAGAATGAAAAGGCTATCGGCTATTGGAAAATTATTTTCTACATATGCTTCAAGATATCCATTGGCTTAAATGACCCGAATATATTCATGCGAAATTAGGAGAAATTCAGTTTGCCACGAAGTTCGTTTCCACATAATTAGAAATTGCAGTTTAGGAATTTCTTCTTGATATGTCGCGTGTCAAATTGTTACAAATGCTTGAATTTCGAACTTGCTGACTTCAGAATGAGTATTCGAATTGATTTAAGCAAAAGAAATTTTTGGATACCAAAAAAAATTCCATGATTAACGGAAGTAAAAGATAAAAGCTGTTATTACTTTTTTAAGTTTCGTTCGTCACCAGCATGTTGAAGGGAATTAGAACCGCTTCCCTTCCCGCCCCGGTGAGAAGTTTGGAAAATTTATGGCGCAAACCGGAACAACGCGTTCAAAAATAATACTCTGAAAGCCTTTAACCTTCCACTTCCACTTAAATATCATTGTTTTTATTTTGAAGATTTTGTATATTTATGGTTTGTCTTAGTCTTTTCTAATCTTACTTTATCTTAATACTAAAAAAAAAATGTATATATATATATAATTATTATCGCCCATCGTAATATGTCCAAGATTTTGTTTGTTTTTAAAATGTAAATATTTTTGTTTTTAACAAGAAACTCGATCCTTTTGAGAAGCAATTTCCAAATAAACTTAGTATATAGTGTATGTTTGGACAAAAACTTTCCTTCTTATTACGTAAAAAAAAAAAAAGAAAAAGAAAACACAATTTGCGACAACATTTAAGCTACTTTGTGAATGCAAAACTAATGTAAATTAAAAATTAAATTATAAAATGTATATGTTATCTAAAAATGGCAATATCTTCAACCTTAATTTTTGTACATTCCCGGGTAAAATTCTGTTTATAATTTGTGAGCTTAAAGCAGGCAGTTTTCGTTAAAAAACAAAAAAAAATTATCTTAAGGAAAAAAAGCTAATGTAAAATAAGATTTGCCATTATTGGGAGATACAAGTAAGTAGTGGTTTGTGTTAAATTTTTGTTGTTTGTTAATTTTTTTTTTTTTTTTTTATCCTGAGCTGCAGGGGCCGGCGTCTTAAGTAAACGAACTTAACTTTTCAACTTATGCAAATGAACTTCTTTTTTTTTTGTTTCTTTTTCTTATAACATATCAAAAAACATAAACTAAACATGAAAGAACAATTACATGCATTAAGCAAGATTTCAAGATAAGATCAAAACTATTTTTGTTTGTTTTTACACCAAACAAAAATTAACTGTTACTTATGTGAACAATAAACAATGGTTGATTATCTTTTCATATAAAACAAAATTTCATAGATAATCACGTATGTCTTGGAATATATTGTTATCCTCTCTCCAGTTTCTTTTCTTTTTTAGTGTAACAATAAACGCAATACAATCATTTATATAAGCGCCTCTTCTTTCGATCGCTTCTTACTTTTCATTTTTTCGAGGACAAATAATTCATGTACTTAGTGGTTTGTTGAGCATTACGTACTAATTCATCGCTTGTACCTTTAGCGTCCTCGCAGTTCCAAACCTCCTCATGACTGTATGTTTGGGGCGGTGGTTGAGAGCGTCTTTTAAACGATCTGTTACGTTGATGTTGATGATGATGATGATGTTGTTGTTGTTGTTGCTGCTGCTGTGACGACTGGCAACCTGAGGTCTCACTAGTCAAACTACTTTGACTACTGTAACGATTGTTAAAATTATGTGAACGTATTTTGCCCTGATGATTACTATTACGCTCGTATCCGATAGGACTTTGGCTACGTCGATAGTTGCACGCATTCGAGTGATTGACACCATCTATTCTCGACTTAGCCGGCCTAGGAAGTGTTTGAGCCCGCGAAAAGTTTCGCTCCTTCACATCAGGGTCATTTGCGTTATAGGAAGAACTGTCGTTTGCAAAGTTATTAGAATTAGTAGAGCGACGCCATGATTCGCTAACAATTCTTTTTTCATTATTGTGATTATTGTGATGTTTCTGTTTTTGAAAACGTGGTGGTTTGTCGTAATTGGAACGATTGTTGTAGTTACGCGCGCCCCGACGCTGATTACCCCTTTCGTAATTGCTCTGATAGGAACGTTCGCTGCGATCGTCACGTTGCGAACACGATTGACGATCCCAATTGGAATTTGCAAGACTGCTATATTGGCTATTATTTCCGCGTTCAATTTTCTCTTGAGCGTGCCTTAGACGATCGTTAATGCTATACAAACGTATGCTACCACCTTCGCTATGCACGCTATTACGATCATCTTCAAAGCTGGCACTAAAGCGGCGCTGGTGAGAACGTCCATCTTTCGATTGATCGTTACGATTGAAGCGAGTGGTTCTCCAACGTGGTAAAGGCTTAGTTTCATCTCGCTCTTCGGTGCCGTTAGCTTGAGTATCATCATGCTCCTGATAGTGATGGTAGTCACTGTAACACAGACGGAGAACTTAAAAAAAAATTAATTCTCTATATGCTTTTAGGTGTCAAGCCTACCTGATGTTATCATGAAAGTTATCTTTCAAGGGACGGGGGGATTGGTACGGCTGATATGAACGTCTAGAATTGCGATTTTGCCGCTCTAGATCGTTATCATCAAAATAACCGCTGCATGAATAAGTAGTAGGGTCCTGTTGCTCATCTCCGCTATTATTCACGCGTTCATCGTTTTCAATTATATCACCGTTGATGCTAACATCTAAATATGAATCTCCATATGAGTGTTCACTCCATTTCTTCGTACCCAAAGAAAATGGGTTCTCATAGGACTCTTGCGGATTTTCTTCATCAATTATATTCGAGTTTTCTTCTACGACACCATTATCTAATCCGGTATGGTTTTGATCTGCTACATCTAGTGGTTGTTCTTGCGAATTACAAGGCGGCTGCGATGGTGTGGCTTGTATGCTATTATTATGATTTTGATTATTGTTTCCCTCATCATCGTCGATCATAATCCAATATTTGGTATACATCTCCTCTAACGTGTCGCCCAAACTGGTAAAGTTACTGTAATACAAATCCAATGTCATCAGCATGACTGCCTTAACTTTCGATTTTAAACAAGGATGTTCTATTAAATTCGTTCGTATTAGAAACAAAAGTTGATTTAACTCCACAATATGTCTATCGCGCATTATTGCACCATTAAGGCTAATTTGCGACAATATCAATTTGACCAATTTAACATCATTAATATTTGTTGCCTCTTTAACTTCTCGGATCATTAAACCTAACAACGATTCACCCAAAATAGCTATTGGTGTGTTATCAGCCAAACGCACACGATGATAGTATTCGCCTAACAATGTTATCGAATTGTATAGGCGATCCCGGTTATGAATACGATATGTGTCGGCATTTGTGTAATTGTTTTGTAAAATTGTTAACATGGCACTGCGTACTTTAGTCTCTTTCATGGCCAATGCATCAAAATTGCGCGATGCAAAGAGTAAAGCAAATTTTAATGCTGTCTGATCATCATCTAAAGCCTTATTATTTATATACTGCATGGACTCGCTGAAAATAAGTAAAAAAAAAAAAAAAACAGACTGATTAGAATAGAGTAAGAAAAATTAATTTCACCCAAGTTCAGCGTGAAATAATAAAAAAATTTTTAAATTTATTTAAACACTGCTTTCAAAATCTAGCACCTTCCTACGCCTACAGTAAATTAGAATTAATCGTAGAAAACCGACCATAAAAACCACTACATTACTTTGCCTAATTAAAGTCTTACTTTTTTTTGTTTGATTAAATATCAAAAATTATCATTCGTTTCCATGCAAAAGCGCACTTTGCAATGGGGTGCAAAAAGCAGATCTATATGATGGACGCCCAGAAAATATTAAAAATTATATCTTTTTGCTAAAGAAAGTCTAAATTTTGGTAGAGATGATTATAAAAGAGGTTGGTCAAAACATACGCTTATCCGTAAAATTAAAAATGCAATGTTTTCCATTTAGCGATTAAAAAAAATATATAAGTATTTTACAAGCGTGTGAAGATAAATTCGAATTGAAGTAGCAAAGGCACCTACCATATCTCTTAACAGAGCTCTGTGAACGCCCTAACAGAGCCCTAAATAATTAAAATAAAGATAAAGCTGGATTTGAAAGAACCCGCTCCGCCGATATTAAAAAATGTAAAATATTTCTGTGGACACCTCTTGCATCTTCAATGTGAAAATACCTTTCAAACGATCTAAACAATTTGAAATTCTGTATGTGTTTTGAAATTTAATATGTTGTCGAAAGATGGGTATGGAAAAGCGCCCAAATTTGAGACTCTAGCGCGATCAAACTAGAAAATATCACCTATATTCACTTATATCGCGTGAATCTGAGTGAAAGTACCTGTCGAACGAGCAATGAAAATTCAAATTTTTCTTTCGGAAATTATTTTTAACAATTTTTCGAAATTTGGTACGTTAGCGAAGAATGAGTATAAAAAAACACTCAAATTTATTGTCAAGCGGTCTAAGGGAGATTATATCTGCAAATTTCCCAACTACAGGTAAATCAATTTCAAAAATCAAAATCAGGATTAGCTAAAGAAAAAGTAGTGAGGATGATTCATTTGAAAACTGTAGACTTGCATATTAGTTTTGTCGTGATCAAGCTATTTCTGAAATAGCTTTAATAACTTTGACTATATTTTTAAGCAAAAAGTTGAGAGTCGAAAAATGGCAATTGAATTGAAGGGCGTTCATGGACATCGATTTCTAGAGAGAAAAATTTAGCGCCCTAAACAAATGTTGTTTCGGTTGAAGTAAACGCTTCCCATAGTTGCTTTGCCTCAATTCGACTTCCTCTTTAAATAAGTTTAAACATATTTAGTCCGTATCGCAAATATTGACTCTTAGTATCTAATAATTAACTTTTAACATCCAGTATAACTCTGGCGCAAGATTACCAGAGATACAAAATAAAATATTCGTTTCCTTTGTAACATTAACTATAGGCGGATATTGAGCTATCTTGTCCCTAAGCATCATTAGCTTCCTTTCACTCTTTTTGTGGACAAAAGATTTGAAAATTTGAAGAATTTTTAATGTGGAATAGTCTTCCATAACCACTTAACTGTATATGATAAACATATAATATCCGTCCGTCCGTCCTTGTTGGATTTCTTCATAAAATTTTGTCATTAGCAATGTGTATTTGCCATTTCAGAACATATTTATGTCCTTTTGTCAGGGCTAATATTAACTTACTGTACTGGACGTGTAGACGAGCATATCGCTGAAGATGTCGACAAAGTTAAACTAAGCATTCTATAAAGGAGAGATAAAGCTCATAAAAATTGGATACTTTCAACCTCAACATACAAAAAATTCTCCTGTGGATGATTCAAACTCTCAAAGGATCTACGAATGATTTGCGCACATTAACGTAAAATATTTTCTATTGTTTTTTAATAAAAAAGCTTCATTTTAATATAGATTCAAGTTTTTGCTCCGATCCCACCAGATGCTTATTAAGCAGATAATAAACCCGCCATTTTATTTGCATTGTGCAGCATTAATAATGATTCATTAATTAATGTGTAAGAAAACAAATAAAAGCAAACGCGCAAACTTCAACGACAATCAAATCAAATATATATAAAAACGTGACAAAGCTAGCTAGCCGCGTTAAATGACCACAATCGCGTCCATAAACACAAACGTACACCACTGAAACATACAAGCACACGCAAACGCCGCAGGCATACACATAACAATTGGTTAAGCGAAAAACACATAAGAACCGCAAGTAAAAAAGAAAAAAACAAAAGAAAACTAGTTGCTTGTTAGCTCATACCCCTCTAAATAAAATAGGGGGTTGCAAAAAATAGACTATGATAGAATTTTACGTTAATCCTCCTGACGGCGTACTTACTGCAGCATATTTTCATCTTTAACAATATTACAGAAATCCGTTTCAATAGATTTGATTTTACGATTCATTGTTATGCCATCGTCTTGCAGACTCAAATCTCTAATCATATCAATAACATGATCATAAGGGCATGAATTTGGGCCGTTGTTTCCATATGTTTGCAGAAAATTGCCGAGCTCTCTCAAATTTGTAATGTCACTAGTGCCGGTTGCTATTGCGACCTGGGAAGGCATAACTTCGTTAGGTTCGTTAGTATTGCTGCTGCAATTGTTGTTCTTATTATTATTATTGTTGTTGGTATTACTGCTAATCACATTAGCCATGCTGCCGTTAATGCTGAACAAGTCGTTGACTGTGTTCCCGTTTTCTTAAGCTTCTCTGCTATGCAATATTTTTTCTATTCTATCTTTTTTTGTTTTTCTGTTTTTCTTTTCTTTTTTTTTTGTTTGTTAATTGTAATGTTTTTTTTTTTTTGTGAACTCGGGAAATTTTTTTCAGTATATAGGTACGAAAGTAGACAACAAAAATGCGTCTTAATAGTGTTTATTCCTTTACTATTTTGCGTGATGAAATTTATACACAAACTTATGATCTTTTTTCGTTGGAAGAGACGTTACAATTTTTTAAATGGTTGCAACTTAAACAAATCAACACAATTTATTTTACATTTATTTTGTTAATAGTTAATTTAAATTATAAGAATGAAAAGATGTTTTTCGTGGAAAAAACGAAAAAAAGTTGAAAGGGAACTCACAATAAGGAAGGAACTTTGATAACTTTAGCGGCGATAACAAACTATATCGATAGCAAGCACACGATTCAACATATCAGACAGGGTTGCTTAAATCATTAATTAAAGTAATTCTTTAAATTAAACAACTGAAATCCGTCATATAACATTTCTCTTACTTATTAGTCCACGGATATAGAAATTGAGTATATTAATGAATCAACAAATAAAGATAGCAAATTTGTAAAAGCGTTTTGGCCGGTGTTTTGTGTTATCTGGAAAATGTAAAATTTGTGGCAAATCCTATTGTATATGTGTAATCAGCTAATGGGTTAGACGGCATTTGCTTAAACGTACTTGCGTTAACATCTCCAAACAAGTTTTATTTATTTATTTATTTATTTATATGTATTCAGAGAACAATATAAATCCTTTCAAGGGCCAATTTATTGTATTGAAGTAACTGCAGCTAACACATAGTACAATTCGCACTAAATCGTTAAAGTTTAATCTAACACTAGGTATATTACAAATAATAATATTCTAAACTTGGTTATAAGAGAATAAACATTCAATAAGCACAAAGGCTGCACATAAAGTACATGTCTCTTGCATTAATCAACAAATCCATTTATCCAATAAGATAAACAAAACCAAAAAAAAAAAAATTACGATTTATCGCCGACACTTTACAATTTAAAATTAGTTGTTTCCCATACAGTTCGTCCTAAGCAATTTGGCTCCCCGGCCATAGAAAATAGTTTTGACAATAAGATTAATTAAATTATTATTAATTCCTTCTATTTATTTATCTATTTATTAATTTTTTTTGTTAAGAAACGCTCTCAGATCCTAGTTAACAGCATGTTACCTTAATAATACAAGCAAGTCACATATCCACTATACAACTGTTGTATAACGCATGTCCTGAGTTATATTTTTCAGTTGGCCAATTTAGATCAGTTGCCCATTAGCCCATAACATGGCACTTATCTGAGTAGGAGAAACAATTTAAAGCATGCATGCTTGTCTTCAGAGTCTTCTCTCGTCTAAGAGAATTGGTTCTCAATTAATTTTTTCTTTTTCGTTGGCTTCAGTTTATCCGAATAGTACTTTTATCTTTACCAACGATATTTCCAGGGGAACTATGTAGATCTTAGATGCCAAGAAATGGCATATATGAAATTGTTAATAATAAATAAATGCACATCCCGTCAATGAACTGTTGAAACTAGAACTTAACTTTGTTAAAATTGAACAAGATTTTAATATGATAAATATGATATAATAAATATTTTAACTTTAATTTATCAAACACTACCCTTATCAAATCTTAATAAACAATTTATTTTCTAAAGTGTTTTAACGCATTAAACTTTTTCTTATAATTTTTTGTGATTTTTAATTCATTTTTTTTAAAATTCTTTTTCGCAATTTTTTACTTTGTCAAACTTCTTTGTTTGCTTGTGAAATGGTTTTGATTTTGCGCCAAAAACCGTTAAGTGGCGTTTTTTTTTACTTGGTTTATAAAACAGAAATACCATGTGTTGTGAACAGTGTGGAGAGAACAGTGTTGCTTTCAATAAGAGGTGGAAGAAATCTAAACATTCTGTTAAATCTAAACATGTTAAATGAGAATAAGTGGTGGAAAAAACCTAAACAATTCTGCTAAATGAGAATTTGCTACGTCTTTTAAGCGGAAAGATGTTTCGAAAGAATTTCTTATAGTGTTCAAAATCTTACTATTTCTATTATTATTATTATTATTTTAATTTTAGACTAATGAATTGAATTCTTAGACTAAAAAAAGAGACATTGAGCACTAGCAACACAGGCTATCGGCTCTAATTTAAATAAATGGATATTAGATAATAAGCTTAGTAGTATTAATAAAGTAAAATATTGAGTTGATATTCTGTTCTGAAGCTGATTGTAGAATGTTCAAATGGTTAATCGTTCCAAATGCAATACTTCTAGCCAAGGAAAAGTTGAGGCAGTCGCAGAGAATGTGCTTTATAGTAAGAGTTTGTCCACAACAGCAGATTGGGGGAGAAGAATTCTTCAGGATCCATTGGTGAGTTGCAATTGTATGACCAAGGCGAATTCTCGAAAATGTTTGGATCTTGGTTTTCTCAACATTTGTTGGATATAGAGGTGGAGTTAATTGAGGGTTAATGCAAGAGTAGTG